>NC_051066.1:96018788-96352186 GCF_004664715.2 Peromyscus leucopus | reverse complement strand
CCCCTGGTTTTCACCCATGGTGGTTGCTCTCCACATCATAATGAGATGGATACATCTGTCTGGCCTAATAGAGGCTTGTCTCAGCTTGCAGCTGTGCCTATTCCTAAGTGACCAGCTTCACAGATCCAAGTTTAGAAGACGCAGGAAAGGGTAGGAAGTGGCAGCTGAAATAGGGGGCACAGGGTAGGAGAGATGGATCAGTGACAAAGCACTGGCCAGACACGTGAGAGGATCTGAGCTCCCCCGTGAAGTAGCATGTCTGCCATCCCAGCTCATCTACAGAGATGGGAAACACAGACAGAGGAGCCCTACCACAGGCCAGGTTGCCAACCTATGCAGCATCAAACAACAAAAAGAGGTGGAAGGCAAGGACCAACACCCCAGGTTGTCCTCTGTGTGCCAAGGTACATGTGTATATGTGCATGCCCACACTCACACACAAAAACATGTATACACACATACACCCCCCCCCACACACACACAAAGAAAGGGAGTATGATAGGCTTATGAATCCTGGTAATGAAACTTGAAGGAACCCTATGTCTCCGTTACTGGAACCATCAGCTTATCTTCCTGTCCCTCCAAGAAAATGCCCGAGGCATCACTGCTCTTGAAGGAGACTAGAGGAGAGCAGTTTCTGAAGGCTGGCTCTCCAGGTTCAAAGGCTAGGTTGGCCACTCCGGGCTGCGAGTGTGTAACTTTAGCTGAGTTACCTCAACTTTTCCTCCTATGAGTCTTCTCTCACCTAAAACTGGTATGATGAGAGTCATTCCATAGTTGGGCTTGTGTAAGGATTAAACAAGTTAACTCATGTAATACATTTAAAACTGTGTTAGGATGTCTTAAGCACTCAGCAAAGTGGTTAGAAAAGGTCTGAATTTAATATCACTTTGGGGTTAGGTTGGATTGAATGGCTATTCATTCATGGTATCAATTGGCTGTCCATCTCTACAACAAAATAAATGAGATGATTAACTTATATGGACAAAAACGTTTATTTTGGCTCACAGTTTTAGAGGTTCGTGCCCATATCAATTAGCTCCATTGTTTTGTGTGGTGATATTTTATTTGTATGTTAATAAATAAAGTTTGCCTGGAGATCAGAGGTCATAGCCAGCTGTAAACAAAAGTCAGGCAGTGGCAGCACATGCCCTTAATCCAATCACATGGCAGGCAGAGTCCTTGTGTGTTCAAGGACATAGCCAAGCGTGGTGACACACGCCTTTAATCCCAGTACCAACCATAGAGACCTGGAGGTCTGTATAGACAGGCAGTGAGGAGAAGTGATGGCTGGGCTTAAAGTCAATGAGCAAGGCAAGAAAGGTGCAGGTTAGACAGGAAGAAGCTTGTTTGGTTCTCTTGGGAAGCTATGATGGAGTGGTGAGCTAAGGTTAGTTGGTGGCTCTCACTCTGATCTCTACAGCTTTCACCCCTGTATTTGGCTCTGTGTTTCTTATTTAATAAGACTGTTTAGAAATTTGTCTACAGTTTTGGGCCTGTAAAAAGGCCCATTGGAGAAACTTGTGGCAAAGCAAAAACATCTACCTCATGACCAGGAAGCAAATGAAGAGGAAAGCTGTGATAAAACACCATGACCAAAAGCAACTTACAGAAGAATTTATTTTGGCTTACATTCCATAGGGAGAGTCCATAACAGCAAAGGAGGCATTGGCAGCAGATGCTGGAGCAGGTGGCTGAGAGAAAGCTCACATCTCAACAGTACACAGGAAGCAGAGCAAACAAACAGGAACTGGAATGAGGCTATAGCTGATCAAAGCCCACCCTCTGTGACACACTTCTTCTAGTAAGGATGTACCTCCTCAAAGTTCCACAACCTCCCCAAACAGTGCCACCAATGGGGGACCAGGTGTTCAAACATATGGGCCTATGGGGGGCATTTTTCATTCAAAGTACCACAGTTTGAAATATATGAGATATGAGAGGAACATGACATGATCTTAAGGAACATACACTCCAGTAGGGAAATACAGAGTCCTACTTATAGGACTAAGGCACATCCTTGCGGATGCAAAGCAGGGCACAACTATTTGTGGGGCAGCATTTCAGAGAAGGGCAAAATCGCTGCCAGTGGGCACTGGGGGGTTGGGGTGATAGGTTAGAAGTCTTCATGGAAAAGCAGGATTTGGATTGGGTCTGGAGGGTGGTAAGATTGTGTTGGTGGCGGCAAGGGAGGGTACTGAGGTTAAGGAAAGGGAGGCAGGTAGCTAAGTGGAAGAAATGTAGTGAGGCCCATCTGCTGAGAAACTGAGGCCCCCCAATAGCTGCTGAAGCAGACAGCAGGGAGTCTTGGGGTCCCCAGAGCCAGAGGCTCTGATGCAAGGGCTGGGTTGCAATATTCAAGCCCGCGCCAAGCCGTATGGTAATCCAGTGCTAAAGGAAGCCAGTAACACTGAGCTGTCTTCATTTAAAATCTTTTGCTTAGCCTGGAGTTTTTTGGGTTTTTTTTTTTGTATTCATTTTGATTTTTAAAGACAGTGTATTAAATATTACTTATTTTGATTACTGATTGTGTCTGAGACAAGGGCCTCTTACTTGTGTTACTATAGTCCCAAGCCTGTGCTCTATTTTTGAAGTTCACCTGTGGGACATGGATATTTATTTCATTATTACTAATTATAGCTTATTCATGTTATAAATATTCTTTGGTTAGTAGAGAGTACTTAGTAAAATATAATTAAAAGGAGTAAATCTAATTTGAAGATTGACTTGGTGCTTTGGAGTCTAAGAAAGGGACACGAACCCTTGCACTCCCGACTCACTCTCTAGGGAGAACTTTCCAAAGCCAGGCCTATGTAGTGTCTGCAGGAGAGGGCACCGTTGGGCCTGCGCTGCTGTCGGGGAAGGCACCCTGAGAGTACCAGGCACTGCCATCTATCTGGAGGTTGGTTTGGGCAACTCCATGGCTGCAACAGCCAGAGAGACTGGGCTGCACAGCCCGAGGCAAGCCCCGCAAATGGGCCTCCTGAGTGGCTCCAGGTCAGGCTGCTCTATCAGTGGCTCAGGGCTTTGCAGATCTGTGGGAAGAGCACCGTGTGTACAGTGTGTCAACAATACATCTTCAGATGTGAAATTTGAAATCTTCTTTTTGACTCTTTGAGACAAGGTCTTGTGATAGAGCTTAAGCTGGTCTTGAATTCACGATCCTTCTGCCTTAGCTTCCTGAGGGCCGTGATTACAGGAGTGGGCCACTGCACCTGAAATCTTCAAATCTGAAATCTACTGGTCATCGCACACCAGAGAGAAGCACAGTATCAGTTTTTCCAGGGAAGAAATTAGATGGCGGCACAGATCTCACAGAAGGGTGGGCGGTCAGGAGGCTTCCACTCTCATCACCAGGACACCGGCTCATCATCTGATGTGGACCTCCCAGTCATCAATGACACTCAGGGAAAGCCTCTCCAGACTCAGGGCGGATGTTTTGTCGTAGTATGTAAAAGCTACAGGCTGAATTTTACCATCTAAATAGCAAAACAATAAAAAGGCACTGTGAGAAACCAGGAGAAAAAACCCTTTTTCCCCTCCAAATCTGATGCGTTGTCTGGTGCTCTCAAACAATGTTACACCTCACGTAGGAGAACCGGGTAGCACTTTTATTCATGACTTCCTGTGAATGTTTTAAAACGTGAAAAGTCTAATTGTTTGGAGTATGCTCCCGGTTGGAAAGAAATTATAAGGAACAGAGTGATCTGTTCAAGACATGCAGGAGGTGAGGGAGGGCACAATTCTACACCATCCCTCACGTTAGTCCTTTAAAACACTAAGAATCTCCAGAGCTGAAGATGCCTGTACCCTATTACAAATTAAGAAACACCTAGAATACTATTACAGGCCTTCAATAATGTCTCTTATGTTAACTGTGGGCAGAAAGACCAATTCATGGAGAGAAGCAGGTTAGCCCTGCTCACTCTGGAGACTAGAGAACCAACCCAGAAGGGCAGAGATTGCCTTAGCCATTGCTTGACAGTCTGGGAACAAATCTCTTCATAGCAGATACTTCTGTGTTTACAGGACAAATGCTGAAGTGAGAATGAACTGTTTGCTTACCAGATGAGTGGGTAGTCACAGAAGATGGCTTCTCCCTAAGGCCTAAGACCAAGATCTGCTCCACTATGCACTTGCTGGGATAATGACCCTTCCCATCAGCACACCTGGAACACATACAGATGGTATTAGGAAAAGGAGAGACATGGGGTTTTTAATTGGTCACCGGGTCAACATCCCTATCCTTTTGAGTTCTTCCTGTCTGTCTCTATGGATTCACGGTCCATACAGGAGCCATATTCAGTGGGACAAAGAGATGAAAACAGACAGCTGTATGCACCAGGGACTAGGGAATCAGGGACCACATCAATCTCCCTAAATTGTTTGAAGGACACGAAAGACACAGCATAGCTTGGACATTATAATCAGACCGAAGGAAAGCGGGTATTTAATTAATTGGTGCATGGAAGAAGGATGGTATTAGTGAGTACTTAAGCTAAGTAGTTTTATTTTGTAGGCAGCTGGGGAAAAGAAGATAAGGACAAGAAATAAGGACCTTTCAGGGTCAGTAACTGAAAACACAAATGGCCTTCACCACTCATTTATCTAAATAATAGCTTCAAGACTTTTTATTAGTAATCTCTATTTTACAAACATGAATGTTTTGGCTACATGTATGTAAGTACATGCCCTTACAGGTCAGAAGAGGGGGGGTCAGATCCCCTGCAGCTGGAGTTACAGACCATATTGATGTTGGGGAGTGAACTTGGGTCTTCTTCAAGAGCAACCAAGGCTCTTTAACCCACAAGCCAGCTCTCAAACCGCTAAACAGCAATTGAAAACTTGAGCTATCCACTTAGTTGAAGATGCCAGGAGGGTAGCATATGGAAGGAGAGTCGCGGCCTTGTAGCTCGCTGCCTCACCTGTTGGTCAGGACGCCGGAACAGAAGGAAAAGCTGCGGCGTGAGAACTGGTCCTGGTGGAGGTACTGGAATGAATGGCCATCATCCAGATACAGCTCTCCCTCAGCAGAAGCCTGCAGAGCGAATCACAGAGGATCGGCTAACGGCAAGTTTTATAGAGAAAAAAAAAAGTCATCTTCTAAAAGGAAAGAGTAACTTCTGAAAATCAGTGACAAGTCTGCAAAGGTAAGTATCCAAGCTGCCCAACTGCACACAAGTTCCTTACACACTCACTATCCAGTCACTCCTGAGCAGGTAATAAAATAACACGGACAGCGAGGTTACACAGAGGAGCACCAAGAGCTAGACTTTGCTGAAGGAAATTTAAATGTGAAGTATGATCAGTAATGGCTTCCGTGAAATACTATCCTAGAACGTGACAAGAAAGTTCACAGAACTGAAGCTGGAAAATATCACTGTACAATAGATGAAATCAACTGTCTTTAGAAGCCCTTCCTACTCAAAGTGGGGAGGAAGCCTTTTGCAGCCAAACACTACAGTCCTCCTCATGGCAGGTTACGTATCAACAGTGTTTGCTGCAGGATGGGTCTCCAGCTGATTGCATTCATTCTGGGACCCCACATGGACCCTAGACCACAGTTTGGCTGAAGAAGACAAGCTTCAATAATGCATGGAAAAGAAAGCTGTAATTTACCTATTTTACAATATTAATATAAACATAACTATAACAAGAATATGTATTTGGCTCTGTAAGGTATTAGGGTAAATGGATAAGAGATGTGTATAACACAGGTTTCACTTGGCTCAGAAGACACTCTCAACACTCCCAAGCCATACTCAAGGAGATGTTAGTGATTTGAGCTGCCTGATGAGAACAGAAGTCACTGAATGGGTTAGGTATACCCAAAATAGTTAAGACACATTGTTTTATGGCCCTCTTCTGTAGGAGACTGAGTTTCAGAACTAATCTTCAGGGGCAGGCTGCATAATAAATGTTATTCCAGTAGCAACGCCAACCTGAGAGATAGACGTTACATGCCCAAGAAACACATTTGCATATTCCTGGATCTCAGCGTTCCTAAGAAAAATGCCAGGAAGGGCAGACTTCACAGAGATTCAGAAATGATTCAGCCCTTGATTTTGAGATAAACACCAGGGGCACTGTTTCGTATGAGATTCATTCCTTTTTCATACCCTCAAAAGGCCAAGAGATGAGCGCGGTGGCGCACGCTAATCCAGCACGGAGCAGAGTAGCGGATCTTGTGAGCCAGCCTGGCTACAATGAGTTCAGAAAGCGCAAAGCTACACAGAGAAACCTGTCTCGAAAAACAAAAACAAAACAAAACAAAAAAAAGGCCAAGAGATGGAATAGAAGGGGGAGAGGTAACCGGGCTTTCCAAATACCTGAATGCTTAGAGCAACCCGGAGTCCATATGGGGAGTCAGTCATCCAGCCTGTGGACTTTCCCACACTTGTCTTTATTGGCACCACACTTCCGCCTCGTTGAAACACTGGTATCTGCAACAGAGCAGCACTCTCAGGGGCGACATACCCATACAAGAAAGTTTCCAAGTAGAATTTTTAAATATTTCACCGTATGAGATCCAAACTCTTTACAGATATAGACTCGAGCAAAGAATATTTGTGGGCAGGGAAATGGCAAGCATGGGGACTGTGGAATTAAAAGAAAACTTTAATGGCCCATTAAAATGATTGTGTATTTATTATTCGTTACTACTGCTTTGTGTGTATGTGTGTGTGACACGTCCATGTCATGGCATGTGTGTGAAGGTCAGCAGACAACTTTGTGAAGTTAGTTCTCTCTTTACACGTGTCTTCATGTGGTCCTGGGAATTGAACTGAGGTTGTCAGGCTTGCATGACAGGCCCTGAGCTAACTCACTGGTCCCAAGTCATCATATTTTAAATTATTGGGGCAACTATCTACCATCCCCCAATTTATTAACTACACTTGTCTGTCTTAGCTTGGCTTCTGTTGCTGTGATAAAACACTGACTGAAAGAAAATTGGGGGTGGGGAGGAAGGAGTTTATATCATCTCCCGGCTTATAGTCCCTGGTCAAGGGAAGTCAAGACAGGAACCCGGAGACAGGAACTGAAGCAGAGATCACAAGAAACACTGCTAATGGTTTCCTTCGGGAGTGTGTTCAGCTACCTTCCTTATACCTCCCAGGACCCCTGCCCTGGGGTGGTACCACCCACAGCGAGCTGGACCCTCCAGCATCAATCAACAATCCAGGAAAGGCCACACAGACTTGCTACAGGCCAATCTGACCGAGGCAGTTCCTCAACTGAGGCTCCCTCTTCCCAGGTGACTCTGGTGTATGTCAAGGTGACAAAAACTAACTTGCCTCTTTTTCATTTAAATGATGAATTTTATTCTGCTCATCCTATTAGAGGCCCAGAGGAATAAAAAAAAAATAATAACTCGTTTTTCAACTTGATCAGAAAGGACTTCTATTTTAGATCTTTAACATCCTTGTCAATAAAATAACAAGCATGTTATTCTAGAGCCATGCTAAAGAGTGGATTTTTCTGTTTATGTAGGTGGGCCCAATAGCACTAGTGTACACAAAGTGTCCTGTGTCTGAGGAGGTGACTTATGCCCTTTCTCACCACGTCTGCACACTTCTCTTTTCCTGCTTGACTGGGTCAGCAGGATGACCGCCTCCGTTCTGAGGCGCAGAAGCTGCTTCTGCTCCAGGAACCATCACAGAACATGAGGTGAAGCTGACGGCAGGGGTGTGGGCGTGGCTGCACCATCAGCCCTTTGCCATGGCTCTCTGCAGGACAGCCTGGTGGGCTTCTTGCTGCTGGTAAGGAGTCACCCAGATCACAGGAGTGCCTGTGCTTTTCTCTGAGTAAAGTGTTAGCAAAGAGGAGAGGACAAGAACATGTGTGATTTGGAGAGACCGTAGTCAAGATATTCTCCCCCCAACTTAATTCACAAGCAGCAAGAAGGAAAGCCAACTTTCTTCTTGTTTTCTTTTTATTCCTTCCTTCTTTAAACAAACAAACAAACAAACAACCCAAAGAACAAAGTTACAGTGGGATGGGCTGCAGACTCAGAGTTCAGAGAACTTCCAGGGAGTGGGAGGGACTTGTCTTAGCTCTGCCACAACCCAGTAGTGATTCTGGACAAAAAAATTCACTTCTATCAGTTTCCTCATGTGCAAATGAAGGGCATGGTGCTTTGAATAGAAATGGCCCACATAGGCTCATATATTCGAATATTTGGTCACCAGGGAGTGGTATGATTTCAAAGAATTAGGAGGACTGCGGCGTGCTGTTTTAGAGGAAGTGTGTCCCTAGGGGTGGGCTTTGGAGTTTCAAAGCCCTCATTAGGCCCAGTGCCTCTCTCTGCTTGCAGACCAGGATGTAGTTCTCCAGCACCATGTCTGCCTGCAACCTGCCATGCTCCCTGCCATGATGATGATGGACTTAGCCTCTGAAACTGTATGCAAGCCTCCAATTAAATACATTCTTTTATAAGAGTTACCTTGGTCATGGTGTCCCTTCACAGCAACAGAACAGTGACTAAGACAAAGGAATTAGGTTAGAAGGTTACTAAGGTCTTCTCTGGATCTGAAAGTTGATGTCTGGAACCACTTTCTTTATAAGAAACCTTGGATGACAATTTGGAAAAATAACACCACCATCCTATTAATCTTCATTCTACAGGGCCTGTGGTCATGCTCGTGATTCGGTGGGATGGCCGCTTTGAGTAGAATCTCGTAACTGATGCGTTCTCTCGTCTGGAGGCCCAGAGTTACTCCTCTCACTTTTTGACATTGGATTTGGCATCCCAGAGCCCACTGTTTCTGTTCTCAGTGTACTGTTCTTAGACACTGAGTAGATATACAGGAAAGAGTTGTTCATCCTCGATATTCCACGCCATGAGTCAGAGTATATATATTTTTAAACTCTTTGCATATCTTAACAGCTTATTGGTATAATTCATATGCTTCAAAATCTACACAAACCACTTCAATATACTGAGTCCTGTAACTGTAGCCACAGTCAATTTTAAAACCCTATCAACCCCTCTAAAAGAAAATTATACCCTTCAGCAGTCACTCCCATTGCTTCCCAAATCCTCTCCCAAGCACAGCCCAAGGCTGTGTGTACATGTATGTGTTGTTACGTCAAACGCGAACAGCCTTGGTTCGCTTTTTACAGAAATACACCATAAACAGGATGCTTGTGCCTCCCATTCATATGCTGAAGCCCCACACACTGAAGTGACTATATCTGGAGACAGGGTCATAAGGATAAGTCCTGATATGATAGGAACAGTATCCTCACAAGAACACTTTCTTATTTTTTATTTTATTTTAACTGGGTAAGTGTTTTGCCTGTATGTATGTATGTGCACCGCACGTGTGCCTGGTGCCTGTGGGGGCGAGATAGGAGGTGTTGGATCACCTGCAGGTGGTTGTGGCCACCATATGGGTGTTGGGAAGCAAACTCAGGTCCTCTGCAAGAGCAACAGCACTCGTAACCACTGAGCCAACTCCCCAGCCCCATTTACAAGAGCACTGTCCCCTTCCTCTCCCCATCCCATTACCCCCACGTGCCAGGAGGACCTGAGTCAGCTGGCACTTTGGTATAGGTCTTATACCTTTAGAACTATGGGCAGATAAATTTCTGTTGTCTACCACCCAGGCTGTATTCTGAACAGACCAATGCAGCTAAATAGGTAAAAATAATACTCTGAAAATAACTTACAGTATCCAAGGTTACTGGAATCTTCACAGTACAGCCTCCTTTCCACTGTGCAAATGTCTTAGAGTCATACCAGACCTAAAAAGTAGCAGACTCTATTGAAAAGAGAGTATGAGCAATCTCTGTCCTGAGAAGCCTGCACTTACCCAGTGACTACTTCCTTTTGCCCTATAATAAAGCTGTCTTGCAATACCAGGAAGGAAGGAAGGAATAAAAAGAAAGTTCAATACATATAATTAAAATTTGTGGAAGAAGTTAGAAAGAACACCCCCCAAACCCGTGTGTGTGTAATTCACATGCACATGTACTACTTGGGATTGAACCTAAGGTCTCAGGCATCCTAAGGAATTTACCACTGAAGTGTATCTCCTGCTCTCTTTACTTTTTATTGGACACAGGGTTTTACTAAGTTACCCAGGCTGGTTTTGAACTCACTACGTAGCCCAGCTAGGCCTTATAATCTTCCTGCTGGAATTAAGGGCTTGCATTACCAGATCCCACATATTCTTTTAAGAAAATCCAAGCTGGGCAGTGGTGGCTCCTGCCTTTGATCCCAGGACTCAGGAGGCAGAGGCAGGCAGATCTCTGTGAGTTTGAAGCCAACCTGGTCTACAAAGTGGGTTCCAGAACAGCCAAGGCTACACAGAGAAACCCTGTCACAAAAAGAAGAAGGAGGAGGAGGAGGAGGAGGAGGAGGAGGAGGAGGAGGAGAAGGAGAAGAAGAAGAAGAAGAAGAAGAAGAAGAAGAAGAAGAAGAAGAAGAAGAAGAAGAAGAAAAGAAAAAAAGAGAAAATCCCAAAGCATGCACAAAGCCCAGTGTTCAATCCTCAGCATAGGATAAATTGGGCATGGTGGCACTTGGGCATGAGCTGGCATGTAGGGCATGTGTACTTGCATGTGCACTTGGCATGGTAGACTTGGCATGGTACTTGGATGTAGCACTTGGGCATGTAGTACTTGGGCATGGAGGTACATGCTTGTAACCCTAGTCGGAGGATCAGAAGTTCAAGTTCATCTTAAATTTCAAAGATAGCCTGAGATACATGAGACCCCATCTCAAAAAGAAGAGAGAGAGGAGGAGGAAGAAGAAGAAGAAGTTACCAAAGGGGTATGATTGATAGACTAAAGACCATTCCTTGTCCATCTGTACATTCAAAAGTTAATTACTTAACAACCCACTACTGCTGTGGAATAATTCTCTTGTATTCTGTAAAGATTTGTCACTCGAGTTGGTTTAATAAAATGTTGATTGGCCAGTAGTCAGGCAGGAAGTGTAGGTGGGGTAACCAAACTAAGAATGCTGGGAAGAGGAAAGGTGGAGTCAGGAGTCGCTAGTCAGGCACAGAGGAAGCAAGGATGAGAATGCTGTACTGAGCAAAGGTACCAAGCCACGTGGCTAAACAGAGATAAGAATTATGGGTTAATTTAAATGTAAGAGCTAATTAGTAACAATCTGAGCTATAGGCCAAGCATTTATAAGTAACATTAAACCTCTTTGTTAATTATTTGGGAAGTGGCTGCTGGGTATTTGGGAGCTGCTGGCAGGACAGAAACTTCCACCATCACACCACTGTGCTAGGGAGATATGCATGATAGCTAGGAACTTGGTGTGGGTGAAAGATGAGATGATGCCTCCATGGTTCTTTCTATGTGTCTTTTACACCATGTATCTTTATCCCAGTTATTTTCCTGTCCCTTTGCATCTGCCCTCTGTCTCTGCATGCTCCCTCCCCAAGTAAATCAACGTTTCAGAGAAAAAAGGGGTGAGGGAAGGGAAAAATATTAAAACGCTCGTCCTGGAAGTTGCAGTGTGACACAGTAGTCCACTGACTTGTACAAACTTCTTGCTTGGGCTGGTGAGGTGTCTCAGAAGACAATGGTGAAGCCTGGACACCTGAATTTGCTCCCCAGAACCCACACGGAGGGGGAGGAGAGAACTGACTCCATGATGGTCTCTGATCTCTACCTGCACACACTGACACACACACCTTCCCCATCGTGCACACACTGACACACACACCTTCCTCATCATGCACACACTGACACACACACCTTCCCCATCGTGCACACACTGACACACACACCTTCCTCATCATGCACACACTGACACACACACCTTCCCCATCGTGCACACACTGACACACACACCTTCCCCATCGTGCACACACTGACACACACACCTTCCCCATCGTGTACACACTGACACACACACCTTCCCCATCATGCACACACTGACACACACACCTTCCCCATCATGCACACACTGACACACACACCTTCCCCATCATGCACACACTGACACACACACCTTCCCCATCGTGCACACACTGACACACACACCTTCCCCATCGTGCACACACTGACACACACACCTTCCCCATCGTGCACACACTGACACACACACCTTCCCCATCGTGCACACACTGACACACACACCTTCCCCATCGTGCACACACTGACACACACACCTTCCCATCGTGCACACTGACACACATCTGCACACACACACACACCTTCCCCATCGTGCACACACTGACACACACACCTTCCCCATGTCACACTGACACCACCCCCCACTGCACACACTGACACACACACCTTCCCCATCGTGCACACACTGACACACACACCTTCCTCATTGTGCACACACTGACACACACACCTTCCTCATCATGCTCACACAATAAACAAACCAACTCAACACTTGTAACCGTAAGTAGGAAAAAACAAGGAAAGGAAAGCACACGGCAAACAAATCAACCAGACACGAGGCAGAGAAAAGAAGAGCATCAGAGAAGAAACAGACCTGGAGGGAAACCCACGGGAACCTGATTACCCCTGCAGCATTGCCTCTTGTGGGGATGAGTAGGAGATTCCAAGACAAGGTCCTAACTCTTATCTGGGAGCCCTAGCAAAGGAGGTTAGTTGTTCAACTATCAAAAAGAGTCCCACAAAGTAACTGGGTGGAATAAATCCTCTACCTTAAGGCCATGCCCCCCATCTCCATAAGGACTCACTTATACAAATCAAAGTGAGAAAGCAAAAACCTCCCTGAGGTTGTCGTCACCTGTTCATCTTCTCCACCTTCCCCCATCAAGTTTGTCAACTTCAGAGAACAGTCATGACCGGGGAAAACCTACAGTCACCTGAGGCAAATTCACAACGGCAAGCTGAAGCAATCTCTTTCCCAAGAGAGATGCAGGCATGAGAGCTAGGAGACACAGGATATGTCTGTTACTGCTCTTACCTCAGTTGACCCTGGCAGGAATACATCGGCCGCGGTGGTCTGTGGTTCTGTGACTGGATGAACCAAGAAAGCACTTCCTGAAAAATGGAGAGGAGATAACACTGAGCATCATTACAGGAGATCTGGAAGCTCCTCTCACTTCACTGGACACTACTGTGATCTTAAGATCACATGATCTTCTATAAGGCAGAGACTATGTGAGCTGAACAATTCACCAGAGAGAAGCACTGGTAGAAAAAGGACAGGGCTCAAAAAGGTACCAGATTCAACCCACTTGTGGCTGTTAGGATGATGGGCAGGGACTCTGAAATATTCTGTTGCACCTTGTGTGCTTATTTGCTTTAGTTTTTTACTTTTAGGGTTTTTTTTGTTTTTTTTGTTTTTTTTTTGAGACAGGTCTTGCTATGTAGCCAAGACTGACCTGGAACTTGCTCTGCACCCCAGGCTGGCCTTGGGATGATCCTCCTGCCTCAGCTTTTTGAATGCTAGGCTTACAGGCTTGAGCAGCCATGCTCAGTTTCAGTGTCATTTTCTGCATCCCTACTGGTATGCCAACAATCCCAAAGCACCACTGCACCTCCCCAAGTGCTTCACGGCTTGCTACAAAGACGCTGTTAGAGTGGGCCTCATGCTATCTAGAAGTCTGGCCAGGGCGACGCTTCAGGCCCCTTTGCTTGGGAAGTTATTGTCATTGGACTTTCTTTAGACCACCAGCTCCCGAATAAGGACACAGAGACCTTTTTATCAAGTATAAAAGCTCGGCCTTAGCTTAGGCTTGTTCTCAACTAGATCTTATAACTTAATTAACCCGTTTATATTAGTCTAAGTTCTGCTACATGGCTCATTACCTCTCCTCCATATTGTACATCCAACTTGCTTTGGGTCTCACTGGCAAATTCACTGCCTCTCAGATTCTTCCCCAGAGATCCTCTCTCTCCCCCTGGAAGTCCTGGCCTCTTCTGCCTAGTTATTGGCTATTCAGCTCTTTATTAAACCAATCAGAAGGGGCCTTGGCAGAGACACATCTTCACAGTGTACAAGATTATCCCAATACACAGTTACCATTGCAGATCTGTACTTCTCTCAAGGACAGCCTGGAGTGTTACTTTTCTTTCATATTGGTGTCACACATGTGTAAAGTGCATCTACTAATTAATTCACTTTAAAGCTTTATTTATAGTGTCTCACTATGTAACCCAGGCACCTTGAACTCCTGATCCTCCTGCCTTAGTATTGTGAGTGTTGGGATTATAGGCATGCACCATTATGCCTATCTTGAATTGTTTCTATTGGTCAATAAAGATTTATTCACTGAGTTCCAGGCACCATGCTAGGCTGTGAGGACATAGGAGTAAAGGAAATAAACATGGCTCCAACCTTCATGGAGTTTGTAGTAATGAGGAAGACAGACATTAAAAGGTAACTACATAAATAAAAGTGAATTAGGGTTAAAACAAATACGGAAAGAGGTAAAAGTACAAAGCAAAATGAAAATTACCTAAGAGGCAGGACTGACTTTGAGTGGGGAGGATAAAACTAAGGTATAAGGAAGTAAGGAATGATGAAAGACATTTCTCCAAGGCAGTGACTATTAAGCTGAAGCCTCAAGTGCCAGGAATTGAACACAGAGCCTTGGCACGTTATACAAGAGCATGCCCTGAATGATATCTTCAAGGATTCTTGTTACTGTAATTGTTATTATCGTTATCATTATTATTTATATTCGGAGGTTTCTACTATTACAATGTAATTCATTCTTTGGGTCTCAATATCTAGCCTTGTTTTTTGAGCCCCATTCTTTTTTTTTTTTTTAGATTTGGGTTTCTCAAAGACAGTAGCTCATGGTAGCTATGCGCATTTCTCTGGACATTGATAAGAGCAGCAAGCTCTGAGCTACAAAGCGCCTGTCTCTCACAATCGGAAAAAAATGAGCACTACCACATGAGCAAGTTCCTGTTCTTTTTTGTTTTGTTTTGTTTTTTGTTTTTTGAGACAGGGTTTCTCTGTGTAGCTTTGCGCCTTTCCTGAACTCATTTAGCCCATGGCTCTGAACTCACAAGATCACCTGCCTCTGCCTCTGAGTTGTGGGATTAAAGGATGAGCCTACCACCGTCCAGGCACCTGTGTCTTTACTATAGCACCTGATCTACTTTTCATACTTCCCTTCCTATAGCAGTATCACCAGGTTTTGGGGGTAATAGCCCCAAGCAGAACCCTCAGATCACACCCACCAATACAATGGATTTATTTGGCATTAATAAGAACTATATTGTAAGCCAGGCAGTGGTGGCACATGCCTTTAATCCCAGCACTTGAGAACAGAGTAGGTGGATCTCTGTGAGTTCAAGGCCAACCTGTCTGGTCTACAGAGCAAGTTCCAGGATAGCAGAGCTGTTACACAGAGAAACCCTGTCTCAGAAAACAAAACAAAACAAACAAAACCCAAAACACCAAATCAAAAGAACTATATTGTAAGGGCTACATTACAACAGACCAGAGCCATAGTCTCACTATCAAATTAAAACTTGGTGAGGAGGCTGGAGCTGTGGCTGAGTTGGTAGAGTACTTGTCTAGCACGCATGAGGAGGCATTAGGTCCAATCCCCAGCACCATGTGTATGATGTAATGAGGCGTGCCTGTAATGCCAGCACTTGGGATCAGAAGTCAACATCATCACAGAGTAAGTTCCAAGACAGCCTGGGCGAAATAAGACTCTGACTCAAAAATTAAAAAAAAAAAGGGTGAAGGAATCTTTTTTTTTTTTTTAATTGTTGTCTTTCTTGGGATTAGAGTAGTCTTATTAGAAAATATAATAAAAACATAGTTATAGCATCTATCACTACTAAAATTAACCTATATATACTTACCCAGCATGTATTCATCATCCACACCAAAAGTCTCTAAGTCATTAGGGAACTCGACCCACAGAGGCCTGGGGAAAGGAAACAGGATTATTCATATTTTAAAATATCATTATGTTTTATTATTCTTGGTGCTAAGTGTTTTATTAGATTCTTATTTTTCAGTGTTATCACTCTCCAAAAGGAATTGGAAAGCACCAAAGAGCCAAGATATTTTTTCATATGACCAAAGAACTTATGAGCAGTTGCTAGGTTACTTTGTATTTATTATGTGAAAGAACTTTCTATTGACCTGGATGTCCTAATGGAACATTGAGAATTCTATTATGTGCTGCTTTCCTAGCTTTTGAGTGACTATCACTCTAACAGGTGAAAACTAAGGCAAGCCTAAATGCCTACATTTTTTTTTGTTGTAAAGTAAATGTTTGCCAAAAAAAAAAAAATCACATTTTATTATAATGACAATTCTGTGCCACTTCTTGCAGCCACTGACTTTCATGTATCATTTAATCATTATTTATTTAGATGAAAGGAACTAGTTTTCATTGCTTTCAAGCTGGTAACACTTTTGGGGAGGATGAAAAATTGCCAAGATTTTAAAATAGTTATTGTTTAACAGAACTCATCTAGGAGTCACTTAGGTTCATAAAAATGACAAAACTTTTAATATCTGTGTTTAGATAGCAACTTATTGCTTCTAACCATCTTTAATTTTATGAGAATGATTTTATTTAAGTGTGTGTGTGTGTGTGTGTGTGTGTGTGTGTGTGTGTGTGTGTACCATTTGAATGAAGTGCTCTCAGAGGCAGAAGCAGGCACTGTAGCCCTTAGAGCTGGACATTGAGGCTGGGAACCAACTTAGGTCCTTTACAAGAGCAATAAGCACTTTTAACTGCTGAGCCAGCTCTCCAGCCCAAGGAAAAGATATTTTTTTAATTGAAAAACTGTTTTTAGAGTTTTAAAATTATTTTATGTGTATGAGTGTTTTGCTTGCATGTATGGAGATGCACCATACGCATGCTTGGTACCTGTGGGTACCCAAAGAGGGCATTGGATCCCCCAGGACTGGAGTTACAGGCAGGTGTGAGGTACCATGTGGGTGCTGGGAATTGAACCCAGGTCCTTATTAAGAGCAACAACTGCTTACCTGCTGAGCCAACTCTCCAGCCCAATTTATTTTTTTTTAGTAAATGAAACTTGTTATTTATTAATGGTAACACAGCAGGTGTCTCTAACGCTGGCTGATGATTAGAATCACCAGGAAATGTCTGGTCTGAAGCAAGTTTAAGAATTGCTGACTCTGAACTCTGTGCATGTTCTTCTCTAACTAGAAAGTTGGTTTTGGCCTTCAAAGTAGAATTTATTTGCTAGGAAAAAAAAAAAAATCCCCACCTCAAGTTCAACTCTATGGGTAAGATCAAGCCTCAGATGGAGGGAAATTATTTTTTCCTTTTTTTTTTTTTTTTTTTTTTTTTTTTTTTTTTTTTTTTTTTGAGATGAGTTTCTCTGTGTAGTTTTGGTGCCTTTCCTGGATCTCATTCTGTAGACCAGGCTGGCCTCGAACTCACAGAGATCTGCCTGGCTCTGCTTCCGAGTGCTGGAATTAAAGGTGAGCGCCACCGCTGCCCGGTGGGAAGTTATTTTTCATGAGGAGGCTAGTGCATAAAATGCTAAAGTTATTTAGCTGCAATTTCCTTATTCTTTACATTTCCATCTCTCAGCAAATATCAATAATCATAAGTAGAGGATCTAGTCAGCAGCTTCTGTGTCTTCAACAGCCAGCACCCCACACACAGCAGCCAGTACCCCACACGGCACCAGTACCCCACACGGCAGCCAGTACCCCACACACAAGAGCCAGCACCTCACACACAAGAGCTAGCACCCCACACACAGCAGCCAGCAACCCACACACAGCACCCAGCACCCCACACACAGCACCCAGCACCACACACAGCAGCCAGCACCCACCACGCACCAGCACCACACACACAGCAGCCAGCACCCCACACACAGCAGCCAGCACCACACACAGCAGCCAGCACCCCACACACAGCAGCCAGCACCACACACAGCAGCCAGCACCCCACACACACCCCACACACAGCAGCCAGCACCCCACACACAGCAGCCAGCACCCCACACAGCAGCCAGTACCCCACCCCACCCCACACACAGCACCCCCCACACCAGCACCCCACACACAGCAGTCAGCCCCCCACCCAGCATCAGCACCCCACACCCAGCATCAGCACCCCACACCCAGCAGTCACACCCCACACACAGCAGTCAGCACCCCACACACAGCAGTCAGCACCCCACACCGCAGTCAGCACCCCACACACAGTCAGCACCCCACACAGTCAGTACCCCATACACAGCAGCCAGCACCCCCCCACAGACCAGCACCCCACACACAGCACACAGCACCCCACACACAGCAGTCAGCACCCACACACAGCACACAGCACCCACACACAGTCAGCCAGCACCCACACCCAGCAGCCAGTACCCCACACACAGCACCCCACACCAGCAGCCAGTACCCCACACCCAGCAGCCAGCACCCCACACACAGCAGCAGTACCCCACACACAGCCAGCACCCCACACCAGGCAGCCAGCACCTCACACACAGCAGCCAGCACCCCACACACAGCACACAGCACCTCACACACAGCAGCCAGCACCCCACACCCAGCACACAGCACCTCACACACAGCAGCCAGCACCCCACACACAGCACCCCACACCCAGCAGCCAGCACCCCACACACAGCAGCAGTACCCCACACACAGAACACCAGCAGCCAGCACCCCACACCAGCAGCAGTACCCCACACACAGCACCCCACACCAGCAGCCAGCACCCCACACACAGCAGCCAGCACCCCACACACAGCAGCCAGTACCCCACACACAGCACCCCACACACAGCAGCCAGTACCCCACACACAGCACCCCACACAGCAGCCAGCACCCCACACACAGCAGCCAGCACCCTGTGTACAACAGGCAGTGAAGCGGATTGAAACTTGACTGAACACATGGCTTTTGTCCCCTTTCCAGTCCCTCATCACGGGGGCATCTGTTGGTAGGTTGTTGGAGCCTCTAAACAGAGGACGCCCTTTTACCTCATGACAGGCTCAGAAGACGTGTGCACACGGTAGAACAGAGAATACAGGTAGGGTAGGAGGGTATAGCGCTCTCGGATAGCTTCCCGGATCCGCCGGGTGTACTCTTCCCCAAACAGCCAGGGTTCTCGCCGCTTGGTGTTCATGGTAGCGTGACCACGGAAGAAGGGCTGGTAAGCTCCAGCCTGGTACCAACGCACCAGCAGCTCCGCCTCAGGATTGCCAATGAAGCCGCCCACATCGGCTGGTGAGACGGAGAAAGACGGGATGAAGAAACCAGACTTGGAATAAATGATGTGTTAAGGTAAAATAAGGCCTTGAAAACTGAGAGGAGATGCTCGACGTGCACACTCAATGCAACAGGCAAACCTATGGCCTCAAATAGAGGAGTTTGAGCCACGGAAACCAGCCCATGCCGGGATCTGGCAGAAGGCTCTGGTTTTTTTTTTTTTTTCCTTTTTCCTTTTCGTGGAAAGGTCACAGGCTTTTCTGTAAAAGCAGCTGTCCTGTGTATTCTGGATCCTCCATTACCCAGAAATTGCACAATGTCTCCCTGGTTAGGTGTGTGTCTATATACTAAAGGAAAGGCTGCTGGTAATTTATTTCTTTTGAAAGCAAAGGCTACAACAATATCAATCACTGAAAAAGCAAATCATCAGCCTTGGGGGTTTAGGTGGAATTTCATGCTCACCCCTTGAGCAGGACATGCATTTCTTGCATGTGGACCAATGTCGTAAAGACACATCTATCAAAAAGTGATATTAATTTGTTTTTTAATCTTTGAAGAGAATAAAAAGCATTCAGACCTGCAGCTACAACTGCAGCCAGTATATACCAAGCACCTTCATATTGGTTTGCTTATCTGCACTGAATTCTCAGCAGGCAGGGAAGGCATGCCCTCAGACATGTATTTGAAACTAAATCCATTTTGTGTGTGTGTGTGTGTGTGTGTGTGTGTGTGTGTGTGTGTGTGTGTGTGTGCAGGTATATGTGCAGGTAGAGGCCACAAGCTGACTTCAGTGTCTTCCTCAATCACTCTCCACTTTATTTTTGGCTAGACTGACTGGCAAGGAAGCAACAGGGACCCTCGTAGCCCCGCTTCCCAGCTCAGGGTTACAGGGATGTGCCGCTGTGCCGGGCTCTTTCACAGGTGTGTTGGGCTTCTGAACTGAGGTCCTCATGTTTGTGTGGCAAGCACATCACTAACAGAGCCATTTCCAGTCACATCTTCTTCGACAGGGTCTTCTATAGCCTGGTCTGACCTCGGTTTTGCTAGTAGCTAAGGACAACCTTGAACCTTTGAGCCGTTTATTTCCACGTCCTAGTGCAGGGATCTTGGGTATGTGTGACCATACTTGGCTTTGTGTAGGGCTGGGATCAAACTGAGGGCTTCTTGCATGCTAGGCAAGCGCTGTCCCAACTGAGCACATCTTAATGAAGAACACACTTAAATTGTGTCACAGAATCTTCCATCTGCTGAGCAGAAAGTGATTCTGTCAAGGCTGGCTCTCTTAGATCCTTGGCAACGCTGCTGCCCATCAAACCCAAGGCCTTGAGCACACCAGGCTAGCACTCTGCTGGGCTGCTCACTCAGACCTAGGCTGGCTTTCCGTTTGCTAAGTTGTTTGCAGTGCTCTCATTCTCTCAAGAAGAAGAGTATGTTTCTGGAACTCTCCGTTACTGTGTCTCTGGAGGTAGTGCTGTGGGAACGAGGGAATGAAACAGACTCCCCATCTCCTGCCTGACTTCATGTCCTCAATGCAGACAAGATACATGTAAGACGTTTATTTTATTTATTTGAGATAGAGTCTCTCTTTGTAGTGCCTGCTGTCCTGGAGTTTGCTATGTAGACCAGGCTGGCCTTGAACTCAGAGATCCTCTTATGTCTCCCTCTAGAGGGCCGGGATTAAAGGTGTGCGCCACCACAGCGGGCTGTACAATAAATTTTGAAACAACCCCTTTGCTCTCCTCCCATTTCTTCCCTGCATCCGTCCTTGCCCCAAACGGCTAACGGCCACTGAGGACCCTCACTTCTCATTTCCTCCCACTGGAAACCTCAAGTCAGGAATCAGCTTACCTCCACAGAAAGAGATCCCTGAGACACTGAGGGTGAGTAACATTGGGATGGAAATTTTCAGATACTTCCATTCTGCTGTGTTGTCTCCCGTCCAGACGGCACCTTAGATTGCCCAGAACAAGGCATGGAAACAGACACAAATCATCCAATGCACTCCATTTCATTTACATCCATATTTGCAAAAGACAAAAATAATAAAATAGGAGACAGATTTCCACCTTAAACAAATTCTGATCTTTCTGCAAAAAGTATCAATTTTCTAATGTGAAAAAGTTATTAAGGTTCATAAAACACAGGCACACTCCTTTAATCCCAGCAGTTAGGAGGCAGAGGCAAACGAATCTCTGTAAGTTCAAGACCAGCCTGGTTTAGAGAGTGAGATCCAGGACAGCCAGGGCTACACAGAGAAACCTTGTCTCAAAAATAAACAAAACAAAACAAAAAAACAAAAACAAAATAAAAAAACATAACTAAATACTCTGGGTTTCTTGTCCCACTTCTTATCACAGCAATCCTACCAGGCAAACACTATTATTAGCTCTGCTTTAAAGATTAGGGAAATATGATTAACAGTGGCTCCATAGTCTGTCTACCTAGTTATGTAGTCGTTAAGTAGATTTGAGGCAAGATGTCAGACCATTAAAGCCAAGGTTCCAGTTCACACTATAGTTGATAAGAGTTTATGATGACAGATTATAATATTACTAAAGAGACACATAAAATACTCTTATTTTATGACATCTAGATTAATCTTGAAGCCTTTTTTTTTGTTCTATCATTTACCAAAACGGTTTCAGTAGATATTTTTGTTTTAATCTTCTGTAGAAATGTTGAACTGTCCTATAAGCAGAAAAAAATATTTTTTAATAATTGATTTATTTTTTTCAAAATTTTATGTATATTGGTGTCTTGTCTGCATGTATGTCTGTATAAAGGCATTGGATCCCCTGAAACAGGAGTTACAGACCGTGTGAGCTGCCGTGTGGGTGCTGGAATTGAACTCAGGTCCTCTGGAAGAACAGCAGTGCCCTTAACTACTGAACCATTTCTCCAGCCTGAGAAAAATATTTTCAAGGCATTTTTTAAAACAACACTCTAGTAATTTTTCCTCGACATCAGCTGAGCTAGGGAAGTACCTACACAGTGATTTTGAAATCATGGCAACAATTCCATCAAGAAAGCTCCTGCAGACACACAGATGTATCATGGCTAACACGATTGTTCATTCACAAGCTCTTTATCGCTACTGGTCAAGCATGTGACTAAAAAAAGTCACGTTCTCCTTGCTACACCAGAGTCCTGCAGACTAGAAAACCAGCATCTAAGAGACCAGAAACAGCTCAGACAGCACGGGGCATGCAGCACACACTTGCAGTTCCAGCACTGGGGAGGGAGGGACAAGAGGACCACTACAAGTTCAAGGCCAGCCTGGGCTGCATCGGGAGGCCCTGTGTCAAGACATCAACGCTCATATCTCTCTTGTTACAGTTTTGAACTGCTGTCTATAAACCTTTCCGTTAATTCCCCCTCCGTGATTTCCCCTGTAGTTTTTTTTACTGAGATAGGAACTCACTCTGCAGCCTGGGTTGTAGGAGTTGGTTCTCCCCTTCCACCATGCGGATCCCTGAGATTGAACTCAGGTCATGAGGCTTGGCAGCAAGCGCCTTTATCCCGTAAGCCATCTTGTTGGCCCTTATTTATTTATTTTTGAGACAGACTCTCATGTGTCATAGGCTGGTTTCAAATTCCTATGTAGCTTAGGATGACCTTGAACTCCTGATCGTCCTGTTTCCACTCCCAAATGCTGTGATTACAGGCTTAAATTTATATTTTACCGAAATCTATTTACTGATTTAAATTACTACATTTACATTTTTAACAATGTTAAATATTGTTAAACAATATTAAATAAATGTTAAAAAACAATGCTAAATAAAAAATATTGTAACACTTCTGTATAATGTTACAAACATATTCTCATGAAATTAACTACCATTTTAAGGAAGGAGAGAACTAACCACCCCAGGGTGTCCTCTGACCTCTACACAGGTGGCATGTGTCACACCCCCTAAAATAAATGAAAAAACATTTAAACTATAAACTGCTTTTATCATGACAGTGTGTCCTGCAGTTAACCACACCTTTGTAACCCTCCTTTACTGTTACACATGTAAACTTTTCTTTCGGTCTCAAGGTCTAATGCTATGATGAGCATCTCTGTTGACACTATTCTGTCCTTTGGCTGAAGAACACAGGAGCTGGTCTGGGGAGGTTGAGTGAGAGACCCAAACATGTCTATGATACAACAAAGGTAAGGTTCTTTACACTAGGACCTAAGCTCTCAGTTACTTATGCAAGGCCAGGGGCCTTAAAATAGCCTTCCTGCCACAGAGTGGTGAAGTTGAACTAGATCTGTATTAGCTGGTAAACCAGATCCAGTCATGGATGACCCTGACAGCAAGCAACAGCCAGGTCTATTTTAAGCCACATGGCTAAGAGGAACACTGGCTGAAGCCGTGT
Organism: Peromyscus leucopus; assembly: GCF_004664715.2. Taxonomy (NCBI): domain Eukaryota; kingdom Metazoa; phylum Chordata; class Mammalia; order Rodentia; family Cricetidae; genus Peromyscus; species Peromyscus leucopus. Next base: position 96,328,680 of record NC_051066.1, on the reverse strand, counting down.
GTTAGAGATGTGATTCCCTAAGTCAAAAAGATAGGATCAGAGATGACCATGACAGAAAAGGGAACACTCTGAAGTCACTCTCCCAACAAGTAAGTGGCCATTTCTTTAGTAGGAAAAAAGTACTAAACTTGATGAAAATTGGTTTACTGTCTTTTGGTGTGTGAGAGGGAGACAGGGTCTCAAGACAGGGTCTCAAGAAGCCCAAGATGGCCTTGGAAATGACCTTGAACTGTTTCCCTGCCTCCTCCTCTTGAGTGCTAGGATTACAAACATACACCAGCTTGCCTGGGTTTATATGGTGCTGAACATTAAACCCAGGCAGTCTACTCTACCAACTGAGACACCTACAAACCATTTATTCATAGCATAAAATACACATGCCAGAGCACATCATGTTCTACATTGTAAGTTAGAAGGCTATGGAGAGGAACACAGAGGCAGCAGGCAGCAGGTAGCATATATCATAAATGTGCTTTAAAGAAAAGGGTGGGTAGCTCTCTTGTGTCTTATAATGTGAGCCATTTCTTACCGTACTTTTGTGATCCAGCAAAGAAAGACCGTGAAAGAACAAAGGGTCTCTCCTTCCCTTTAGATCGCTGTATCAATCCTTCTGCAGTAGCCATTTGCTGTAAGTCAGTGAAGAAAGATTGGAAAGAGGAGGCAGGGTGAGGGCACTGTGCCAACATCCTCAATAGACTACTAACATGAGAAAAGTAGCAGTTGGGGGGACCACGAAAAGGGAAATAATAAACCCATCAGGTCTTTTTGATGATACAGTGAATGATACCAATTTGCCTAGTAAAGATGGAACATTTATTCTGTTAGCAATGTCAATGAAATAATAGTGAAGAGGAGCAGTGATGCAGATGAGTAGAAGGGTGGCTACCCAGCATGCCTGAGGCCCAGGGTTCAGTCCCCAGCACTGCAGAAAACGCACACACACACACACACACACACACACACACACACACACACAACACAACACAACACAACAAAAACCAAGCTACCATTTATTCAGTGGAACGATTGGTGGGCATTTTATAATATATTTCCTTATGGTTTGCACAATAATCTGTGAGTCAAATGGTTTTCACTGATTAAAAAAATAAATTCAGAGACGTTAAGTGTTCACTTCAGCCTACATAAGAAATTCCCTAAGGCAGTTGGCAATTAAAGCAAAAAGCTGATAGAGAGATAAACATGTAGTATCTGGAAAAGGCTACATCCAGCCATTCCCAGTGTGCCTCCCTCTTAAAGTTGTAGTTATGGATCAAGATATGAGCTCTCAGCCGTTCCTCTGCTATCCCACCATGGTCTCTAACCTTCTGAATCTATAAGGTAAATTAAATGCTTTCATTTATAAGTTACCTTGGCCATGGTGTCTTATCACTGCAATGGAAACTATGACATATACTTATTAAAGTATAAATCTATATATTAAGTCTTGCTTTTCTGGTGTGAATGTTAGGAGATTAATATGTATATACATATATGAAATTGTTGTTAGATTTTTTAAAAAATTTTTTAAGTATTTTTTTGTTTTATATGTGGGTGTTTTGCCTGCATGTATTTCCGTGTATTATGGGCATGTACTGCTCATGGGGGCCAGAAGAGGGCTTTGGATCCCCTGGAACTGGAATTATAGATGGTTGTTAGCTGACATGTGGGTGCTGGGGATTGAACCACTTAACCATCTCTCTAGCCCCTTTAAAAATATTTTTAAAATTTATGTATATGTGAGTGTATACTCCCTGTGCGGGTGCCTCCGAAGGCCAGAAGAAAGTGCTGGATCTTCTGGAGCTGGAGTCACAGGCTGTTGTAATCTGCCCAGTATAGTTGCTGGGAATAAACTCAGGTCCTCTGGGAGAACAGCAAGAACTCTTAAACACTGAGCCATCACTAGCCCTTGTCTGCTTTTTGCTTTTGTGATAGACTCTTGTTGCATAGTCCAGGCTGGCCTAGAACTCATTACGTAGGTCAGGCAGGCCTTTAATTCACAATCCCTCTGTACCATGAATGCTAGGATTGCACATGTGTGCCACCGACCTCAACTAAGCTAGCAATAGATGGAGATATACAAAATTTAAAACCTTGCCTTAATTACTTTCGTTAACATATTTATAGATTGCCTGTGCCAATAAAGGTCTTCTAGTAGTATCAAATGCCATATAGAATATTTTTAGATTTATTGGGTTTATTGTGAACAGAAAAGGAAGTAGAGGGAGAAATAATAAACTGGCTGTCATCTGAGACTCACTGTAGGTGACAGCAAACACACACAAAGAGACCTGGAGTACTCTTGATTACAGAACTGACTCCCTGTCTAAAGCAGGGCATATGACTCTGGCTGGCTTCTGATTGGGACGACTTACCTGATAAAAGCCATAGATGTTGTGAAGCTCCCTGTGTTCCCAGTTGCCATAATGAATGGCATTCTTTTGCATGGTTAGCTCTGGCCCTCTGAAGACTGAGGGCTCATTCATGTCATTCCATATGAAGAGGATGTCTGTAGATCCCTAGGAAGAGAACCCTGTTCATGAGAATCCTTCTCCAGGGATGATATTAACAGGATAGTATCCCTGCTCTTTCCCTCTCTTCGTTCTTTCTTATTTTTTTAAGCCAATTGGGTTGTAAATTTTTTTCTGTTTTGTCCAATGAAATTTCCATGCACCTACAACAGTATCTGACTCAAAGAAAGCTATCAATAAATATTTTTTCGATAAGAATGCTGCACTATATTATCTGTGAAATACATACTGCTCTGAAAGTTCACACAAAGACATCCTTAGGGAATATGTGCCAGAAAAATTGTGAATATTCACCATGAGGCTCTGTATCATCCACTATCTACTACAAGTCTTTGCATGATCTTATCCAAAAAGCTGAGAAGAAATCTCTGCTATAACTCTTAACTAAAAGCAATTATTACTATACATGAATTTATTTTTTTCTCTAATACTCTGAAAGAATTGACAGCTGAGTTATCTGTTTGTTGACATATAATTTGTGTTCTTTCCATCTACTGAAAATTGTATTAACATTCTTTTTATAAAATTCATGGTCTCTCAGCATTTGAATATCATTACAGGAAGCCTCAGGCAGTTCATTTCACTATTTCTTAATGCTGTGTTCTGTACACCATGTCCTAATAAGGCCTAGCTTCCTTCTATGACACTATAGAACACACCTGAGACCTTATCCACATGATAGATGATATTTCCAGTGTTTGAATGTGGCCTATGTGTTTCCTTAACTATTTTTAAGCAAATGCACCTTTATTTGGAGACTCTATATTATGTAGCTCTGACTGTCCTGGAACTCACTATGTACACAAGGCTAACCTTGAATGCACAGAGATCCACCTGCTTCTGCCTCTGAGTGCTGAGATTAAAGGTGTGTACCACCATGCCTGGCTTCTAAGCAAATGCATTTCTAAGAATAAGGGTGTATAGTTTCCAAATATTTGCCTTCAGTCTTCTTTTAGTACTTCTAAGGCAAAAAGATCAGCAAGTTTTCTCCTCCTCCTCCTTTTCCTCCTCCTCCTCTTCTTTTTATAAAGGTCTAGATAATGCACATTTCCATCTTTATGCATCATAAGAGCTCTTTAATTATTTTACTCTGGTACAGTATTATGAAAGCAGCCACAGACAATAATGAAGTGAATGACTATAGCCATATTTTGCCTAAGGATTGTTGTCTATAGTATTCTAAGTATTTTTCTAATCTCCTATTCAATGATACTCAGAAGCAAGTATCTTGTGCTTAAAAGCTGAGCTTGGGAGACAAACAGACCTGAATTCAAATCTTGGGTCCATCTCTTAATAAATGGGTGACATTGTCAGTTTTAAAACTCTCCACACCTCAATTTTCTTACACGTGGGGTTAAGATTTAATTATGGTTCCAATTTAGAGCATTTTTATCAAGAAGAAATGGGGTAATGCCCATCAAATGCCTAAGACAGCCCTTGGCACGTGGCTTGCATTCAATTTGTGTTAGATATTACTGTGATTGTCATCATCACCATAACTGATTGAAAACAGGTCTCTGAAGTGACCTCAGTTCTTTCTATGGTTCTTTTAAGATTTTGATTATTATATTTTTCTTTTAACAATACATTATGGTTCTTAACCTTCCTAATGCTGCAACTCTTCAATACAATTCCTCATTTATAACTATAATTTTGCTACTGTTATGAATCATCACATAAATATCTGACATGCAGGACATCTGATATGTGACCCCTGAGATAGGGTCAGTTGACCTCCTAACGGGTTTTGACACAGGTTTGAGAACCACTGGTTTATAAGATAGTTTCACACTTGCCATAGCCACTTTATTGCTGATGGGGCTCTTCCTTCTTTCTCTCTCTCTCTCTCTCTCTCTCTCTCTCTCTCTCTCTCTCTCTCTCTCTCCAGCTCTCATGTTGCTTAGGCTGGTCTTGAATTTGATGATTAGCTGAAGATGACATTAGTTCTGATCCTCCAGCTCCTAAATGCTGCTGGAATTACAGGCATGTACGACCATGGGTCTTTGCTGTGTTGGGGATCAGGCCTTCTAGCCAAGTACTCTGTCAACTGAGCTATTTCCCTAGTCCTAAGTCTTTTCTTTTTTCTTTCTTTCTTTTCTTTCTTTTTTCTTTCTTTCTTTTTTTTTTTTTTTTTTTTTTTTTTTTTTTTTTTTTGGTTTTTCTAGACAAGATTTCTCTGTGTAGCTTTGTGCCTTTCCTGGAACTCGCTTTGGAGACCAGGCTGGCCTCAAACTCACAGAGATTCACCTGGCTCTGCCTCCCGAGTGCTGGGATTAAAGGTGTGCGCCACCACCGCCCAGCTGTCTTTTCTTTTTGAGATAGGGTCTTTTTATGTAGCCCTGGTTGTCCTGGAACTTGCTATGTAGACCTGGCTAATTTCCAGCTCACAGAAATCCATCTGCCTCTGCCTGCCAATTGAGGTTAAAGGTGTGCATCACCATTTTTTTTTTTTTCTGGAGACAGAGTTTAACTCCATAGCCCAAGCTGGCTTTGAATTCAAGGCAATTCTTCTGCTCATCTTCCCAAGTGCTATGATTACTGTGCCCCATGCCTGACTTCATATTAATTTTCAATAATAGTTATATAATAGGATTTTATATTAAAATGTACATAGTGTTTAGAAAATAGAATAAAAGTACATTATACTGTATTTTGATATATCATAGTCTGTTATGACAGGTAAAAACCACAATTTTTATACATCTAGTAATATATATAGTACCCTTCCTAATACCATCAAAGTCTATAATGTGGTATCTATTCTAGCCTTTTATGTGTGCAATATATCAAAAGCTACTTAGTTAAAGCAGTTCTAAGCGACTACCTTTTCCTTTCATCTTTCTGGTTAACTAGGAAACAAAGAGAATAAAAACCAACCTGATAAACAGGAAAAGCAAAAAGGCTGGAATACCACTCTCTGACTTTGGGATTGGTGAAATCCAGGTAAGACGAGAGACCTGCAGATGCACGAGAGTCTGTCAGGAACAGTGGTCTTCACAGTTAGACGTGCGGGGAAGAGGACGGGAGAGTCAGGTCACCAATGGACACCTTGTGTCAAGTACAAAGGACAACTGAGACAGGCATGGTCGGCAAGTGAACGAAGCCATCTTTAAAGAGAGAAAATTTAAACCTTTCAACCCCAGAGCCCATGGGCATGCCACTGAGCAGGTGTCAGGATGGAGCTTGGCCTTCACTACTGGCTGAGAAAGGCAGGAAAGGCTGCCCAATCCCTTGCGGTGACCCAAGTGTTTCAAGAGAACGTGGACTTGTTCAAATGGCTCAAGGGAGGAAAGGAAGGTACTGGTTTCTCCACAGCACTTGGATTTATGACACAGTGGGGATTTCTTTTGGTCTTCGGTGAATTTCTAACAAGGCTTTAAACTAACAACTTTTGCATCTAGAGTTCCACAGGCAGCTGAGGCCACTCATGAGAGGCTGAAAGTCAAAACTATGGGCTAAAAGGACCAAGAGCAACCACAAGGGAGAGCCTGCCTGCCAGACACTTCATCTCTGCATCCCGCCCTCTCCTGAGACACTTTCCTCACTCCCTACTTCTTATCTCTGTTTGCTTAGAGAGTTAACATGCCATGGAGACTAGTCTGCTTGCTTATCTTTCATTCATCCTCTGGTCACTGACTGATAAATGCACTCACAGCTCACTCTACCAGGTGTTACTAAAGATACCAAAAAGGTGATGGCGTATCTCCCTTAAAGGTGATGAAAATGTGTCTGGAAGAGAAAGAGATGCCCACAGGGAATGAGACTGTAACCACAGATGTTTTATCAGTTGGGACAGAACCAGTGGAAATAAGGGTTACCATACCAGGCCAACACACTCCTTGGAAGTCGCCACCTTCTGGGTTCTTCACAAAGAAGCCCTGTTCTTTGGCTTTGGCGTATACTGAGTAGTCAGGATCCACCTTGATGTGGGGGTCACTGATAACCACAAGCTGTCGGGACAGAGGTTTAAAGACCATGTCAGTTTTATGAGGCTTATGTCCACTCAGGTGTTTTCACCATAGTTTGGGATGGGGAGAGTCGAGATTTACTCAGAAACTACAACTCACTGAAAATTTTGGACATTGCTAAATCCCTATAACCTTTCACTAAAAGTTGTTACCAGCCAGATCTCTGTGAGTTCGAGGCCAGCCTGGTCTACAGAGCAAGTTCCAGGACAGCCAGGGCTACACAGAGAAACCCTGTCTGTTTTGAAAAACAAACAAAACAAAACAAAAAGTTATCAGATGAGATAAATCCTCTCTTCTAATTGCCATGGTTTATGGTTTTTATGATTATTTTACAGTTATTTGTTTATTTTGTGTGTGTCTGTCTGTTGGTCTGAAAGAAGATGGTTCTCTCCTGCCACCATGTGTGGTCTGGGGCTTGAACTCAGTTTCGCAGACTTGGTGACAAAGTGCCTTTACCCCCAGAGCCAGCTCAGCAGCCCCCATACACATCTAAGATGGCATTTATTAAGCTTCTATCTGTGATGCCAGGTGCTATAAGAAGGGATTAAATAGGCAAGATCCTAACTCCCTAGGTATTTAGAGGCACATTATAACACCGATGAAATAAATCATTAAAGAAATCAAGAGCAGGCCTGGGGATTTAACTCAGTCAGGAAATAAAGAGTTTGCCTTGCAAGCATGAGGGCTGAATCTGAGCCCCAGCACCAATGTGAAAAGCCAGGCATGATGGCACAGGTTTGTAATCCCAGCCCTGGGGAGGTGGAGGCAGGTCTGTGGGGTCCCCTGGCCAGCCAAGTCAGTGAGAGACCACGTCTCACAAAAAAGAAAAAAGAAAAGTGGATAGCATCTAGGAAATTATATGAGGCCGTCCTCTGGCTTCTACAGGCATATGTGTGCACCCATCCCCTCACGAGCCCCGTCCAAACCACAGAAACCACAGAACTAACGTTAGAACCAAACCAAACCGTCAAAATAGTAACAGCAACTATGTACTTCTTGGTGGTTTCTCTCCTTCTCCTTTAAATTTCAGTTCTTTCCTTGGCCAAATTTACAGGGAGAGTCTGTCAGTGAAACGTATGAAAAAAAAAAAAAAGAGAGAGAATCTGGCTACTTTTTTCCCTTTAATTACACTTGTCTATTTGTGTGTGGAGCAGGGGGAGGCACATGCCTGTCATGGTGTGCATGGGGAGGCCAGAGGACAAGCTGCATGAGTTGGTTCTCTCCTTCTACCACGTGGGATCCTGGGATCAAACTCAGGTTGTCAGACTTGGGGGGCAAGCACCTTTACCTGCTGAGCCGCCTTGGTCCCCATGACTCCATTTTTGACCCTCCGTTGTTAAGACTTTCAAGCCCTACCACGTCCTCCTACCCTTCTGCCCACCTGCAGTCAAGCTGGCAAAACCAGCTCTGCCGTTAGTGGCAGGGATTCCAACGACCCAGCCCATGTGGAAGAACTCTTAGGCCAGCACCAGCTGTTAGCCACCAGGGACACCAAGCTGGTCCCCTTTCCCAGCTTTCTCAAGCCATTTTCAAAGTAGTTTGGGAGACAGCCGGGCTTCTCCCCAGATGCCTCCCTATGTGAGAAACTTTTCTGCTTCTGATGTCTGTGTAGCACCAAACATTTTGACAATGGGGTCAACTTTTTAGGGGAGAAGGACGCCATCCCAGCAGGGTAGCTGCCGCCAACAGGACGGAAAGACTCGGGCCCCTTCACTGTTCTGGGGGTTCACACGCTGTGGCAGGGATGGATGGCGTCACCGCGTTTCAGCACCCGTCTTTACCTCTGAACACCCGTCTTCTGTTATCACAGTTACTATTTCCACAATGACTTTTTCATCAGAGGGTCTTCCTCTGCTGGTGTGCCCAGACAAATCTAACTTTGGGATTAAAAAGCGTTCAGCCTCAGGCTGACTTCACCTTGCGTTTTTTGCTCCTGAGTAGCTCTTGCATCCTTCTGGGGTTTGCAAATCTCTTTTTGTCCCAGGTGAAGTATTTCTTGTCCTCGGTGTGCTCTATGTCCAGCCACATGACATCGTATGGAATGTCGTGCTCATCAAAACCTGCATCCACTGCCTTCACATCCTGCTCATCTTCATAGTTCCAGCGGCACTGGTGATACCCCAGGGAAAAAAGAGGGGGCATGGCTTGTGTGCCTCAAAAAGAAGATGACAATGGAGGCCACTAATGTTACTCAATCAGCGAACATCTCCCCAATCTCTACAGGGGATTAAGCAATGGACTTGCTACTGCACAGGCTATAAAGGATAAGAAAAAATAGACCCTGCCTTGAAGACAGTGGCAATTAGGGTGATGGGACAGGCCTATAAATAAACCCCATCCTGAGGTATAACTGCTATGCTAACGGTATCAGCCTAGTGCTGTGGGAACACCTACACTCTGCTTATAGAGTAATGTGCGATCTTCAGAGGTTTCCCAAGGCAGATGAGAAGGGTGGAGGCTTTGAATAAGCAGGAGGATGCCAGGCAGGGAGACCAGGTAGCGCTCATAAGAACAGAGACTAGAGACACAGGCAGAGAAGTACATGTGGTCTTAGAGAAAATAAATCCTGCAGGGATTACAATGTGAGAGACTGAGAGGAGATGAAACTGGCAAGGATCAGTTTATAAAGTGCCCTGTACTTCAAGATCAGACTCTTCTCATCATTTTTACTTAGAGTCACAAACGGCAAAGTGGGGCTGTGGATGCAGCTCAGCTGGCAGAGTACTAGTCTAGTATGCACAAAACTCTGGGTTCAAAATTCCTAGCACTCTATAAAACTGGTGGTGAGGCATGTCTGTAATCCCAGTACTTGGGAGAGGTAGAGGGAGAGGAATTATAAGTTCAAAGACATCCCTGGCTACATGGAAAGTTCAAAGTCAGCTTGAGGTACATGAGATCCTGTCTTTGAAAAAAATGAGGGCCGTGAGATGGTTCAGCGGGTAAAGGTTCTTGCTAGCAAGCCTGTTGACCTGAGTTCAATCCCTGGGTCCCACATTGTGGAAGTAGAGAACTGACTCATGAAAATTATTACAAAAAAGAAGCTTTGAAACCCAAGAACAGGCCAGGAAAGTATGTTCAGCATAATCTGGAGGGTGGGAGGTAAGGGAGGTGGTGTCTGCTGAACCACGCAGAGTGTGTGAGGAAGGCACAAAGGTGGAGAGCAGCACTTCCCTGCTCCATAAATCTCAGAGCCAGGGGCCCCACATGCTCCTCAAGTGCTAGGGTACCAGATCCCTCCAGGCACCAAGGCTTCCATGTAGAGCCACATGTCGGGTGGCTGATAACCACTTGTAACTCCAGGGGCTCAGACACTTTCTTCTGGGCCCTGCAGGAACTTTATCTCAACACTTTAAATAATATCTCCAATTTTAAAATAAAAAAAAGAAAATCTTTTTTTTTTTTCGAGACAGGGTTTCTCTGTCCTGGAACTCACTCTGTAGCCCAGGTTGGCCTCGAACTCACAGAGCTCTGCCTGCCTCTGCCTCCTGAGTGCTAGGAAAAATATAATCTTTTAAAAGACTATTATCATCAGTATCTCAAAGGATGAAAAAAGATAAAAGACTAACAAAGTAGACTAGGCATCATGGAACAGAGTACATGGGGGGGGGGCGTACAGGCAGGGGAGGATCAGAGACAAGAATGTCCTTCACATCAGAAACATGACAACATAAATGGAAGGCCTGGGAGATACGATGAGAAAATTTCTCAGGGAAGAGGCAAAAAGAAAAAAGGATGAAGAACAAGGATGCGAAACCCTGAAGGGAACGGTAGAGACTGTTTCCCAGGGCTGAAGGACACTAAGCCTGAGAATGTCCGCGTCTCGCCCTCAGTACAGAAACCATTCGAAAGGAATGCATCAAGGGAACTTACTGTAAAATTTCCCAATATCAGTGATAAGGAAGGTGGTTCAGTGAGAACAGACAGATCATGTGAAGAGAAATCCAATGGATGGTTTTGAAGTAAGAAGACAGGACAAGAGAGAAATGCCTCTGAATTCTGAGGAACTTCCAGTTTAGCTGACCCAGTTACCAGCCTGGGGTGAAGGTGGGAGAAAGATGGCTTATCCTGCAAGGAGCAGAGCATGTGCGTGTGTGCGCGTGTGCTCGTGCGCGTGTGCATGTGCATTTCCGTGTGAGTGTGCGTGCGTGTGCATTTCCGTGTGAGTGCGCGCGCGTGTGTGTGTGTGTGCGTGCGTGCATGCGTGCGTGCGTGCGTGCGTGTGTGTGTGTGTGTGTGTGTGTGTGTGTGTGCGCGTGTGTAGACAACCTGTGGGAGTTAGTTCTCTATTTCTACCACGTGGGTCCCTGTGACCAGGTCCTCAGGCTTGGTGGCGTCTTTACCCACCAAAGCCATTTCACTGGCCCTGACCTTTAGTCTCTTAAAGAACAAATATTTTACTGCTAAAGCCAGTAGTATATTTTAACAGAGAAGAACACATTTAGAAGTCTAGGATGGAATACTCTTTGCTACAGGGAGATTATTCCCAGAGACTAAAGGCTCCAAGCAGGCGCAGGCATGCGGCAAGTGTTAGGATTGGAGAGTGGGCAGTCTAGTGTCATGTTTAGCTTGCCTGGATGTAATGAGGATGGGAAGAAAAACGCTTGCTACTTAAAATGCTTAGGGATGTTGCTTGTGATTTCTACATAGCGTAGAACAAATATTAAGTTGCAGCGATGATACACAGGACAGACGAAACATAATGGAGTGAGGAACTAGCCATCTCCATGCAAGTACCTGTGAGGGAAGAGTACTGCTTGAAGATGTCAGAAGGTGTAGGTCCTGTCAGCAGAAAAACATCAACGATTCCACTCTCTGACATCCAGCGCACATCAGTCCGACACCTGACCTTTTGTTTGGCAGCTGCTGGGCCCATCTGGGTCAGTGTGTGCTGGAAAAGGACGTAACGAAAATCTGAGAAATTTCACCTCTCTCACCCAGTTCTAAGGGAATCTATCTACATTTGGTAGCTCCTACTGACATTCGCCAAATACACAGCAAAGCTCTTGGTCACGGGAAAATGCTGCTGCACAGAAAAGGCTCTGACTGCAGTGTGGTAGTGTGGCGCGCAGGCACATTCCATAGCTCACCTCCACTGCTGGCTCCGTGTTGATCTCCACCAGTGTTTCTGAGGCATTCAGCCAGAAAACGGCTACAGTCCTGCCCTGTTTGTGGGCCAGGAGATAAGGCACGGAGCCATAAATGCCCATTTTGTCATGTATTTGATATCCATAGACATCTAGGTTATAAAGACGGTATGCATCTCCGTCCCTGAAACACAAAGGAGGCTTATCACCCAATACACAAGTGGGTTGTTAATGAATAGAACAGCTTCATTGTCTCCTGTAAACAGATCATTCACCCCCTGCCAGGCTTGAAGGCACACATTTATAATCCTAGCACTTGGAGGGTAGAGACAGGAGAACTGTGAGTTAGAGGCCAGTCTGGGCTATATAGCAAGTTCTAGGTCAGCCTGGGCATGTAACACCACCCTATATAAAACCATTCCCCTACAAAGACTCATCTCTTATCACTTGCCTAAAGGTTTCCTGGCCCAACCTGTGCATGTGATGCTCCTCCTCTGTCTCTGTTGGCTCCCTGGGAACCTCAGGCTCGGATCCTGAGATACCTTTTCTAAAGGTCCCCTGCGAATCCTCCAGAATAGCAGACACATAAGCCCCCTCTGCTGATGGACTGTGTGAAGACTTCTCTGCAGCTAAGGAAAAGAAGTGCATCCTAACCCACCTGAAGGTCTGGAACAGGACTGAGATGGGGGCTCCAAGCTGGGGGGCTCCAAGCTCGGGTGGGGGAGGAACTAGTCTCTATGCCTACCTACTAAATAAACAGTCTCCAGCCCTGACGACCTTAAACAACCTCTGCTTCCCTTTGGTTTTGGCTCCTCTTAGGCAGATGCCCCTGGGATCCATTTGCCAGTAGTGTCAGCCTGAAATGGTCTCTCCAGGGAATCACAGGGAACTGGAGATGCCACATTCTCAGGCATGCTGTCCTCTTTAGAGTGAAAGTCCTTTTCTAGATCAGTATTTTCTTTTTACTGTTCTCCCAGGGTTCCATAAAAAAGATCCTCCACTTCAATTATAATTACTCCTTATTTATGTCTGTATTTTTGGGTTCACTATTACAGCTTTTTTATTAATATGAGTGTGTGTACACACATGCGGAAGTCAGAGGACAGCTTGGTGGCGTTGGATCCCATTTTTATGTCCTGTGCTACTTTCATTTCTGTCGCTGTGACAGATACTCTCACAAAAACAAACAAACAAACAAACACCAAAACAACCTAGGGAGAAAGGGCTTATTTGGCTTACAGTTCCAGGTTACAGTCCATTATTACAGACATTCACAGTCAAGAGCAGAGAGAGAATAAACATACAGATCCTCGCTTGTTTGTTTTTAGCTTTCAATTCTCTTTTACTGTTCAGTACCCTGAAAACTACTACGAAGGTTTCTTAACTCCATAAGTAATATCAAGCCAGAGATGATTTAAGAATTCTTTCTGCCACTTACCTAGTATTTTTAAGTTGGTGTGATTCTGCATGTTGAGGGATCCCATAGAGATGTTCAAACCCATGAAAGGAGAAATCCAAACCAATAGAGGAAGGACCTGTAGGGGTCAGACTCATGGCTGAATTTGCTTCTCAACAGATCAATCTAAAAGATTCAGTAAATTTAGCTAACTAGACTGGGACAGAGAGAGCTGAACTTGCCCCGACTGACCAATGCTGCGCACTGATTTTGATAGTAAGATGCCGTGCTGTTTGGGGATTGGTGGATGTATGTGTATGCAAAAGTGAGGGTTATACGTAATGTATACATACGTATGAAAAGCTCTGCTCACTTACTGCTTATGCTGCCTGAGCCGTATGCGGAAGCTCCTTTTCCCCTGATACTGAGCACATGTAATCTTTGCTGGATGAGTTTGTGCTTCTCTTCTGCCTGGTAAGCTTCCTGCCAGCCTTGTCTGTGGCTCTCTCTCTCTACAAGAACTCTTAAATAAGAACAGCAAGAAGGCTTTCCTAGATCCTCCGTGTATGACTTCCCATGACCTTGATATGTGAGCCCATCCTCCCAACCATGTTGCTAAGCTGGTGAGAAATGTCCCAGACAGGCATGTGGCATCTGTGACAATGATGAGGAGGTCTGAAAATATTGAGAATTACTAGCTAAAACTGTTAGAGCAGATGAGCTGTATAACTTGGGTTCTCATCACTTGGATCTCATGAAAGTAGAATGTGGAATTGATAGCTGTCTGATTTACTCAGAACAGCAAGCAGTGTGCTGGCCCAGGCCCTTTCCTGAGACCATAAGCTGCATGTGGCCCATGTAGCGTTCTCATTCTTCTACAAGGTATATATAATTACTTCTCTGTTGCAATGCATGATTGAAGAATAGGAAACCCCACCCAGAGATTTTTGTTCACCTTACAGAAGTTACTTGTTTTAGGTGCCAAAGCTCAAGGAGTTTGTTTGTTTGTTTATGGCACCGGGGATTGAATCTAGGGCAACCCCACATTAGCCAGGTACTCTATCACTGAACTATTTCCCAAGCCCTCAAGTGACTTTTAGACATAAATATTTGGCTATTTTGGAATGATTTATATATTTTTTTAATACTATATCCTTAGCTTTGACAATTTACCATTAGCTTTGACATCCACAAATTTTCCAAATTTCTCTTCCCACAGGCCTAGGTCCTCTTGATTTTCCTAATCACATAAAATGGAGATCAAAATGAGCTTATAAACTGCAACAAATGAGGTTACCATAATAGTATATCTTATCTGGATTACTAAGAGTGAGGTACTCCAAGATGGCTCAGCAGGTAAAGGCCTCCTCATAATGCAAGCCTGACAACACCAATTCAATAACGGAACCCACAAAGGCTGGAAGGCAAGAAATACACGGCCTACACACTCGCCCTCACACATGCATCGTGCACATTTTTACTATTATTATTAACAAAAAATTTAAGACAGAAAATGCAGGGTGTGTTAGCACATGCCTTCAATCCCAGCGCTGGGGAAGCAGAGGCCGGGGGATCTCTGTAAATGCAAAGCCAGCCTTGTCTACATAGTAAGCTAGGACTACATACTGAGACTCTGTCTCAAAACAAAACAAAACAAAACAAAACAACAACAACAACAAAAAAAAAACCAAACTGAGAAATGAGTCCATATTTTTGAAGACCAGTTTATAATGTATATTTAATAAAACAAATTTGTGTTTTCTACAAAGTTAATACTCATCCTTATGAACCTTTTTTTTTCTGTGTTAAAATATGTAACATACACTTTATCTTTTAACCATTTCCAAGTGTGCAAACCAGTGCCACCAAGTACATTTGCTCTGTGGTATGATGATGACCATCCTCAACCACCAGCTCCACAAGTTTTTCATTGGCCTAAACTGGACTTCCCTACTAAATAACAATGTGCATCCCTGGCAAAAACCATTCTATTTTCTACTCTAGGAACTTGACGACAGTCACCTCATGAAGTGGAATCGTCATGATTCATCGTATCGTATTTATTCTTTTGTGACTGGCCCACTTCACAGGCCGTCTTCAGGTCTTCTTCATTTTGTAGCACACGTCAGAACTTTCATTTTTAAGCTGAATACAATTTCATTGTACACACAGATCACATTTTGGTTTTGTCATGTGTTTCTTCCTCTTATGGTTACTGTGACCAGTGCTGCAAGGCGCTCACTTTTGGGTACATACAAGAAGCAGGACTGCTGGGTAGTGGTGGCGCACGCCTTTAATCCCAGCACTCAGGAGGCAGAGCCAGGCGGATCTCTGTGAGTTCGAGGACAGCCTGGTCTACAGAGTGAGATCCAGGAAAGGCGCAAAGCTACATAGAGAAATTCTGTCTTGAAAAACAAACAAACAAACAAACAAACAAGAAGCAGGACTACTGGGTCATACTGCAATTCCATGTTTAATTTTTTGAAGAACTGATACATTACTTGTAAAAAACATCTTCATATGAACTAAAATATGATGGTGTTTGGAAAAATGTAGCCTTTGCATGTAAAAGAAATAAAAGGAAAATTTTTTTTTTTGGCTTTTCGAAACAGGGTTTCTCTGTGTAGCCCTGGCTGTCCTGGAATTTACTATGGACTCATGGAGATCCACCTGCCTCTGCCTCCCAAGTGCTGGGATTAAAGGTATGTGCTACCATCACCCAGTGAAAAGAAAAAATTTTCATGTGAACATATGAGGTAAAACAATGAGAATCTGATCACTTAAGTCAGTTCTAATTTTTTTCTCACACTCATTTATGTGTCTGAGGGGTACACAAGCCACAGTGCATGTGTAAAGGTCAAAGGACAACCTACAGGAATTAGCTCTCTCCTTCTAGCACGTGGGGCCTGAGGGTTAAACTCAGGCTATAACGTCGGCAGCACCCCCTGGGCCATCTTCCTGGCCCAACTTAGAGAGACCAGAGCAGATGTTTGTTTTCACTGAGTTTCCCCTTGTCAAGCAGGTGTGTGTCTGTGATGGTTTGAGATGTCAGATAAAATGGGAAGACAGTGAATTCTCAGGTCTTACCTTTTTCTATAGCTACAATTTTCTCAATTTTACATAAGAATGAGAAAATATAAACCGCATGAAAGGAAATGTGTTTGAAAATGAGTTGTCCTTTTCTAGCTTCCTTCGTCATCATCAAAGCTTCTGTAAAGCGAGTCTGTGCTTCTTTGGAGTCACATCTGAATGTCTGAGGTAGGGACTGTGCTACCCTGGGGCCAGGCATGGCTTTAGAGTCTGGGGACTCCCTCAAACAGTTGAACATTTTCCTACAGCTATGTTATCAAGTTTTTGTGAAGGGATTTGTGACTCAAAACTGCTGCTCAAGCTATCTGATCAGCTGTCTCCCAAAGTGGACTTGACACCTCATCAAACACAGTGTATAGTCATGCATTTATCTTCTCTGTTCAGAAACAGAAAGTTTTCTTATGTTCACCAATACAGACGAGTCTTGAGAAAAAGAAGACTTTGTCCTTAGGGCACAAGAAATACTTTTATCATTGCAAATGGCCACAGTTACTGTCAAGACTCTGTCAGGAATTATGTGGCTGTGAATAAAGATTTCTAGTCAGGTACAGTGGTACATACACATAACATCAGCACTCAAGAGGTTGAGGCAGGAGAATAGCTGTGAGTTGGAGGCCAGCCTAGGCTACATAATGTGTTTTAGAGCAGCCTGGGCTACAGAGTTCTGGGGAGACAGTTTGGTGGGTAAAGCACTCGGTGTTCAGTCCTCAGCATCTATGTAAATGTTGGGTAGACACAGTGGGCTGCACTTGGGAGGCAGACAGTTGATCCTCAAACAAGCTGACTGGAAGACTAGCTTGTTGGGGAATATTATTTTAGCTAAAGATGTGTTACGTTTGTTTATGTTGCATTTGTCTAATTATATAAAGGTATGTTGCATTTGTTTCCCCTTGCCTGCCTAAGGCATCTGATTGGTCTAATAAAGAGCTGAACAATCAATAGCTAGGCACGAGGGGGATGGGCGGGCTGGCGGGCAGAGAGAATAAGTAGGAGGAGAAATCTAGGCTCGAGAAAAGAAGGAGGAGGAGAATGAGAGGGAGACGCCTGAGGCCAGAAGCCAGGCAGCTGCCAGACAGATACAAGAAGCAGTGAAAGTAAGATCTACAGAGGAAAGAAAAGTAAAAAGCTCCGAGGCAAAATGTAGATGAAGAGAAACAGGTTAATTTAAGTTCTAAGAGCTAACAAGAAATAAGAGCTAAGATAAGGCCAAGCACTCATAAGTAATAAGAAGTCTCTGTGTCTTGGTTTGGGAGCAGGTTGGTGGCCCAAAAGAAAGCCTGTTAGACTAGCCGAATTGGTAAGTTCTGAGTTCGGGTGAGAGACTGCTTTATAAGGTGGAGAGTGATTGAAAAGGACACCTGGTGTCAGCTTCGGATCCCCACATATGCATGCAGGCACACCAATGGACACATATGCACAGATATGTACACACCACACCCACATACACAAACGCACAAAAAGACTGAGTTCTAGAGGGTCTGTTCTTCATAACTCAGCCAAAATAACCTTTTAAAAACAGAAGTGAGACCACTTATCCCTATGTTTAAAACTGTCTTTGGGCTTAGGGTAAACTGAAAAAGGCTGCCTTAAAAGAAGGCACGCTCTGATGGACAAGGACCTTAGGTCAGTTTAGTGATGAACTACCAGTGCCTTCAACTGTGCCTGCCCTGCAGGAGGCGGTCTTCAACAGATTCTGTGAAGTAAAGAGCATTGCTGGTCTCTCCATAGAAGAGCCTGACTAGTTCTTTAGCATTTTACCTGTCTCCTTTCCCTTTGAGTTCCTTCCTCCTAATATAAGAAACATATGGATACAGTATGCATAGTATATACTGCACACACACGCACACGCGCACGCGCGCGCACACACACACATAAATGAAATGTAATAAAAGGTAAATAGAGAATAATTGAGCAAGACACCAGTACTGATTTCTGGCTTCCACTCCTGGCATGCGCACACCCACTAAAAAGACCAAGATGCTAAGGTTAGTAAACAGACTACAGCAAGAAATCCCCTTTTATATACCAAGCACCCCTCTGGAGAAGAAGGGAGCAGAATCCACTACTTGTTGACAGGAGTGTTAAAGAAGATCAAGGGTAACTTGCTAGATTTAAATTACCTGAGAGGTGTCAGCCGGAGCACTCTCCTCGTTCCCTTGGGTAGCTCTGTTTAAACACAGATAAAGTTATTTCAGTCAATGGGAAGACTGGCAGGATTTAATGCAGTAACAAAGAGTCTCATTTCCAAGTCTTCATAAATTCTATCCTTTAATTTATTAAATATGACATCATTATAGGCCTGGCAATGGCAGCACATAACTAATCCAAGAGTTTAGAGGGCTAAGGCAGAGTATCAGAAGTTCATAGTCACTGTTGCTTGCATAGTAACTTCAAGGCCAGTCTAAACTACAAGACCCTGTTTCAAAAAAAAAAAAAAAAAAAAAAAAAAAAAAAGGAAAAAAAAAAAAAGGAAAAGGAAGGAAGGAAGGAAGAAAGAAAGAAAGAAAGAAAGAAAGAAAGAAAGAAAAAAAAAAAAAAAAAAAAAGAAAGTAGGGGCAGCAAAATGTCTGAGTGGGCAAAGGCACTTGCTGTCAAGACTGGGATGGTCTGGAAGAGAGGCCTCTCCCATTTTCACCAAGTGTTGGTTTAAAATCTCCCAGTCTATACTTGCTGTTTTTATCATCAGAATAAGTGATTATGTGGTCCACATAAAACATTTTGCATTATTTATTTCCACACAATAACTTTTTTTTAAGTTGCAAGTTATTTTTATTTTGAAATGTTAGCATTGGAAAAACTTACTATTTATCATAAAAGTAATATGTCCTCATTGTGGGAAAAGTAAGAAGTAGTGAAAAGAAGGAAAAATAAAAATACCTAAAAAGCCAACTACTCTGTCATTATCATATAAATAGCCTTTCTAATGGTTACTTTTCTATTGCTGTGATAAAACATGATGACCAGGGCAACTCGGAGATGGAAAAGTTGGTTTGGTGTTGGATTCTAGAGCAGTAAGAGTCCATGAGGTTGGAGTGGCGGCAGTAATCGACAGACATGACCCACTAGAGCAGGAGCTGAGGGCTACATCTTGCACCACAAGTAGGAAGCACAAAGTGAACTGGGGATGGTGTATGTCCTTCTACTCTCAAAGCCTGGTTCTGGTCACATACTTCCTCCGGCAAGGCTAGACCTCCTAAGCCTCCTCAAACAGCACCACCAAATAGGGACCAAGCATTCAAATGCCGGAGACCCTGGGGACATCTTATTCAAACCACCACATTCTTCAACTTTTTTTTTAACTGAGAAACATTAAAAATAGCATAACAAAAAATGTATTACACAAGCTCTTCAGCCACCTTTAAAATCTTCTTGTGTGTGTGAGGGAGAAGGAAGAAAGCTCAGCCAGCAAGGCAGGAGGAGCAGGGTTTGAGGCAGCTGGTATTTGTTAAGGTAGGTCCTCAAGGGTCAAGAGATGTCTACAAATACCTTTGCCTGCGAGGAGTCTGTAGGTGCTCAAAGTATAATTGGCCCAGGGAGTTGATGCTGATCACAGCCTCGTTCTCAGACACCAAGTCTATCCTGAATGGGTTTGCTGAGATGCGACACTTCAGATCTCCTTTTCCATCGGTCAGTATCAGGCTGCCGGCATCCCCTGAGCATGAGACCAGCCTGGACAATGAACCAGAAAGAGAAAAATAAATAAACTGCTACAGGTTTACACAAGTCTATGTGATCTGTAACTCAGAGGGTTGGCCAGCAAATCAGCCTTCCTGTGACAGACAACAGGTAAGGTCTACAGTAGGGAGCCATCATGGAGAGGAAAGAAAAGAGCTTGGACAGAACATAACTCTACCACATACTTCATAACCACAGGTAACAAAGTTAGTCAACCTTTCTATGACTAATTCTTTACCTAAGAGATATAAATGAAATTAAAAACTAATAGAATTTTTGGAAAAAATTAAGTGAAATCATACATTCAAAGTAATTGGTATAGGTTGGAAATGTGAACAAATGTTCATCATCATCATCATTTCTGTCTATAATGTCTAGTAACATTTGGGCACACAGAATCTAAATAGTCTCATTTATTTTTCATTTTTAAATTACCTATGACAGTTCTACTTTGTGTGTGTGTGTGTGTGTGTGTGTGTGTGTGTAGGGGTGTGTGGGTGCCACAGTGTGCGTGTGGAGGTGAGGACAGCTTGCAGGAGCCGAGGACCAAACTCAGGTCATCAGAAGTAGAGGCAGCGCCTGTTTCTGCTGAGCCTCTCACTGGCACTATGGAAATCTTACACGTCTTCAGGCAGGCAACTCTTCTTCTCATGAGCTTGGCCGTAACAGGCTCTCTGGAGGTTAGGAGGCAGTGAGGGCTGATAACCATGAGGAATAAGGAACACAGAAATCCCTTTGCAGAGTCTATCTCAGTCGAGGTCTAGTCAAGGCCTGGCAGGGATGGTGAAGGAACAGGAAGGCGACAGAGGGATGGCTCAGTGCTCAAGAGCGATTACTGCTGCTGAGAGGACTCAGATCTGGCAGATCACAGCTGCCTGTAATTCCAGCTCCAGGGGATCTGACCTCGTTTTCTGTCCTCTTCAGGCAACCACACCTGTGGAGTGTGAGTGCACCTAAGAAACATTCACAGAAGGAGCAGGAGGAGGGGGGTCTCTGCTGGAATGGAAGGCTCAATGAAGTTTGGAAGTTTGGGTATTTAGAATAAGTTTTGCAGTTAATGCGCTAAGTCACAGATCTGAGTGGACTGTGAACTCAGCCTATGATTTAATTCAGCAACCTGAAATATAAAATTCTGAGTCTGCATTTGCAGCTACAGAGACTCTGTAGCTAGACGAGACGTGAGATAGCCATAGAAACTAGGTAGTTTCTAACAATGACATTGTTAGGGACCGAGACTGTTGTTTTATGTCAGAGGCTCAGAGGCTCAGAGGCGTGCATTCTGAGGGACGGTCACAAGGTGCCATATTCCTACCGATTGGTTTGCTGTCAGTAAGCCCCTTATTTCGGTCGACTATCAGCAGAACTTAAGCAAGAGCACAGAATGCTGTGGTTTATTCCTGCTTGTATCAGTTCACTGGGTTATCATAACAAATTACCACGGCCGGGGGGTTTAAATAGCAGCTTATTCTCTCACAGTTCTGGAAAGCTAAGACCAAGGTGTTGTTAGCGGGTGGGTTTGTTATAAGGCCTATCTCCATGGCTTGCAGACGGTTGCCTTGTCACTGTGAGTGTCCCTGTGCATGTGTCACCCTAGTTTCCTCATCTTATAGGGACAGCAGTCATGATGTATTAGGGCCCCACTATTATGTTCCCAATTTAACCCAACTATTGCTTTTCTATATCTCTAAATACAGTTGTGTTCTGAGGCACTGGGGATGAGGGCTTCAGCATCTGAATTTGGGGGACAGGGAGACACAATTCTGCTCACAACACTGGTATTCTATCCCTTAATGGTAGCCAGGTTTTCACCGCCTTCGCCGTCAGCTAGGTCAGCTGGTTAATCTCATACCCATGGTCAGTTGCTTATACCCACTTCTGATGCCAACTACTGTCGTCAACCGGGTCTTGACTGTCAATAACAGAAACAGTTTTGGCTATTTTAAGTAGAAAATACATAACTTACCAAAGAGAACTGGTTGTCTAGAACATCATTGGGAGGGTTTAGGTAATAGGGTTCAGGCTAGCTCTGCAGTAAAAGCTCCCAAGCACGAAACTGGATAAATGGACAGTTAGTGAACTTCTGTCTCAGCTATAGTCAGGAAGCTGAGAAATCAGAAGTCACTGTGGCTACTGCTTGGCTCCAGGGTCATGTCATCTTCGCTCTAATATGAAGATTGGGGACCCGTGGCCCTAACTACTGGCCTTACAGCCATCGACAGCTGCCAGATCTAGTTAGGCACGACAGTACTGAACAGTTTTGTTAAGTACACGTGAAGGGCAGAAAGGGAATCACATCAGAAACTCTAGCTAGAAAGGGGTCTGGGGAGGGCAAAAGGCTGCTTTCAATGTTTCAGTGATGTTGGTAGCTCAAGGTCCCCTAGAAAGTAGTCGGCACCCAAGCAGAACTAACAGCGACACTTATCACACAATGTTTATATCATCTTCACTACCTATTGACAACCGTGGTTTTCTGGAGGAAATTAAAGCATCTGTCTTAACCTTACATTCTTTCACTGACAGAGCAACAAGAGCCGCCTGGCAAAGCAGCTCATGCTTTACCCAAATGTCTATGGAAAACTGATAGAAACTTTGCAGGTACTTAAAAAATACTTTAATCCCTAGAGATTTTTTTTTTTTACCTATATACTGATCATTAATTTATCTCTGGCTCTAAGTAAAATTAAATGTTAGGCTTCTGAGAATATCCTTAATTAAAAGTGAGTCCGTCTAGCTGTATAAATCACTGGGAGAGTTAGTGTATTAGATCTCTTGAGTCATGGTGCTAATCTGAATGGGCAAATTAAATAGTTTCTCTTCTACTTGGTTCCAAACTCAGCCTAATAAACTTTTTTTTTTTTTTTTTTTTTTTTTGGTGAGAAACAGAGCAGGCCCAAATTTCTGTCTCTCCTTATTCAGAGGTACAAAACAGTTTTGGAATGGGAGATAAAGAAAAACAGAATAGGTAACATAGAAAATTTATAAACGTATCCCCAGATGATTGGCTACTGACCCTGTAACTAGCTGATTATAACTTTGAACACACAGAATAGGTGGTGCATTCAAGGTCTGACTAAAGAACACACTGAGCTTGTGCATAATGGACCCTGCCCCTCAGCTTACCTTACAGTTTCTAGCTTGCTGGTGATGACGTCAGGAACTTCATATCTTGGTTTCAGTGGGGTTTCTTCATTGATTTTAAGTCTGAAAATGTTTTTCTCTATACCATAAACTTCAGCCAGGAGAGGAGTCTGGGAGCAGAGGTGTGAGACTAGCTTTAACAGGTTACCTCCGTGATAATCTATTCTAATAGTCAAGCGACAATCATTAGAAAAGCATTTGTTTAAATTAGCATAGGCCAAGTAAACTGGAGAATGCTTGCAGTAAAAAGGACATGTCCCAAATCTATGCTTGTACTTGCTTGGTTATGGCTGTAGCACAAGAAATATCTTCTGTGTGTCTGTGGCTAGGTAAACGTAGGCTTATCCAAACCAGGATCTTTAGAGTGAAAGGGGTCTCCACTAAGAATTGAACTGGATAATTGCATAAGCTGCAATCAGACTTGAAAAAAATTGGGACGTATGACCGACCAGGCACAGATGTAACTAAGAGTTTGGGTGTTAAACTCAGTGATACCAGGCTCCAGGTGAATGAAAGATGAAAGAAACAGGCTCAGGGAAAGAACTGAGAAAAATGATGATCTTTACAGTTCTTAAGCGTGGGTGAAATGAGGTTCACTGCACTAAAATCAACAGATTTTTTTTTTTTTTACAGCCAGGAAAAATAATAAACTTCTAGGGAACTTTTTCATGGGGCTGGAAATTTAGGTGAAAATTTCCAAGAGGGATGGAAACAACACAGAACTACAAAGAGAGTAAACCTGAAAAATAAAATTCAAAGCAAGAGGGGAAACCCCACAGGAACAGAAATGGCTGGATTTGGGCCACAAAATGAAGCAGCTAGATCAGAGGACGACTTTGAGACAAGTCTTTAGCCAGTGTATCACACTAGTCTCTACTGCAAATTCTTCACGAAGCATGCTGCTGAGCTTTGGTTGTACATGGGTATGGACATTGTGACTGTCTGCTGTGATGTAGGCTCAGCGGGAAAGGTCACGTGATGTAGTGTAACCGACATGACGTGGGGAAATCAGAAGACAGGCAGCATGGAAAACATCAGGCAGCATTTGAAAAGCCATGTGACTGGAACCTTGCCTCTGGGACTGTAGGAGCGGTCAGGGCACAGTGTCGGTAATACTGTCCTGAAGAGCTAGTGCTGTGGCCGCAGGTGCATTCATAGTCATTCTAATACAGGACTGTTACAGAACTGATTCTAATTTCTGCTTCCATGCTTACTTTTTCACAAATGCGAGTTGTCCCGAGCATGCCATTAGAATCCCAACATTTGAAAATGCCCAAATACAAACAGAGCTGAAACTCAAATGATCTATTCTCTCCCAAGCTAGACATAGTTTCATGGTTCTTTTTAATTCAACTAACATTTATTTTATATGAAATATTAAGACCACTGAACTCCTAGAGGGGTTGCAATTTAGAGAAGATGATACCTACATAAAATTTACATAAAGCGGAGATGAAAGTATAAATACTGATTTAGAGGCAAAATAGGAAAGGGAGTACTAATGTGTGCGAGGTGAAGAAGGCCTGGGAAGTCTCTCTGGGAGCAGGGGGAGGGGGAGCTTTAAAGAGGGCCTTCAGGAGTTGGTAGGAGAATAAGTTAGGTTTCTATTGCTGTGATAGACACTACTACAGAAGAAAAGAGTTTATTTTACATTGCATCTTACAGTCTACCATGAAGGAGGTCAGAGCAGGAACTTGAGGCAGGAACTGAGGCAGACGTCATAGAGGAGTGCTGCTTACTGGCTTGCTCAGCCTGCTTTCTTATAGAACCAGGACTACCAGCCCAGGGATGGCACCACCTACAGACAGCTGAGATCTCCTACGTCAGTCATTAATCAAGAAAATGCCCCACCACACAGGCTAATCCGATGGAGGCACGCTTTCAGTGGAAGCTCTTTCTCCACCCAGATGACCCTGGCTCAGAGTCTTCCTAATGTTTTCTGTCTATGAGTTAAATACCATCAAATAATGTTAAGACTGTAAACAGAATAAAACAAAACAAATTAAACAATGGGCCTTTATTGTAAGCAACCTCTAGTGTTTTTTGTTTGTTTTCTTTAAATAAGCTAAGCGAGCTGTTGGGGGGCCCGGTTTCGAGCCTTTAGTTGGTAACTGTCTAATCTTTCCCTTGTGCCCAACTGTCCTCTAGTATAACTGGGACGTTCCCTCCTTTGGCAGCCGTCACTATGGCACAGCAGCCGCCTCAAACGACCCAGGAAAGGCTTTGTGGAAACTACACCCCAGCTGCAGAGAACACTGCCACCAAGACGCTGCTGCAGCCACCCCCTTCTGCTTCAGCAGGCCTGGCTCTCGTGTGGAAACCTTCATGTGAGCTTGGGACAAGCCTTGATGGTCACCAGATGAGTATGCCTCCAGCTTCTCTGGAGGGCTGCTCTAGATCTTGTAATAGCAGTCCTTAATTAGGTCAGGAGGAGGAATAGCGCCTCCCTTGTAACTCAGCAAAAACCCCGAGCAGTGGTTATGCAATAGCTTTCATTGGTGGGGATGGAAGCTGCTGTGATTAGTGGCATTACAGCCTGAGCCCAAGCATGCCATACTCCTTTTCCAGATACACAATTAAGCTTTTTTTCCACCTTATTTGTTTGTGTATTATATCGTGTTATTTATTTTGCTTTTTTTTTTTTTTTAGATAGTCTCAGCTATTTGTGATAACTGCAAGCATCTCTAAGGAGAACAATGGTGACCTCCTTTAGCCCATTTCCAGAGGGCAATTAGCCTATTCAGGTTTGGCTCTGTTTGGCCAGTTCCTAATTAACTGCTTGTTGGCCACTCAGGATAAACACTACTTGCTAAAGAGCAGCTTGCTGAGGAGGTCGCTAGTTGACAAAGTCTCATTTTAATCCTGCTTAGATGAGGAGGGAAGGAGTAACTTCATACAGAGGCTCAGAGATATACTTGGATCCTCAAAGAAGCTTCTAGAAGCATTTCTTGTGCAACCACGATAACAGACTGCAAAAAAAAGTAAAAATGTTTACAAGATGTCTACCCAAATCAGCAGAGAACCCCAAAGTTAGCAATGGGTCTAGTAGGGTCAGCCTTGCTGGCGCTGCAGAGGACAGCATGCATTTCCCTGTGTAGGCACCGAAAGACCAGCTCTCTGCTGCTCAGCCCCTGTCACATCTTCATTCAAGGCAAAAAGCTGGTAACAGCAGGAGGGAAAAATCAAACCTGAACAGTATTTAAAAGTGAACACTTTCCCAAACATTTTCCTTAAATTTTTCTTCTAACAGCTTCTTTATTGAACATTTACTTGTACATTTACAAACGTACTATTTTTGACGGCTTGTAAGAGCTCATGGGGGCAGTCCTCAGGATGGCATTACTGCCTTTATAAGAAAAGAGCAGAATTTCCTTCGCCCGTGTCATTCAGTCATGTGGGATCAAGATGGCCATCTGCAAGCCAGGAAGAGGGCCATTTCCCAATGTGAGTGTTGGCACCTTGGAAACTAAGAGATACATCTGTTGCTTAAGTCACTTGGTCTATGGTATCTTGCTATGCAGCCAAAGCAAACTAAGACAATATTAATAATAAAGCTTGATTCTGTTCTTAGTTGCTTATTAGGAGTGGCTCTGGGGAAAGGAATTGGATTTCCAGAATGACAAGGCGTCCAACTCTGAAGTCAGTTGTTTAAGGCTTTAAGCGTGTGGGGGTAGACAGCTGGGCAGGCGGGCACAAGGAGCTCTTGGTTTGTCAGAATCTGCCTCTTCCGTGCAATTTGAGAACTGCAGCTGTGAGCTGAATATGATCCTCTTGGATTTTGGACTCTATCTCTCTGAACCCGAGAGAAAAAAGCTATCATTTTTATCAGGTGCACATATACATGCAGCTTGCTTTAAATCTCTGGACCACACTGATAACTGGTGTGCAATCTCCTTAATGCATTTGTCTCAGCCTAGAAATAACCTTTGACCCTGTTCCTATGCAGTGAGATGGCTATAAAGTACAGACAGCTTCTCAGGTTACTGTTGGAAGATTATTATCTTCACTGCCTCTGAAACCAACAGAGGACATGGAATTCTACGTCCCTACCAGTTAGCTCAACTCTACACATCACTTGGACATTAAAATGGAGTCAAGCACAATTTTAGGGTGACTTTTTAAAAGATACATTTGCTTGAGATTACAGTACACAGATTCCTATCCAGCTTTGATATTCAGGTATTTCCAATACCGAATGTGGAGTAGGTTTTAAGTATCCACAAAGTTCTGAGTCCTGAGGGCTTTGGTGCTAACATTGCAGATGATCTGTTTTCTCAATAGACTTCTTGGTTCCCCTCTGAGCCATGTGCTGTCTTGTGTTTAGATCTATTCTCTGGGGGCTCTCTGCACTGTAAAGTCTTCTTTTTGGAGGACTTCCAGATCTGTTGGCTCTGGTTGGTGCCTGACTTGAATTGCCTTGCCTCTCCAAAGAGAAAAAAAAATGATCTCTTGTACCCTCAGGAGGCATGTGCAGGAAGGAGTCTGGCACTCACTGCATTGGTGTCAAGCAGTGCTGAGAACTGAGTTTTGGTTTATTACTGGTATCTGAAGTAATTCTGCCTCATTTTCTTTGCAAAGCTAGGCAGAGAAACCCTGTCTCGAAAAAAAAACAAAACAAAAAACAAACAAAAAAAAAAAAAAAAAAAGAAATAATTTTCCTGGTGGTGGCGGCATAGGCCTGTAATCCCAGAACTCAGGAGGCAGAGGCAGGCGGATCTCTGAGTTCAAGGCCCCCCTGGTCTACAGAGTGAGTTCTAGGACAGCCAGAACTACACAGAGAAACCCTGTCTTGAAAAACAAAAACAAAAAAATGTATATAGTTCATCTCCAATAAATACAAAAGTAAATCGTTCTTCCAACTCACCTTAGTTGCGTCACTGATGATTTGGAATCTGGTGCTGTCCTGTTCTGTTGTGACTGAGCCTAACAATGCCTGGTAGGTGGTTTTCTTGGAGAGCTGCTGTTTCTGTCGCCTACAGATACAGAATATTGTGCTGGTTAGTTTTGTCAACCTAAACTAGAGTCATTTGGAAAGGGGAAACCTTAAATGAGAAGATGCCTCCATCAGACTGTCCTGTAGGAAAGTCTGTGGGAGCTTTTTCTTGATTAACTTATTTATGTGGGAGGGTCCAGCCCACTGTGGGTGACACCAAGGTGACATAAGAAAGGTAGCTGAGCAAACCAGGAGGAGCACCCCTCTATGGTCTCTGCTTCAGGTCTTGCCTCCAGGTCCCTGCACTGAGTTCCTGCCCTGACTTCTCTCAGTGATGGGCTGTGATTGGGAGTCTATAAGATGAAATAAACCCTTTCCTCCCCAGGCTGCTTTTGGTCATGGTCTTTAATCACAGCAATCAAAAGCCAACTAGGACATACAGATCTATGAGAACTGCTTGTGACTTGTCTTCATCTAATAGACCACATCATCATGTCAATGCCAGTAAAATTCACTATCACAATAAGTGACTGGCATAGATAGTATCGATACTCTTATAAAGTTCCACGAATACATTACTAGAGTTCTAATAATTTTTTTTTTTGGTTTTTCGAGACAGGGTTTCTCTGTGTAGCTTTGCGCCTTTCCTGGAGCTCACTTGGTAGCCCAGGCTGGCCTTGAACTCACAGAGATCCGCCTGGCTCTGCCTCCCGAGTGCTGAGATTAAAGGCGTGCGCCACCACCGGCTGGCTGAGTTCTAATAAAATTATCGCTAAAATAATATTAATTTCAACATAATACTGCTCAAGAATGGCATCTTGTCTCCTTTATTGAGAAAGTGGGGCAATTTTCTTTCTTTCATATGTGTATGTGTGTGCACATGTACAGGTGCATGTGACTATACAGGTATATGTACATGTGAGTCGGGGCCAGAAAACAACCTCAGGTATCATTCCTTAGGGACTGTCCATCTTTTTAAGTCAGTGTCTCTTACTGGCATGGGGTTAGGCGAGTGGGCTAGGCTGGCCGTCCAGCAGGGCCTAGAAGCCTGCTTGTCTCTGCCTCCCAGTGCTGGGATTGCAAGTGCCCAGGACTGGTTTTACAATAGGTTCTAGGGATTAAACTTAGGGCTTCTTGCAAGTACTTTACCTACTAAGCCATTCCCCATCCCAAACTTTTTCATGAACTTAAACTTTCTCCTCCTTTTCATGGAATGGAACTTTAGTAGTAATTCAATAGATTCTAGTGGAAATTCAGTGTGGGCTACAGGCTTAACAAGGTGATTGGGCATTTACAGCATCATTTTTTTTTCTTCTAGAATAGAGAATGGCTGAAATAGAAACTTAAAATATATGAAACATTTTTTTTTTTTTATTCTGGGCACGGTGGCATAGCACAATGTTTAAACCCAGCACTCAGAAGGCAGAGGCAGGCAGGCTGTTGTTAGAGTCCAATGTCAGTCAGATCGACATAGTGAAATGATGTCTCAAATAATAAACAAACAAACAAACAAAACACAAATTAATCAAATAAACAAAAAATTCATTTTGATGATTTTTGATGATTTCGGTTCAGAATCGCATAAAAGTAGATATAAGTCAGGCTCTTGAACCAACTAAGCCATGAATCCCACTAAAGTAGGTGTTTTAAAAATGATTTTAAAGGCTTTTTTTTCTAGGCTAATAACCTCATAGAATATTAAAGTAAGATCCCCACAGAGGGAACTCAATCAATAGTCAACACATTTCAAGTATATTTACTCTTTGATTCAGTTACAAAATTCCTAGAAATCCTAGTTTTTATTGTTTGTTTGTTTTTGCTGTTTTGTTTTCATTAGTGCTAAGGACCAGGCCCAGAGCCTTGCACAAGACAAGGAAGTCCCCTATTGCTGAGCCACATTTCCAGCTCCACTCCTAAAAAATCTATCTTCCAAATCACTTGCAGTATAGGATATGGTGATGCTCTCATAGCAAAAGATGAAAAAGAAACAACAACTCTAGGCTCTAGCGAATGGATCTAGAACAAAATAAACTATGGTGTATCTACCCAGTGGAATAGCATGAGCACAAAAATAGAGGGGACCTCCATGTACTAAAGTGGAAGCCCTCCAGACTAAAACATAAAGCAGGGGGAAGGAGACATAGAACACTGTGCACAAAAACCTATTTGTAGGTGTAAGGAAAGAGGTGATAGAAGAATATATGTATTTACAAAAAATACTGGAGCAATATATAAGAAATTAATAAATATGCTTACTTGAAGGGACAAGATGATAGAAAAGTAGAGGTAGGAGTAATATTTTCAATATGTATCATTTTATATGATATTCAAACCAGGTAAGTATACTATCTTTGAAAGGACACACATTTTAAAAATGCTTTAGATTTTAAAATAAAATACAGGCTGGGTGGTAGTAGTGCACACCTTTAATCCTAGCACTTGGGAGGCCAGTCTCGTCTACAGAGCAAGTTCCAGGACAGCCAGGGCTACACTGAGAAACCTTGTCTTGAAAAACCAAGACAAAAAAAAAAATACAATTTAAATTCTTTAATAGTAGTATGTAAGATGATTCATTAGATTTCCTAAAGACCATCTTCTTAGCCCCTCAGTTCTCAAAAGCACAGTGGAATTAACTTGGAGACATTGTGAGGAATGTTCTCTGGGTGACAGATTTACTTACCGATAGAAAGCAATCTTGCTACAGTCTCTGAAGACGGTTTTATCCACAGCTTCATCTTCAACACTAAATAAGACATTTTAAGAACTATATTTTACATAGGATCTGTGAGTTCAATTTTTGTACCTTCCCTAATTATACTATAAATGCGCAAAATAAACTTTTGGAATTTATTCTGCATCGCAAAACCCCGCCGCTGCTGTAACCTAAGACTTCACGGGGCAACCGTATGTATACTGTAGAAGAATACCCTTTTGTAGAACTACCAAACTGAACAACAAAACATCTTCATGGGCTTGGTTTGAAAGCCATGGAAAAAAGGGCACTGCCAGATACGAGGCAGGGAGCTTTTAAAATAACAGCCACAACACTAAAATCTGAACTCCAAACCCAAACCAAACAACCAACCTACTCACCTATTTAAAGAGCAAAGTATTTTCAGAACATATACTTCCTGAGAGTTTAGACCTGAAGAAGACATAGAGCGCCTAAACGGTCTGTTAAAGTCTAACAGGTAACCACAAGATAAAGCTCGAAATCATCTAAGAAAGGTATGTGCCAGGTGCTAGAGGCAGAAACAAACATAGAAGAAGAAAAAACTTCCCGGAGGATTCCAACAATCTAGAGATTAATGTTCTTTAAAACCAAGTTTCCAGAAGAATTGCATCTGGAATAAAATGTAAAAAGATGTACATTGCTACTTGAATATATATGTATTCAGTTAGTCTTCCTCTGGTTAAAACAACTATAAACTACCAGGGGGAGGGAGCACTGGCTTTGGTAAAGAGGTGTGGCTTCCTGCACCTGCAGTTAGCATGTCCATGATTTTGAAGGAAGCTAAACTATGAAAACAGGCCTGGACAGATAGAAACACTTAGCCATGTCAAGAAATTGTTTTATCGTGGAAAAAAAAGGAAACCCTGTATTAAACTCGGCTTTTTGGCACTGCTTATTTTAATCAAGTGTGCAAACATTAGGAGACCTTGCCGTCTTTCCTTTCCAGTTTTGAACAATGAGCTGTGGAATGGCACAGGAAGAGATGCAACCACCTAAATGTGGGATGCAGCACGCTTAAGATCCATGTCTTAGAGTTTGGAAGGCAGTCTTTCCACTGTTAAAGTTATCTAACCCTCCTGGAAATACTTTGAGAGGTTAGCTATTAACAATATCCAACTCCCTGCAGAAGCAAGAAAGAACGTTGAAGCAAATACCAAGCATTCAAGGAAGTGCGATTAAAACATTAAGCGAAGCCTTCAAACTGAAAGGTTGTTGTAGGAGTCAGTTCCTGAGGGAGCAATTGGTCTTTACCTGATTTCCTCTTTCTCAGCTGCTTCCATGGCTTCGCTGTTAACTCTGCCTAGCTCCTAACTCTCAGGCCACAGCCTTTGGAGGTCTTTTTTAAAAAGGTAACAAGCAGACTTCACAGTCAGATTTATAGAAAATAGGAGTCCCTTCCAGATGTTTAAGGGGCTGGGGGACAAATCCTGACCTTTTCTCCTGGGATTTTCTCAGGTGCAAACTAGCGCGCCTACAGGGATATACTTAATAAATTATCTTGGTTGAGAGTGACGGATGAACCTTGCTTTTATTGGCGGAGGAGGCGTGCACGCAAAGAGCCCTAGAGGTTAAAATCCAGAGCGTGAGTACAGGAAGCACTAAGACAGTCTTAGTTAGGGTCTGTCTCAGTGGCTGTGGCTCTATAATACCGAAAGCTGACCCGATCTCTCCCCACGTTTAGTTTTGGGTAGGGAGCGCCATCTGGATCATTGCTGGACGTTGACGTCGCCGGTCAACCTGCTGCCGCTGACCTACAGTCTTTCGGAGTTAAAGGGGACTTCGAAGCTCATGGATCGCTTCTACTCCAACCCTGCCAAATTCCAGGCTCTGCCTCCACAGCTCCACAGCCGGCGAACTCACGACTGGATGTCAATCATGCATCCAGTGTGCGCGCTTCTGTTGACTTCTGACCGGCGCCTGACCTTGACTTGGAAAGGATGAGGAGCCGGAAGAAGCGGGAGGAGCAGAGACTTGACAGTGCACTGAACTCCTTTAATGGTAGGAAGGACAGAGGGAAGTAGCGGACCTCAAAAGGTTTGGCTAGTTCACCCCCCGCCCCCGAGGCGACGCTTGGATCGAGACAGGAAGACGCCTGCGCAGTAGGCACAAAGTTTTGGGAGCGCTCCGATGGTCGAGGAGTCGCAGTTTCAAGGACCCGGATAATCCCGCCCACAGAGCAGAGCCGGAAGAGGGTGGGACAAGCCGGAAGAAGGCGGGACTAGCCAGCCGGAAGCAGGCTCAATGCTTTGGGTAGTCGCTTCATGGCTGTGAAGATGGCGGTAGCTGCGTGGCTTCAGGTGTCTCCTGTCATTTTTCTTCTTTTGGGGTCGCCGCCGTTCCCATTGTCGTTTTTTGGTGCAGGACCAGCACCCGTGTCTGCTGCAGATAGATCAAAGTGGCACGTTCCGATGCCGTCGGTGAGTGTTAGGAGTCCCTACTGAGCCTGGAGGGGGATGAGAGGTGGGGCTACGGTGGCCCAAGGGGTCCAGGATGGTCTCAGGAAAGTCGGTTTCCAAAGGGGGTGGGATACCCTGAGTGTGCTGTGCAGACGGGGTCTCACCTGCCCGGAGCTGAGAGCTGCTCTGTTTGCTGTAGCTAGAAGGCGTTTGAGAGCCTAGTGGGTTCTCACCGGGAAAGTACGGAACTTTCAGCGCCAAACTTGAGAGAAACTTGATGCACAGGTACATAGTAGTTTCTCTTTCAGCTAGAATGTCACAAAATCCAGTAACCTACGCTTGCATGAAAGGGATCTGTAAATAGGAGTCCTTATTTTTAACTGTAGTGGTTTTATATTTTATAAAAATATTTCTACGGATGTGAAGGCTTGATCTGGTTTAAACTTCGAAATGTTTTTGTGATTAGGGGGACATAGGGATTTTTTTTTTTTAAATGCGTTTTGACATGGGAATGGCCAAAACGGAACAGTTCTAAAATGTAATGTGGTAACGATAGCCTTTCGTTTGGATAGTTAACTGATACGTTGACCTATTCCCCTCTCGGTTTTAAGACCTCGTTTGAGTCAGAGTAGTATTTTGAACCACAAAAACCAAACTTTGGCAAGAACTGCTTTAAAAACCATTAGCTGTTTTGTTGACTTGCTTTGCTTTTGTCCTGTTCACTCTACATTTATATGGCAAATTTTGCAGCTTTTATTCATTTTAGCAAAAGTTTCTGAGTTTTGAATTATAGTTGTCTATTTGTTACTGAAATGATTAATCGTTCTTTTAAATTTAAAAGTAAAAACTGCTCAAAGGTTATTTGAACGCTATGCCTGGTTGTTCTGAGGAATAAAGAAAAGGAACTGCACATCTCATGATTGTAAGCATTGGAGCTTGTGCCCTTTTTAACTCTACAGTGATGCTTTTAGCTTGAGTTGAAATCTGAGGTAGCCTCCCATGTATAGTCCCAGCTTTATGCCTTTGGGGAGGAATTCATGACAACACTGAGGGGCAAGAGCCAGTAGTTTGGATGTGATTGACTTTCACTAAAAGAAACGATGTTGTCCTTTTGATTAAGAAAATTAATTTGAATATTTTATAAATTTAGGTATTCATATTCTGTCTTGAAAATCAAAATGCCCTGATGCTAACTATCTTTCTTTTATCTTTGCAGGGGAAAAATTACTTTAGTTTCGGAAAGATTCTTTTCAGAAATACTACTATCTTACTGAAATGTGAGTTTTTAAATTTTGTTGTTATTTGAGCTTCTTAAACTTAGAAGCTTATTTTCTACCTTAGTCTGCTTGTGTGTGCGTGTATGAATATGTGTGTATATGCATATGAAGCCCAGAGGTCAATTACTTGTATCTTCCTCCGTTCCTGTCTACCCTATTGTTTTGAGACAAGGTCTCTCCCTTAACTTGTAGCTTGCTGGTTGGCTAGATTGGCTGACCAGCAAGCCTCAGGGATCTTCTGTCTCTTTCTCCCCAGCACTGGGATTACAGGCGTGGATGATGATTTTTTTTTTTTTTTTTCTGAGACAGGGTTTCTCTGTAGTTTTGGAGCCTATCCTGAAACTCGTTTTGTAGACTAGGCTGGCCTCGAACTCACAGAGATCTGCCTGGCTCTGCCTCCTGAGTGTTGGGATTAAAGGCCTATGCCACCACCGCCCGGCCATGGATCAAATTTTAATGTGAGTGCTGGGGATCTAAACTCAGGTCCTGATATTTGTGTGGGGAGCAAGTTACCAAAAGAGTCATCTCTCTAGCCCCTTAATACATTTTAAGTCTAGAAATTTAATAGGTTGGCACTGTTTAGATACAAACATTTAGTATAACTAAATTTCTATCAGTGAATAATATTCAGAATACTTGTATAAATTTTTATTGTCTTAGTCTCGTTTTTCAGTTTATTATGTATAGATACACTATTATATGTAGCTTATATTACATATTTGTATTATATATTACATACTCTATTGAATTCATATGTTGACTATAATGCTACACAGAGTGTATATATATGTTTATGTATGAAAATTATGACTATATTTAATTATATTTTAGTTGTATTTAATTTTTTTGGTTGACTGCTTACATTATTTTTAAATCTGTTCTGAGTCAGAAGTATCACTGATTTAACTCTTGTGTACTTGTTAGCTGTTTACTGGAAACATGGTCTAGGCTTGTCAGACATTGGCTCAGATATTCAGTAGATCCTTTGTTTACCAAGGGAGTGTTTAATGCTTCAAGGAACAATGAGTTCAGGGATATTACCAGGAAATAGGGATTATGTAGAAGAAAACCAGTTTGTCTAGTGAGACAACCACAGGATCTGGAGCTAAATTGTCCTGTGTGTATTAAAACCTCCTTTTAATTTTGAGACTTTTTTATTTTTGGAAGCAAATGATCATGGGTTGCTCTATTTTGGAGATGGGATAATACTTTAGATCACCATTGTAGTGTGATCTTTTTTGTTTGTTTGTTAAAACAGGGTCTCACTAGGTAGCTCAAGGCCAGTCTTAGGCTCTTAAGTGCTTAGATTATAGGCATAGGCTACCATGCGTTGTTTCATGTCTGTTTTGAACATACCTTTCTACCTGAAAATACAGTAACGTCATAGTTGAGTTATTTTATTCTTTTGTTTAAGAAGTGGTTATAAAATAACTACTGTGTGCTGAGTACTCTTAGATACTAGAAAAGTTGAAAAATTCTCTTCTCTCATTGAGCTTACGCTGTAGTGGGAGTGAACGGAGTAGGTCAGATTCCTGTGACAAATACACTCGTGATGGTTAGTTTTCATTGTCAACTTAGCACAACTCAGAATTACTTGGGAAAAGAATCTCAATGAGGGGTTGTCTAGATCAGGTCCGTCAGTGGCCATGTCTGTGGGGGATTGTCTAATTGTGTTAATTGATATGGGGCATTCCAACATATATGTAGGCAGGACCATTCCCTAGCTTTGGGTCCTGAACTGTGTAGGAATAGAGGAATCTGAGTTGAACAGCATGAATGCATGCGTTGATTCCTCCTTGCCTTTGAGTGTGGATATGATGTGAGTAGCTGCCTCAAGTCCCCGACACCTAGACTTCATTCCAGTGAGGACCATAACCTGGGATTTTGTACTAAAATAAACCCTTTCTCCTCTAAGTTGGTTTTTGTCACAAATGTTTTATCCAGCCAAAGAAACAAAGCTAGGAACACACACTATCCATGACAATATCTCCTAATGACTTCAATTTGATTTGACTCTTGTTTTGTGAGGTTGGTTTACTGGCTGTTCACTCAGAGATGTGAGGAGTGGAAGAATCTAGTTGCTTAGCATAGTTTGGTGGTTTGGCTCTACTCCTGTTATGTACAGTCCTCTTCTAGTTTGCTTTTGACCTGATGGTATTTTACCAAGTTTAACAGTCTCCACATTAAAAATGTCTACATTTTGTTGTTTTGTGGAAGATCTGAGGTTCCTTAAATTTTGTTTTTATTTTTTGTTATTCCTATAGTTTCTCATATTTACTCTCTTTGATTTTATGGTGTATGACTTCCATAACACAGGTGGGACCATGTTCTTTGTCTCAGAGCTTGTCATTTAAAGTTCTAAACATTGTCTTACCTGTCTTTTAACACTTAACTTACTTTTATATTTGCAACAAAATTCCCAGCAAATCTTTTCTTTAGGACCTAAACTTTACATTTATTTGTTCCCTCACTTCTGTATGTGAACACAGGCATCCCATGGTGTATGTGTGGAAATCAGGGCTGTTTGCTAGAGTCAGTTGTCTCCTTCCACCATGTGGGTCCTGGGGATAGAACTCAGCTCTTTAACAGACTCCCTAGCCCATCTTGCTGGCCCTGTTTTCTGACTTTAAACTAATATACCCTATCGACTTGTGTTCTCCTGTTAGTAGTCAACTGTTAATCTTTCTATCTTTCCTATAAATTCTCAGCTGACCAGATTTTTGCATATCCTAATAGGACCCTGGTTTGATTCCAGCACTCACATACCAGTTCATAGTCATTTGTAACTCCAGTTCCAGGGATCTGGCGCCCTCTTCTGGCATTCCTGGGCATCAGGGTCATAGTGGTACACAGACAAAACAGGCAAAACAAACACGCATAAAATTTAAAAAAAAAAAAATTTATTAAGGGTTAGTTAAGGAAACAGTTTAAAACAAAGCTAGGAATGCTTTAATTCTGTTGCTAATTATTTTTATTATCTTAAAATTTTAACTAATTAATTAATGTTTGCTTTTTGAGATAGGGTCTCTCTATATAGCCTTGGCTGGCCTGGAGCTCACCATGTAGACCAGGCTGGCTTAGAACTCATAGAGAGATCTGCTTGCCTCTGCCTCCTCCTAAGTGTTAGTATTCAAGGTATAGGTTATAACCTCCTGATTGCATCTTTTGTTGTGAATGAAAGTCGATTCCTGGGGCTGGAGAGATGGGTCAGTGGTTAAGAGCACTTGTTCTTGCAGAAGACCCAGGTTCAATTCCTAGTACCCCACATGGTGGTTCGCAACTGTTCATAATTCTAGGTCCAGGATGCAAATGATACACAGGCATACATGTGAGTAAAACATGCACATAAGTGAATAAATCTAAGAAAAAAGAGTAGGTTTCTAAATGCAGTCATACTTATTGTTCTTATTCTTGCAAAACATAAGGCAGCTTCCATATTTTTTTTCTTCCACAGCTGGAATCAAAGATGAAGTTTTAATTAGATGTTTCTTTTGTTGTGAAACAAAATAATTTTTTTTTTTTTGTAGCTGAGATTGAACCCAGGGCCTTGCGCTTGCTAGGCAAGTGCTCTACCACTGAGCTAAATCCCCAACCCCCAAAATAAATTCTTTTTTTTTTTTTTTTTTTTTTGGTTTTTCGAGACAGGGTTTCTCTGTGTAGCTTTGCGCCTTTCCTGGAGCTCACTTGGTAGCCCAGGCTGGCCTCGAACTCACAGAGATCTGCCTGGCTCTGCCTCCCGAGTGCTGGGATTAAAGGCGTGCGCCACCAACGCCCGGCCCTCAAAATAAATTCTTAAATGCAGTCATACTTGTTTTTTATTTTATAGGTTTATTTGTTTGTTTGTTTTGAGACAGTCTCATGTAGCTGAAGTTGGCCCTGAATTCCTGATCCTTCTGCTTCCACCTGCCAAGTGCTAGAATTACAGGCAAGCAAAGCTGCACCCGCTGCCATCATGTTTATTTTGGGCATGTTTGCACAGAGGAGTCTCTAGTATCTTGTCCCACCTCCCAGGACAGTTGAGTTTACCTTCTTAAATCTTCAGACCGATGCTTTGGTTCTTTAGAACATTGTGTTCCAAACTATGTGGGGTTTTGTTATGTGTGTATGTAATAGGGTATATATGTGTTCAGTTATTTGCATAGGTTGAGCCTGTGCATTTCAGAGGATATTGAGTGTCGTGCTATATCTGTCAGTCTCCACTTATTTCTTTGAGACAGGGTCTCTCACTGAACCTGGAACTAGGCTGGTGGCATCAAGTTTAGACAGGGCATCAGATCAGATCCTTGGGAACTGGAGTGACAGACGGCCATGTGCTACCTACCATGTGGTGCTAGAAATTGAACCTCAGTTCTCTGGAAGAACAGCCAGTTCTCTTAACTGCTGAGCCATTTCTCCAGCCCCCTTTATGCATTCTTGCTGACTTTCCAAGTCCAAGCCATGAATATCTCTCAGTGGATCTGTTTAAAACACCATTAACAATCATGAATATTCTGCTATCCCTGATACCATTATTCTGTATTTCTCCAGTAAGGTTGTGGCCTTTTAAAAGATCTTAGACCATTTCTTTTTCCCATTTCCCTCTTAATCTAACACTCTGCTATTAAACCTTTGTATATGTGTGTTCTGCTTGGTAAATACTTGAATAATAAAAGTCTAGTTTTAGGTTAGGATTGCCTTATGCCCAGGTTTTTCTCAATATAGATCTAGAGGTTTGGGACACAGAGATAGACCTACATTTCCAAAAGGGTTAAAGAAAGAAAACCCCTTAGCTACAGTACCACTTCTGAAAGAGCAGTGATATTATCTAAAGGCTGCCTGGGCATCTGGGCATGCTAGCTCACCCCTGTAATCTCAACACTTGGGAGCCTGAGTGAATTTGAGGCCAGCTTGAGCTGCACAATGAGATCCTGCTTCAGAATAAACACCAAGAAAGAAAGAACAGTTATTTTTGCTTATATGACTTGATTTCCTTATGTTTAAAGAAGGAATATTGAGTATCTCAGTTTAGGGTGGAAAATAAATAGGCTATTAGTAGAAAATGCTGGAAGAATGCTTCATTTGGAATTCTCTTGTGTTTACAAGTATTTCTTCTTCCATAGTTGATGGAGAGCCTTGTGATCTGTCTTTGAATATAACCTGGTTTCTGAAAAGTGCTGATTGCTACAATGAAATCTACAACTTCAAGGTAAAGAATATGAAAGTATATATGTTTCTTGGGACTTAATGGTCATCTGGCCCCAACCTCTTAACTTTACAGAAGAAAGAGCAGTGTGTATGTAGTTGTGGAGCTGCAGAGCTGAAACTATAGCCCATTCGGCCCAGTATGCAGACCTGTGTCAGCAGTTCTCAGGCTTCTTGTCTCAATTCATATCCTTAAAAAAACTGTAGCTAGATGTGGTGGTGCAGGCCTTTAATCCCAGCACTTTGGAGGCAGAGGCAGGCAGATACCAGGTTTACGGCCAGCCTGGTCTACACAGTGAGTTCCAGGACAGCCAGGGCTACACAGAGAAACCCTGTCTTGAAAAACAAAAACAAAAAATTATGGACTCAAAAAGCCTTTGTTTTTAAAATTTTTTAAACATTTGTGTTTATTGAGGTATATTTACACACAGAAGCCATTGCAGGAGTGTGGATGTCAGAAAAGAACTTGAGGGGGTCCGTTTCCTCCTACCGTGTGGGTTCTAGGGATTGAACACAGGGCGCCAAGCTTGGCAGCAGATGCCTTTCTTTGCTGAACAAATTTTCTGGTCCTCCACAAGGCTTTTATTTGTGGTTTCCTCTTTTGAAAATTAAAACGTGGGCTAGAGAGATGGCTCAGTGATTAAGAGCACTGGCTGCTCCTCTAGAGGACCTGAGTTTAATTCCCAGTACCCACATGCCAACTCACAACTTCCCATAGCTTCAGTTCCAGGGGATCTGAGTCCCTCTCCTGGTCTCCACAGGCACACGCTTGGTGTACAGACATACATGCAGCAAAAACACCCATACATATAAAATAACTCTTAAAAAGAAGGTAAAACAAAATATTGAGAAATTTATTATTTTAAAGTAGCAATAATAAAGTCATAAGGTCTTGTCTCAAAAAAAAAGTCACAGAAGAGCAGCATTGTTTTGTGGTCTTGTTAGATGTCTTTAATTAAAATCTGGCACGACAGAAGACAGCTAGGTTTTTTACTTAGTCCTGTGATAAATTGCTTGAAACATATGTTGAGAAAAATCTGATTTCATAAAGATATATAGTTAGAAAATGGTATTTTAATGACCTTTTCATGTAATCAGGATGTCCTTTGTTTTTATACCACAACTTTTTATGTGGTGTTAAAGGTTAATTGTAATACAGAATTGAAATCATATTAATGAACTTTTTACATTATGTAATATAAATACATGTTTATTGTACTTTTAAAGATTTTATTTATTTTTATTTTATGTGTATGGGTGTTTTATTTTATGTGTATGGGTGTTTGTACATGTGTGCAGTACCCTTGGAGGCCAGAAGAGGGCATCAGCTTCTCTGGAACTGGAGTTTCAGACAGCTGTGAGCTTGCGTGTGGGTGTTGGGCATTGAATCTGGGTCCTCCAGAAGAGCAGCTAATTCTCTTGACTGCTAAGCTCTGCTTGATTTCTGTATGCTGGGGATATAACCCAGGGCTTCATTCATGCTAGACAAACCCTGCCGACTAAACTACATCCCTGGCTTCTGTATTGAAGTTTTATAGGAACATTTGACAGTGTTGGTGATTGCTCTCATTATATAACATTGAGGTGTTGAGCATATGTTACTCTGGCAGAGGGCTAGAGTTTTGTTTACTGCTCAAAACCGCCCTAACTCTAGCTCCAGGGGATCTAAAACCCTAGCTTCCATGGGCACTCCCTGATCTACACATGATTATAAATATCTCACAACACACACACACACACAGCTTGTCTTCATAAGACATAAAAATAGTTATTTTGGATTGCTACAGGATAAAAGTGTGGAGATGGGCTGGAGAGATGGCTCAGTAGTTAAGAATACGGTAGTGCAAATTCTAATTATTCTTAATAATAAAAACCTGGAGTCAGATATTGGAGTAAATGCTGAAAGATCAGAGAAGTAAAGGAGCCAGCCACTAGAGAGACTTCTTACCTCTGCCAAATCCTCAGACTGAAGGGACTGAGCTCCTGTCTCCTCCCACCTCATATTCCTCTCTCTGCCCAGCCATATCACTTCCCATCTCCACCTCCCTAGTGCTGGGATTAAAGGCGTGTGCCTCCACTGCCTAGTTTTGTTTCTCTTCTCTTTTAGACTGAATCAATCTCATGTAGTCCAGGGTGGCCTTGAACTCCTGATCTTCCTGCTTCCTTTCCCCAGTGCTGGGATTAAAGGTGTGTACCACCCCTGTCTGGCCTCTGTGGTTAACTAGTGGCTAGTTCCACACTCTGATCTCCAAGCAAACTTTGTTAGAGCACAAGGAAAATATCACCACATTTCCCCTTTATGTCCACAATAAAAAAGAGATTGTAAGTAATATAAGAAAAACTATATACAATAAGTACAATAACTATATATAATATATACAGGCAATAAATATATCAACAATGTCTAGTTCATAAACATTTGACAAATTCAGAGAAAATATTCCATTATCTATCCTATTTTGGTGAGTCCAAAAGGTTGTACCTAATTCACTTTCTATTCTAACTTGCATTACCAAAACTATCTTTATGTCTTTCAACCTTATACATTTTGCATTCCTTTAGTGAATTTCTTTTCTGAATCTGGTAACAAGGGAAACTATAACTTTGACTATAAAGTCTTCAACTCCATCAGAGACCCGAAAAGGAAATTGTGGGGACCCACAGAGGCTTCCTAGTGAGAACTTACTCAGGTTCAGAGAATCTTGGCTTGCTTTACCCAGCAGGGCTGCATAATGGATGATTTGACCATGGGTGTGGTTGCCAGGTGTTTGAAGGGTCTACACTTGGCTATACAGTGTACTTTGATCTTGCAAGGGGGAGGTCTTTTGCATCTCTCCTTGGCATTGTTATACAAAGCCCTTTTGTATGCTGGCTGTTGGGTATTGACTCAGGCCCTCCCGAAGCTGTGTTCCTGTGTTTCTGTGTTTTTTCTCTTCATCTAGGTCTCTCTTTCTATCTGATATTTTATCATTCCTCTCTCCTCCATTTAAGAACCCTTTGAAAGGTGGGAACAGTAAGAGCTGGACTTCCATAGGAAATATTATTACTTGAGTAAGCAGGAAGTGCAAGCAAGTGACTTCCAAAAATTGTGAGAAATGACAGAAACGACTGCCTGGACAGTCACCCAAGGCCTACAGGCCTAGGATATCTCACAGACTTACCTGTGAAGCAGGATATTCTGAAGGGCTGTCCTATCTTGTCTTGGCAAAGTTCAGCAGTCTTTTTCTTTGTGTCCTGCTTGTCCCATTTGGACAGCATACTGTCTTACATACAGGAAGCATACACTTTCTTGCCCAGTGGCTGACTTTTGCCGCAAAGAAAGTAAACTCCATGTGGAGTTTCTTCGATGCCCATCATCTTCTCTGAAGTAGGTTGGTGCTGACAGGAGCAGACATGTCTCATTGTCATTAAAAAGAAAAGAAAAGAAAAGAAACTGTGTTATTAAAACATCTTAAATGCCTATTCTGTAGATCTCTGAAGTGTTTGAAGACCCCCTGTCTACTTAAAATGTATCTCTGTTTGACCTTAAAAACATTCCTAACATGACTACAAGTTTAATTGTAACAAATGACTAACTACTAACTTGCACTTCTTTATTATCCTAAATAGTTTGTAATAATAACTTTCAAGGATTAGAAATTTGCATTACATTGTTTAATGACTTGCATAGGTACAATATCTTGAATAAGATTAGAAATGTATGTACAGTATATTGTACAAAAATATGTACAGTATTATTGTACAAAAATAATCTTAAATTTGTATCAGTATACAAAGATCCATATTGATGTAAAATATTTAAGACTATTAGTTGCTTTTTTTGGTTTAAAAGTAGATTAAATAATCTACCCTTATCCTATCATATTTATATCCCCCTTTTTTCTTTTCAGTTTTCAAAAACTGTGAATCTAATCTTCTTTGTTCAACTTTTTCCTGACCATTACCAATAACAACTTGTAACCAACCACTCTAAACAATAACAAATATCCATAACCCATTCAAAGACCAAAAACCACCCACCCCACCTCTTGCGAATGAGATATTTATACCTTAAGAAGTGTTAAAGAGTCAAAATAAAACCAAAGGATTATGAGATTATTGGCAGTAAAATAGTCCCTAAATTTTTGTTTTTCTCATGACCCATATCAGAATATCATATATACTGCTTTTACAGAGGTTCTGAGTTCAGTTTCCAGCACCCACCCAACTCACAGCCAAGCTGCCTGTGACTACGGCTTCTGGGGGTGTCATGTTTCCATAACCATATACCATATACGTGATTGTTTTTAAAGTATGGAGATGATAAGCAGATGGTTACAGATTTGAAATATTGAAGACTTTCTCATGACTATGGTTTGGATATGAGAGAAAAATCACAGAACTGATACATGATATTTTTTTGTGTGTGTGACTATCAGAAATGGGCTATGATTGGCAACAACAGTTTTACATTCTAAGCTTATGAGCATAAATGATCTTTTTGTAGATTTTGTTAATTTGGTCAAGTAACCATGTGATTAAAAACCCCTTTGTATCTGAAAATTTACTAGTCTTCTCAGAACTGTTAGAGAATTACCTTTTGGGAGCCAAAGACTACGATTTTGTGCATTATTTTAAAGATTTATTTATTTATTTATTTGTGTGTGTGCTTACACATGTTTGTGCCAACCGAGTGCATGTATACCAGGAGAGAGTGCTGTGTCTTCTGCAGCTAGAGTCACAGGCTGCTGTGAGCCACTTGATATGTGTTCTGGGAACCGAACGTGGGTTCTCGGGAACAACAGCAAATGCTCCTGCCCCAGAATTCTGTACTTCAGAGTTTAATTGTAGATTCTTCTTTTACAATACTGTGTGTCAGAGGACAGCCTGTGGGAGTCTGTTCTCTACCTCCACTACAGCATGGGTTCTGGGGATTGAACGTGTGTGTGTGTGTGTGTGTGTGTGTGTGTGTGTGTGTGTGTGTGTCCGAGTGTCCGAGTCCCAGCACACTGTGGGGGAGGTTAGAGGGAAACTTTCAGGAGTTGTCTGTCCTTCCACCGTGGGTTCTGGGAATTGAGCTCAGGTTGTCACAGGTTGCCCACTACGCCATCTTGCCAGCCATCATGTAATCTTGAGAGGGAGGGAGGGAGGGAGGGAGAAAATGAGAGAGAAAATGGAGAAAATGAGAGAGAGAATGAGAATGAGTGCTTGTGTGCCTGTGCATGTCCAGGCACATATGTGTGCAGAAGACAGCCTCTGGTGTTATTCAGATGCCCTCTCCTTTGTGGTTTTGAAACAAGGTCTGCCATTGGCCTGGATCTCATCAAGAGGCTAGGCTGGCTGACCAGCCCGTGAGCCCCAGAACCCTGCCTGTTTCCACGTCTCATACCCTAGGATCACAAAGACTCCCCTCCATGACCAGCTTGTTTTAGATAGGTTCTGAAGCCCAACCTCAAGTTTTTGTGCTTTCAAGACAAGTACTTTAGCACCTGAGCCATGTCCCCAGGCTCTCCTGTTGGTTTTTAAAGTGCCAGTTATACTTGTACTACAGTTTCATGCTTTGTTGTCCTCCAAGTAACC
The DNA here is from genome assembly GCF_004664715.2 of Peromyscus leucopus. Classification (NCBI taxonomy): domain Eukaryota; kingdom Metazoa; phylum Chordata; class Mammalia; order Rodentia; family Cricetidae; genus Peromyscus; species Peromyscus leucopus. The sequence goes on along the minus strand of NC_051066.1, from coordinate 96,283,721 downwards.
TGATTTGCAACAGGTGAGCTAAAACTTTGTATCTTCTGTTTTTCTAGGCAGAAGAAGTAGAGAAATATTTGGAAAATCTCAAGGAAAAGAAAGGCTTGTCTGGAAGATATCAAACGTCATCAAAATTATTTCAGAACTGTAGTGAACTCTATAAAGCACAGGTAACCTCTGGCAGTGGTTGGGAGGAAACAGAAGAGGTGAAAAAACAAAACAAAACAAACCGTAATGTCTGAACTTCTCCTGTGTCCATTGTTTCTATGCTAGTCCTTTCTTCTAGAAGAGATCGGAATCCTGTTAAGGAGAGCTGCACTTTTGATCTGTGTGCAGATTCTTGTGAAAGTTACATTGCTGTCTTACGTATTTCTGAATGTTGGCTTGGGTAGCTTTGAGTTCATTCATGCTGTATAGTCATCCCCACTGTCTGTTGCCTCAAGTACTAATGACTTTAAGTCTCGTTTTGTTGATTTGAATGAGAGAGACTCTGCTGATCTCCACCTGACACATGTGTCTTCTGTCTAAGGCTCTGGCGTTCCAGGTTGCTCTCCTCATGGAAAGACTGTGGGGCACTTGGGATCATGTTATGATCAGCAGGGTTTTCTTCACTTGTTTGAAATTAATTGTAAATTTTTTGTTTGCTGATGCTGTTATTTTTTACTGTATTGTTGTATGTTTTGCTTTAACCATTTCTAGGTATTTTGAACTTTTACTATTTATACATCTTTATTTTTTTTTTAATAGAGCTTTTCTGGGGATCTTATGCATCGACTTCCTCTTTTAGGAGAAAAACAGGAGGTAATTATTTTTCCTTACATATTTCTGAGAACAATGTAAAAACTATGAAGTAATTTTCTGTCTTCCTTTTTTTTTTTTTAATTGAAGTCTAAGGAGAATGGAACAAACCTTACCTTTACAGGAGACAGAATTGTAAGTATTTGGGCATTTGGGGCATTAGCATGTATGTTTGATGGTCAGATAGTTTTCTTTTGGTGTTATAACATTTAAGAAGGAAATTAAGACTAGACACTGCACACCACAATGGTGATAATGGCTGTTTCTAGATGATACTATGAGTGGTTTTTATTCTTTGTATTTTCTAGATTTTTTTTCAACTTTTTACTGATTCTTTATGGATTTCACATCCTGCATCCTGATCCCATTATTTCCCCGTCCCTTCATATCTGCCCTCTACCCTTGCAACCCTCCGCCCCCTGCCCAATAAAATAAAACAACAAAAACAAAAAAGGAAAAGGAAAAAAAAAGTCTTGGCATGGAAACTGTAGTATGACACAGTGGGTCACACAGTCTACCCTTCATTCTGTACGTCTTTACGTGCAAGTGTTCATTGCAATGACTCATTCGTTGGTCTGGTTCAAGGCCTCTGGCTTCTGCTACACCCTCGATACTGGGCCCTCACTGGGACTCCTCTTGGGTAACCTGTTGTTGCCCTGTGTCATGGAGATCCTGCAGCGTTGGATCTGCAGGTCTAGCTCCTTCACATGCTCCAGCAGATCATTTATGAGGTGGATGTTGGGGTGGGCCAACCCATAGCCCTGGTTCTGGGCCTGGATGGTAGCCGGGTTGGTCAGGCTGCCAGCCTTCCCTCATTATCACCACCAGGGTGAGCTCTCCAGCACTGCCCCAGCTAGCTCACCCACTGCAGCAGGCAGCAAGGGGCAGGGCCAGTTCTCCTGCTCTCATGCTCCTGGGACTGGCTCACCTGCACCCACACCTCCAGGGCCAGCTCCTGTTGTGCCCAGATGAGGTGCAGGGCCCGCTCTCCCGAGTGCTGCGGTTGGTGAGGGGCAGGGGCAGCTCTCCCACCTGATCCTTCTTTCTTTCTTTCTTTCTTTCTTTCTTTCTTTCTTTCTTTCTTTCTTTCTTTCTTTCTTTCTTTCTTTCTTTCTTTCTTTCTTTCTCTCTCTCTCTCTCTCTCTCTCTCTCTCTCTCCTCCCTCCTCCCTCCCTCCCTTTCTCCCTCCCTCCTCCCTCCTTCCTTCCTTTCACCTGTATTGCCTTGGGAGTCCTTCCCCTCTGTCAATATATATTTATAAACAAGAAGAAACTAGTTCAAAGAAATTTAAACTCAATCTGAAATTATCTGTGGTAGAATATAACTGGAAGAAACTATAGAAAAATGAAATCAGACCAAAAACTAGTTGTGATTTTTATGAATACAGATGTGTGAGGCTCGTTTATAACTGTTTCCTGGAGCTGTAAGAGATCACTCTGCAATCAAGAGCAACACTGCTCTTCCAGAGGACCCAGTTCTTTTTTGGTTCCCAGTCCCTATATGAGCTGCTCACAGCCACCTGTAACTCTAGCCCCAGACCCTATGTGAGCTGCTCACAGCCACCTGTAACTCTAGCCCCAGACGCCCCTTTGTGGCCTCTGCTGGAATCTACTAGTTGCACACACTTGGAAGACATACATGTAAGATTTAAAAAAAAAAAAACCAAAAACAAAAAAAACTATATAACTAATTCCTTAAACCTTTCCAGTTTAAAATATAGAGGAAATATATAGTTAACCATTTTAGATCATGTTTTTCACAAAGCTATTAAAGTTTTGATTTTTAAAGTTTTTTTTATGTTTTTCGGGGAGGTTCTTCACTTCACAAAATCTGACTGGCTGTATAACCCAGGCAAGCCTCCTAAGTGCTGGAATTATGGGCCTGGGCCACATTCCTGGCTTATGTTTCTAGTTTTGTACCAATTTTATCAAGACATACTTCACATCACACATTCATTCTTTAAAGGACAGCATTTGGTAGGCTTTAGTGTACTCACAGGTTACACAACCACTCTGCACCCACATCAGTCCATACCTCTCCCTTCCCCCAGGGTCTCTCTGTCCTCAGCCACTAAACTTGCCATCTCCCTGAGTTTGTCTGTCTGAAGCATTTTATATGATGGAATCATACCACACATGATTTTGTGTGTGACTTCTTTCTCAGTTTAACAATTCTGCCTTAGCCTTTCTTCCTGCCTGCTTAGACCCGCCCAGGGTGAGTGATGAGAGCCTTCTTGGCTCTCTCCAGGGCCTGGGCATAGCCCTGCACGTGTGTGGCTGTTGAGATTTCCAGGAGTAGTTTGGAGTTGAGACTCCACACAAGTGCCCCATTCTATAATTTTTTTCTTCTGAGGTTTTGTTCAGCTTCTTGATAAGTGCAGCCGCTTGTGTCACACCAGGCAGCTGTGATGGTCAACAACTGCTGTTGAGTGGTTTGGACAGGTGTCATGTACCCTGAGGAATTCTAAGTCAGGGCAGAAAGAACCCCATAGATTAGAGGGTTTTAGCAACTTGCCAGTCAACGCAAGTGAATGGTCTTTTTAGGGACCTCTAAGGCTGTTTTGCCTTTTCTTATGGCTGCCGTATAGTTGATCATAACTTGAAAAAATAAATCGGACAGGGTGTGCTGACACACACCTTAGTCCCAGCATTCCGAGGCAGGTGGATCTCTGTGTGTTCCAGGGCAGCCTGGTCTGTGTATCCTATCTGTTTTGACAGCTGTACAATAACATTTCCACCATGGTATTGTTACACAGAGTTAGCTTCGGGGCTCTGAAATAACCTACTCTCTGCCTTTCATCTCTATCTTCCTAAAACCTGACAATCACTGATCTTTTTACTGTTTATCTAGTTCCGCATTTTCTGGAATATCACCTGATTATAGTCAGAGAACTTAGAGCTTTTTCAGATTTCATATTGGCTTCTTCATAATATGCATTTGAAGTTCCTTCATATTTTCTGGTGGTTAGATAACTCATTTCTTTTTAGAGCTGAGTAATTTTTCATTGTTTGTTTATATCACTGTTTGGTATCTATTCACCTATTGAAGGACATCATGCTTGCTTTTAAGTTCTAGCTGTAAACATTTGTGTAAGGTTTTTGTGTGGATATAGATTTTCAGTTTATTTGGGTAAATGCAAAGGAGCATAATTGATGATTATATGGTAAAGGTGTGTTTAGTTTTGTATTAATTCTCATAGTTTATTACTTGACTGAAGATATAATGTATTAGAGACACAGTTACCCATGTATAGTATATCTTTCTCAGAGTATCTGTGTTTTAAATTATGACATGCAGCTTTCATGATCTCTTAGATGGGGGAGGAGGGGTGTACATGTCATGGTCACACATGGAAGTCAGAGGACAACTTTGTGGAGCTATGTCTCTCCTCCACCTTTATACTGGTTCTGGGGATCAAAATTAGGTCACCAGGCTTCTGAGGCAAGATCTTAACTGGTTGATCCATCTCACTGAAGAAGGAAGCTGCTGCATTGCATTGATGAATGCAGTGGTGTTTTGCTTCCCAGATCAGGCATGTTGCCCAGATAATGGCAACTTACAGTCCTTGATAAGTTTGTTGGTGCCAGGGATATAAATATAGAATTTACTCAACTATTTTGGCTGTGATTTTGTCTGGACTGACAGCTCACAGATAAAATCTGTTTAAGGACTTGCCTGTATTCTGCCGCACTCAGCATTCATAAGACTGAGTGGCATCTTGGTTGTGTTTGCCGAATGTATTTAGAGTCAAAGTTCTGGATTGCACCATCATAGGGAAAGTGGGCAAGCAATAGATAAGACCACAAAACCTGGAAAGAACAAGACCAAAAGGAGGTATTGGGGTGGGGGGGGCAACAAGCTTTGAAAAGCTCTTGTGTGCAGGGCAGGACACATGCTTTGAGGAGACTATAACTAGCTTTCATGCCAGCTGGCCTCACTGCACGCGGAGTGAAGGCTTGCTCCAGTCCGCAGGGACTAGGACTGCATCTTCCTCTTTCCCTTTTTATTTAGCTCCTGAAGTTTTAGGAAATCTTGTTGAAATAGTGGCTAGCCACTTCAGCTACAAAAACCTAGTGTTGGCTGGGGTGGAGCTCAGTGGTAGAATGCTTGCCTGGCACGTGTGAGGGCCTAGATTCAGCCTCCAGAACTGAAAACAATGAAAGGAAGGGAGGAGTCAGGCAGGCAGATAAACAAACCCAGATGCTGGTAGCCACACAGGGCAGAGTCTATAGAACTGATAAAAATAGTTTAGAAAAACCACTAAGCAAACAAAACTTCAGAGCACCCCCCCACACACACTACCATCAGTGAAGGGGCAGGATCTTTTGTCATCCACAATGTTCTGTTTTCAATAAACAGCTATGAGCTATGCAAAGAAAGTGGCGAATTTAAACAGAATTTCTAGAAAGCCTTTGAAGACATTCACACATTAGATGTAGAAAAGTTTTTTTTAAGTTTTATTTATTTATTATATATACAGTATTCTTCTGCATGCATGCCTGCATGCCAGAAGAAGGCACCAGATCTCATTAGGTGGTTGTGAGCTACCATGTGGTTGCTGGGAATTGAACTCAGGACCTCTGGAAGAGCAGTCAGTCCTCTTAACCTCTGAGCCATCTCTCCAGCTAGAAAAGACTTGGAATGAACTTTTTTTTTGTTTTTTTCGAAACAGTTCCTGTGTAGCTTGCGCTTTCTGAACTCGCTTTGAGACAGTGCTCGACTCACAGAGATCGCCTGCCTGCTCGAGTGGGATTAAAGGCGTGCGCCACCACCGCCCGGCCTGGAATGAACTTTTTTAAATGTGCTCACAAGAATGAAAGGAAAGAATGGACAACGTGTAAAGGGGAACCAGGAAGAAACAGATAAAGTTATAAAAAGGAGTGAGTAGGAATCGCACAGCTGAGACACATATAGTGACTTCTGGCTGTAAGTGCTGTAAACCAGCACTTGGGAGGCTGAGACAGGAGGATTCCAATAAGCCAGCTTGGGATTCATGGTGGCACCCTGTCATGAAACAGCAGAATGGAAACCATGGAGCTGAAAAGAGCATTGACTGAAGTGAAGAAGTGATGAGGTGCTGTCACTGCTTGAGCAGGTGCATCCTGAGATGGGCAGTTCAAGTTACTGTTGAGAGGACCCGAGAGAGCAGAGAATGAACACAAATGAACAAAGCCTTGGAGACCTATGCATCCATCATGTAGATCAGTGTGCACGTAATGGAAATCTGAAGAGAAAAGAGGTGTAAGAAGAAACAACAGCCAACACTTTCTACATTTAGCATGAATTTCTAGGATTCCAAGTAGGAGTGAACAAACAAGGTTTTATGCTTCTAAGTTATAATATTATTCATTCACAAAAATGAAGTAGTTATATGTGCCGTAACATAGATAACTTCGAAAACTATGAGACCAGCCAGATGTTAAAGGATAAACACTGTTTAATTCATCCCACTGATATGAAACGTCCACAGTAGACAAGTCTATGGAAGCAGGAAGTGGCGTAGTTGTCTCAAGTGGTGGTGGGAAGGAGAGGTGGAGTATTGACGCCTAATGAACAAGGGTCTACTTTTTTGGGAGGTTAGCAGTATTGTGGAGCTGGGCACTGCAGCATGTGTCTAGAGTCCCAGCTACTTAGAAACCCAAAGCAGTAGAGTTACTTAAGCACAAGGGTTAAAGATCAGCCTGAGAGACCTTGACTTAAAAAGTTTTGGTGTCACATTCCATTGAATTATGTTATGCCCAGTAACATGGTTAAGATTATGACATATATGAAATCTACTTCAATTAATAAAATCAAACAATAGTAACTGCTTAGCTGACAGGTTTGTTAAGACTAAACATGTAGCAAATGTTACATCCCTAACAGAGTGCCTGGCATATAGATGCTGCTTTTGCAAGATTAAAAATTTCTAGATCTGAGAGCTAAAGGTACTACATTTGTCAAATCTTAACTATGAAAATTAATCAGTACATCTTGAAATTTATAAGAGGTAGTTTTAAGATGTAAGAAATTAATAGCAGAGTAGTTTATTGCTCTAATTGGTTAATGATTAAGTTCAGGAAAGGTTCAGTAATTGTGAGTAATAGAACATAGGATGCTTATGACTTTGAAGCTGTACATTTCCCAGCATCCTCCTTGAAGAGAGAGACTAGCAGGGATCCAAGTATGGTTTCGGCATGACATGTAGTTGTTAGTGAAATAACTAGTGAATGTAGAGTTGAAGGATGTATCTGTTCATGGACTTGGGATTTGTATCATGGAATCTGTTGCATTCTAAGTTTTCTTGGGTTGCAGGACATTTTGATTCCTAGAGGAAAAGCATGATTCCACAGGGGTAAAATGTACCAATGTGTAAAATCTGTTGGGTTTCATTAGGTCAGTAATGCTTACCTAGAGAACTCTGGGTAAAACCTCCTTTTAAGACCATAGTAACCAGCTGCAAGTCTAAATAGTGGTGCCTCCTTTCACAGGTGAAGAGACTTTCCTTCATGGTAAGTGCCAATGCTTACTTACTGAGCCAGGGTCTCCTGATACAGTTGGTGGAAATTAAAATCAGGTCAGGTTGGAGAGGTCTCAGCAAGACTGAGGCTGAGACAAGTTTATTGCAAGCAACCAGACTTTTTATACCCTTATCAGAAACAGAACATAATGGTGGTTGCCAAGAAGAATACAGTTGTAGTTGCCAGGATAAAATGATGTTTGCAAGCTATACAGGGTATACAAGGTCAATGTCTAAGACTAATTCTGTCAGACTTCTATATCCTTCACTGACTTCTAGGAATGCAGAATGCACAAGTGGTCTGGATGCTCTACTACCTGAGGGTGTGCCCCGTTTTCTCAGGAACTGAAAGGCACACAGTGCCCCAGGAGTCATGGACCCTAACCTGAAAAACCTACGATGAACGCCTCTCAAGGCAGCTAGACCAGGCCAACTCCATGATTCCCTGCACCTCCACATCTCCTTTATCTTTATATTTTAATCTTGTTTGTAAAGACTCTTGAATGAAGAAAGCAAGGGTCACTGTCTCTTAGAGTCAAGGACTATTAATTTCCATGACTTTAAAGAGGCAAAAATCACTGCATTCTCACCACCTAGAGTAGGCTAAGGTGAAAGTTTTTATTTAAATGTGAGACCATGTCAGAATAGATTCTGGTAGTTTGGAAAAAGGAATTTGGTTCAGGGGAGAGAGAGTGTTTATACTCATATATGTGGGTTTTTTTTTTCTGTAGTGACATCAACAATGTTTTTATGTGATGTAATCTTTATTTTAAATTAATTTCACAGTAGATATATAAAATAAAATTATCCTAGCATGAGTTAGAGACTAAACTTAGTGACTTAATTGTGGTTTTTCTTTGTAAAAAATAAAAATGTTAAATTTAGACCTTTGTTATGGCAAGAATGCAAAGGACTGTGTTATATCAATTCATGATCTTGCCTACTTTGCTGTGTGTTCTATAGACTTGTCTCGTTTCAGAGGATGCAAACTGAAGTACTCCACTGCATTTCTGGGCTGTAATCTGGAGCAGTGTTTTTGTACTGTATTATTATCGTGTGCTCTGAGTCCTTGAGACTTGAAGTTTGATGCCTCTGTTCCTCCCTAGGCATTGCATGAACCATTGCAGACTTGGCAAGATGCACCGTATATTTTTATCGTGCATGTTGGCATTTCGTCCTCAAAGGAATCACCAAAGGAAAATGCACTGAGCAATCTTTTTACCAGTAAGTTCAATCATGTCTTTTAAAAATAGATTCTTTGTTTCATGCATGAGCGATATGAAGTGGGAAGGTTAGAAACACTTTTGTACATCTGGGCACAACCCACGCACTTTCTATGGATCAGATACTTGGTTTTATTTTACTTGCTTTGGCTTTCTTGCTATGAATATCTTTAGTGTTCTGTAGTATTTTGAAGTAGACTTTTAAAAACTTGATTTCAAATTAATTATCATTGATAATTTCTTAACATGAAAAGTTTTTCTTTTTTAAATTTACTTTTAAATTATGTGTCACAGTGCAATTATGTGCATAGAAGCTGGGCATCCTGTACTGGCATTACAGGTGGTTGTAAGCCTCCCAACATGGGGCTGGGATCTGAACTCAGGTCCTCTGAAAGAGAGGTTTGTACTCTAATCTGCTGAGCCATCTTTCCCGTTCCTCAAGAGTTTTCTTGTCTTCCTTTCTTCTGTAGCTACGTAACTTTCCGAGTCTTTACCTTTTACCTGGAATTTTGCAGTAACTGTTGTAGTTTCTGTGGTTTCCATTTTTGTTTATTTAAGTCTCTGTTCATAATAAGTTGTCCTGTAATTTTCTTTCCTCACACTGTCATTCACTGATTTGGCATCCAGATTATGATAACCTCATGTAGTGAATTAGAAATGTCCCTATTTTTATATTTTGCAAACAGTTGTAAAGAGTAAACTAACCTGTTTTTTTCTGTTAGAACTTTCCTTACACTACTGTTGGAATCTGATTCTCAGTGTCTACCAACCTCTGTAGGTTTTCTTTAATAGGAAAAAGGACTTTATTCTAGTTCTTTGTCCTCATATCAGAGGCATACATGTGTTTTGAGAAAGTGTTGATTGTATTCAAGATTTCAAATTTATTGACAAGTTTTTCTTACTTCTTTACAAGTATCTGTGTTTATTCCTTTTTATAATCTTTAATATTGCTAGGCATGGTGGGTACACATAACTCCAGCAATCAAGAAGTGGAAGCAGAAGGGTCAGGAGTTCACGGCCATCCTTGGCTGCACAGTGAATTTGAGGCTAGCTTGAAGTATATGAGACCCTGTCACAAAACCCCAGAAGTGATGTCTGGAGAGGTGGCTCAGTCAGTAAAGTCCTTGCCGCTCAAACGTGGGGGACTGAGATTGGATTCCTAGCCTTCAGCTCAAAAGCTGGCCCAGCGGTGAACCTCTGTAATCCCAGCACAGAAGAGGCAGAGACAGTTAGATCTCTGGAGCTGCTGGCCAGCCAGCGTAGCGGGGGAGTGCCAGGTTCTGTGAGAGACTCTGTCTCAGAATTTAAGATAGAGAGCAACTGGGGATGCTGCTGCCTGATATCAGCCTCTGTCCTCCACACATGTGTGCATGCTTACACACAGCGTGTACACTCACATATCACACACACAAACCCAAGAATTATGTAAATGATAGTCTTTTAGTATTGCTTTTGTGTTCTTAGGTTGTTAAGTCTCTGTGGAAGTTTGCTTTATTTTTATCCCTGTGGACTAGCTTTGGCTTTGTTAATTTTCCCAACTATTTTGTGTATTTCATTGACCTTTCTTATTTGATTCGCTTTTAAATTTTTATGATCCTTATAGTGAGTCCTTAACTCCCAGTTCAGAAATAGGTTTTGCTTTGCCCCATAGTGATATAGGGGTATAGCAGATCTAGACAGACCAGGTAGTGACCTGACATAATTTCTGGACCTTGGAATATGTATTTCTCTAGGTTAGTGGTTCTCAGCCTTCCTATTGCTGTGACCCTTTAATACAGTTCCTCATGTTGTGGTGATGCCCAATCATAAAATTATTTTCGTTGCTACTTCATAATTGTAATTTTGGTACTGTTATGAATCGTAATGTAAATATCTGATATTTGGGATTTTTGATATGTGACCCCTGTGAAGGCCCTTCATCCCCAAAAGGGGTTGCAAACCCACAGGGTAAGAACCATTGTTCTAGGTTTATAACTTTCTAACACGTTAAAAAAAAAAAAAAAGGCAGAAGAGAGCAGTTGCTGGTATTTACTTTTAATCAATTCATAAAGAAGAGGGAGAGAGGCCCTGCTTCACCCACTTTATGCATCTAACCAGACTCTGGTCCCTTTTTCCTGTTTGAATCTCACTAGTTTTAGCGAGTGTGAAAGAACTACAAATAAACTGCCATTCCCTGTTTTCATGACCAGAGTACAACATGACTGTGGCTTTAGCCTCCTGTGCTGGTCTGTGTTTCCATTCCATTTCGACTCCTGGAAATATTTCTCTTGTTTTCACAGTTAATATCTTGCTTTTTCTTTTCTTTTCTTTTCTTTCCTTTTTTTTTTTGTTACATACTTGTTTTTTTGGAACTGAGGGACACATTAAAGCATGCTTTAACATACCACCTGAAAGTCTAGAATCATCTCTCTGAACGATCTTTTCTTTCATCTTTTTTGTTTGTTTGTTTGTTTTCCAGTGCTGGGATTGGACCTAGGGCCTCACATATGCTGTGCAAGTATTGTACTTAGCCCAGATGTCTTCGTTTGATTTGTTTCTGAGACAAGGTCTAGCTGTATAATCCAGGTTGGCCTCAAACTTGGCAACAGTCCTCCTTCTCCAGTTTCCCAAATGCTGAGAGCATAAGTCTGTGACTTCTTCCATTGCCTCATTAAAGCCTTTGATGGAGCCTGGCATCAGAGGCCTGGATCTCTGTGTTTCAGGTGCTACAGTTACGGTCAGGCACCAAACCCAGCTAGCTACGTCAGTTTCCACTTATCAATCATTCCTAGTTTATTCAACTCTTTTATCAGTGACTGTGTTTAAACCATCAGTCTTTTATTGAGACAGGTCTCCTGGCTCAGACTGGCTCCAAACTCTGAATCCTCCTGCTTCTTTCAGATGCTCGGATTGTAGTCATGTACCACCATAACTGGCTCAAAACAGTTCATCTTATGATCAGTAGAGTTACTTCAATGAGGCAAATTTCTCTGATTCATCTTGTAGATAACACTTTTTGTTGTTGTTGTTGTTCCGTAAATGCTATGTATTAGTCAGGTTTCTGCAAAATGTTTGATAGCAAGTTCTGGGAAAGGTCGGTTCTGGTTTGGTGAATGGTGCTGTGCTTTGATCTGAACTTGTGTGAGTTCTTGTTCGTTTTGTTAGCTTTGGTTTTCATTCTTGAGTGAAGAGTCTGCTTATATAATTAGGGAGCTGTTGGATTGTCTTTATATCTTATTTTACCAGGGGCAGTGTATTACTTGTATAAATCCTTATGAATTTAAGCTTTTTAAAAAATACTCTCATTTTGAAAGTGATATCTGTCTTGCAAGATCATAAAAAATAAGTAAAAAACATTAGGGAAATATAGTAAAGATGGACAGAAGACAAGAATATTAGGAATACATTGTAAGAAGTGTACCAAGAATGTTTGGAATTTGTTTGTTTGTGTTTCGAAACAGGGTTTCTCTGTGTAGCTTTGCGCCTTTCCTGGAACTCTGTAGCACAGGCTGGCCTCGAACTCACAGAGATCCGCCTGCCTCTGCCTCCTGAGTGCTGAGATTAAAGGCATGCGCCACCACCGCCTGGCTGAGTGTTTGGAATTTAAAGGAGGTGGAATAGTTCTAGATGGAAGCTCAGGGATGGCTTTGCGAAGGAATGTCATTTAGTCTTTAAAGAATGTGAGTGTGGGACTGAGGAGGTCAGTGTGTAAAGTGCTTGTGAAGTGTTTACAAGGAGGATCCCAGTTCTATTCCCAGAACTTATAGGGGAATATCTAGGTGTGGTAGTGTACACTTGTAATCATAGCACTGGGGAGGCAGTGAAAGCAGAATCCACTGGGCTTACTGGCTGGCCAGCCTATCCTTTTTGGTGCTTTCTAGGCCAGTGAGAGACCCTGTCTCAAAAAAGAAAGTATCGGGAAATCAGGCATAGCACCTGAAGAGTGATACAGTTTTCTGGCCTCCACCAACATGAACACACAACCTGCACAAATACATTGTACACACACAGAGACTATGAATCTGGAAGGAGTCTTTCCCACTTAAGACAGGAGTGTGAGCCAGGCATAGTGGCACACTTTAATCCTAGCCTTCAGGAAGCAGAGGCAGGTAGATTTCTGTGAGTCCACCCTGGTCTACACAGTGAGTTCCAGGACAGCCAGAGCTACATAGTGAGACCTTATCTCAAAAACAAACAAACAAACAAACAAACAAACAAACAAAAAGACTAGATTGTGGATGAACCATGAGACTAATACATGGATTTCAAGTTACTGTATATATCTAATGTATTATTCATCGTGACTGAAGTATTTAAAAGTGAGTTGATGAAACTTTTACTAATTTAATAAAGTAATCATTAATCAGGGTTTTTTGTTTAATTACTGAATCTATCAAATTAATTGAGGCCTGTGTTTTGCCAGTGACTGTTGAAGTAAAGGGTCCCTATGAATACCTCACTCTTGAAGACTACCCACTGATGATTGTAAGTCAACATGTGCTTTTAACCTTGGCAGTAATTCATTTAGCATGAAATTTAATTTAGCATGAAAATTGTCTGTTTTGTAGCACTGTCTCATTAAAAGATTATTCCTGTGCTGTTCAGAAATTTTTACTTGAGGTTTTTACTTTTCTTTTTAAAAGAGATTTTCTTATTTTATATGGGTGTGAATGTTTTTGTCTGTTTGATTGCATGTTTACCACGTGAGAGCCTAGCACCTGCAGAGATAGGATGAAAGCATTGGATATACTGGACCTCCGGTTAAGGATGGTTGCGAGCCCGCCCCCATGTGGGTGTTGGGAACTGAATCCAGGTCCTTGCAAGAACAGTAAATGCTGAGCCATCTACCCAGACAGTGACCTTGAAAGAGTTAGCCCTTGGGCCTCGTTTATCTGTAAATGAAAAGGCCAGTGACTCCTGTAGACTCGGAAAGATCTCAGTGACCACCTCACAACTCAGATTTGGGTTCTGAGCAGGGTACACCTTGCTGTCATCTAGCTCTGAGCCCACTCATGGTGACTAAAGCCTGAGTCTTCTTTAGTATCGTGAGTGTGCAGACTTCTGCTCACAGTTGCTCCCTCTTCCTTGCCCTTTAATAGTTTTCCTTTTCATTTGTGCTCCATGGCCTCATGATTCTGCATCCCAGCTTGTCAGGCCTGTTTCTTCTTCTTCTTCACTGTTGTCTTCATTTTATCACTGGATTGTGAGTTAAAAAGGCCCAGTTAATGCAAAGAGCAGACATGCCTGAGGACAAGTTCTTCCTTCTGTAGTCTGCCTCTGTTCAAGACTGGATCATTCTTTCTTGTTTATTAGTATTACACACTAGAGATATAATTTTTTTTCTTTTCAAAAAGCAGGTCGAGTCTATTTTTGGGGTTTGTTATACCATATGTTGATTTTAAATCTAAATACTTGGTTCTTGATCCTAATTCTCCTTTTTTATTTCATTCCCAATTGACCACAGTTTTTCATGGTGATGTGTATTGTGTACGTCCTATTTGGTGTTCTCTGGCTGGCGTGGTCTGCTTGCTACTGGAGAGATCTGCTGAGAATTCAGTTTTGGATTGGTGCTGTCATCTTTCTGGGAATGTTTGAGAAAGCCGTGTTTTATGCAGAATTTCAGAATATCCGATACAAAGGAGAATCTGGTATGTTAAAAAAGTGCCATTTTAAAGATTGTGTTTGTTTATTTTGTGTGGGTCCATGTGTTGTGGCATGGTCCGTGTGCCTGTGGGGGTCAGAGGACAACTATGGGAGTCAGTTCTCTCCTGTCACCATGAGTGTCCCGGGGACTGAACTCAGGCGGTCAGGTGTGGCAGCAAGCACCTTTACCTGCTGAGCCATCTCACCAGACCCAAATTTGCTTTTTTTTTAAAGATTTATATTTTTTAAATTAACTGTATTTGTGGGCGGATGGGGAGGGTATTACATGCACATAAGTGCAGGTGCCTGTGGAGATCAGAGGGAGCAGATCTTCATGGAACCCAAGTTATAGGCAGTTAAGGGTCACCCAGTGTGAGTGCTGGGAACCATGTAAGTCCTCTGCAAGAGCAGTACAAACTCTTCACTGCTCAGCCATCTCTCCAGCCCCTGATTTGCCACTTTTTGATGGTGGATGAAATGCATGTCAACTTCTGTCAAGTCAGCAATGGTTACATAGGTCTGCTTTTCAAAAGTTACTTATTAAAATAACTAAAGCAGAATCACTGTCATTGTGACTTTTCCTCTCAATCTCATGTTTCATGGGTACAATGATACAAAAATAATTTTGTTGAAACACACACAGAAAAGTGGTCATTTAGGACACGATCATCATATTTCTTAAATCCCAATTGTGGTTGATTAGCCAAGCCACTATTAAGAAAGAAAGTAAACAATGCCAATTTAATTGTAAGATGCTACTGATTGCAAGACACATAGATTTTTGTGCCTGTGTGTTTGGGGTGCTTCTTAGACTTAATAAAATACAGTAATACCAAGAAACTGGGAAGATGCTTATGGTTTAGTAAGGTTGACTGCTTATCACAAATTACTTGGTATTGTAGATTATTGAGATGGTTTTAGTTTTCTCTCAGACTATTTGTTCATTAATAATTATTGTTGCAAGATATGCTAATTAGATCTTACCCGGGTCTTTGGAAAGACTTGAAAGTAGAAGATGTAAAGTTGAAAACTATGCACGTGCACTAGAGTATGTGTGTGTGCTCTCCATGCATAACTGTATTTCAGTTTGCAAAGAAAATGGTAGAGAAATGCCCTTGATACTACAAACTTTCTATATAGGGTAAGATAGTCTACTTCTACTAAGGTTTGAGGGAAGTTAGGGTGAGTTGATGAGTGAGCACACCCAGATTGTTATGTACACAACTAAGTTCATTAGTGATATCAGGTGTGTGCATGTAAAAATTGTATAAGACATAGTCTCTCTTTAGTAAGTCTGATACTCGTGCTCATTCTGAAGTGTTAAGAGACGACCTTCTGTGGTGAGGAGGTTGAAACTGGAGCTCAGCACCATTTCTCCCTTTCTTTCACATAGTCCAGGATGCCTTGGTCCTTGCAGAGCTGCTCTCAGCAGTGAAACGCTCACTGGCTCGAACCCTGGTCATCATAGTCAGTCTGGGATATGGCATAGTAAAGTGAGTATCCACTTTGAATGAAAATGCCAGTTCGATTGAAACATTAGCCACTAGGCAGTGCTGGTTCTGAGAAGGTTGATAAAAGAAATAGTAGTGAGATAAGAAAAATGTATGAAGTTTCATAGCAGTTTTAAGTGTTAGAAATGCTACTTTGCGTCTTCTTAAAAACTCAGTGCCCCTGTAGAAAAATGTACAGTGGGGGAAATAATGCAGAAAAACCAGACTTTCACGATGAACTTGGTGACTATTTGAAACTGTTTTTGCAAGTCATAGTTTTAAAAACAGATATATTTTATTTTATGTTTATGGGTGGTGTGTGTGTGTGTGTGTGTGTGTGTGTGTGTGTGTGTGTGTGTATGAGTGTGTAAATACCTGCTTCCCGTGGAAGCCTGAAGAGGGCATTGGATCCCCTGGGAACTGGAGTTCCGTATGGTTGTGAGCCACCATGAAAATGCTGGGAATCTAACTCAGGCCCTCTTCAAGATAATAAGTGCTCTAAACTGCTGGGCATCTCTCCATCTCACAAATTAGATTTTTTATCAAAAGAATATTCTTATGGTAATTGTTTTAGGAAACTTTAATTCTTTTAGTAAAAAAAGTTATTGAAGCATGCAGTGCTGCAGTCACTGCAGAGCCCACTGCTCCCTGCGATGCACTCTGCAAACTCTTCCTAAGCCAGAGCTACCACGTGCCTTCCTTCCTCACACCAGGCACTCATGGTTCTAAGCCCCTGCCATACAACAAATAAAAGATTTGGGTTTTACATTTGTGGAGGGAGGGAGGGAGCACAGACAAAATTGAAGTAAATGAGTTAAATATCTAGTAATCAATGAAGGATGCCAGGCAGGTGTTGGAACTTGGAGCTGTAGATAGGGTGGCCCAGGAAGGCTTCACTTAGTGACATCCAAACAAGGGTTCGGGAAAAGCAAAGGGACTATTAGTTCACCTAGAGAAGGAGATTCTGGGGTGTGATTGGATCCTGTGCATGTTTTGAAGGTAGAACCAGTGGAGTTCCATGGTGGTCACATGTGGGGTATGAAAGAGAAGAGGAACTGAGGATGGTGCCAACTGATGGTCTGCTCATGTGGCAGGAAGGAGTTGCCATTTAACAAGCCCAGGAAGATCAAGGAGTCGGCTTGGCACAATGGCAAGATTAGGAGGTAGGCTAGGTAAGCACGAGTGAGGCCAGGGCTAGGTTAGGCTTATCAAGATGGAGGTACTCGGTTACGACACTACACGTGGTTACCAGGGAAGTGAATCTGGAGAGAGAACGGGTCAGAGACTGCGTGTTAGGATATCTTCTGTTGTCTAGATGTCAGTGACGGGAAGAGGACGTTGAGTAACCGTTGGAGGCAGGAGGCAAAATGAAGACTGTTCCAAGGAGGAGTCCTTAACTGAATCGGATGATCGGATAGGCCGGGCAAGAAGATTGAGAATTAACTATCGGATTTAGTTAATGAAGAGTGTTAGTGGCCATAACAAGTCAGTTTGAGGGAAGGAGTAGGGACAGAAGTTGTCTCCTGAATTAGAGGGAATTCAAGAGAGACTAGGACAGGAATAGTCCAGAGACATTAAGTAGAGTAAGGAGTATGATGGTTAACATTTTTTATTTAAATATTTAAATGCCTTCTACATGTGATGAAGTATTCAAGATTTTAAGGTAATTCCCTACCATTATGGACATTTCTTAACTGGAAATAGCCATAGAGATTTGTTTGCCTTAGGCAGATGCACTGTAATGAACCACCTAGTAATTTTGTTAAAATACAGATTCTGGTGGAGTAGGATTTTAAATATTAAAGATCTGAGGCTTTTCCACCTTTGAATAGAGATTGCTCAAAGATTTATACTTAGTTGGGTTTTGAGCTTGAGCTTATTTGGTGGACTACAACACGACATTTGAGTGTGTGAAGGAATTGTTAACATTTTGAGATTTGCTAATGATATTGTGGTTGTTTTGTTGTCATGCATTTTGGTTTGAAGCAGGGTATCATATGGCTCAGTTGTGCTGAGATGAGGACTACACTGCCAAGCCTGATTCTATGATTATTTGCTGAGGGTGTGTGTGTGTGTGTGTCTATATACTTTTTTGATTGTTTTGGTTTTAAAGTCCTCATCTTTTAAAAAACATACACAAATAGTTACACTATTTATAATTTTTTTCTAGATAGTATGAAAAGATGGCAAATGAGTATTGTGTGCATGGGGTGGAGTTCGCTATGGACCAGTTGTTGTTAAGACCGAGTGATGAGCTTTTTGACTGGGGGTTTTTATACTGTTGAATGTTTCCAATTTTTCTAATATATATATTATGTATAGATAAGTAATATATGTATATTTACATTAGGAAAACACATTTAATAAAATATATAATGATTATATATTGTATATTTAACATATACAATATGTATATATTTAATACAGTAACCAGGGACCACATTTTAAGTTCTAGTATTCTTTGTCATCATTTATGACCAGACTGTCTTAGGGTTTCTATTGCTGTGAAGAGACACCATGACCATGACAACTCTTATAAAGAAAACATTTAATTGGGGTGGCTGGTTTACAGTTTCAGAGGTTCAGTCCATTATCATCATGATGGGAAGCGTGGCAGCGTGCAGGTGGATGTGGTGCTGGAGTTGTAGCTGAGAGTCCTACATCTTGCAGGCAACAGGAAGTTGACTGAGACACTGGACAGTATCCTGAGCATAGGAAATTCAAAGCCCGTTCCCACAGTGACATACTTCCTCCAATAAGGCTATACCCACTCTAACGAAGCCACACTTCCTAATAGTGCCACTCCTATGAGATTATGGGGGCCAATTACCTTCAGACTCCCACACAGACACTCAGGAGTGCTTTTCTTCCCCTCAGGAACATGTCCTCCCTTAGTTCATGCGCTGCACTAATGGCCACTGACACTCTCACTTGGTTTGTTCTGTGGCTTGCGGTTTCTGTACTCGTCGTCTCTTTGCTTCCGTTTCAGGCCTCGCCTTGGAGTCACTCTTCACAAGGTAGTGGTGGCAGGAGCCCTCTATCTTTTGTTCTCTGGCATGGAAGGAGTCCTCAGAGTCACAGGGGTCAGTATTGCCTCGACTGAATTACTTATTCTTTTTTTCCCTTAGTCTGAATGTTATTGTTTTGTTTCTGTCTTGAGTCAGTGGGCTGCTCTTCTGTCACCCATGGGTTCCGATTTTCAGTAGACATGAACAGGTTGAAGTGCTAGGGACCAAGAGTGTTTTAGACTTGAGAAGCTTTTGATTTTAGAGTGTTTGCATAGAACCTACTGGTTGAGCATTCCTTAATCTAAAAGTCCAACATTTGAACTCCTTCAAAAATCTGAAAACTTTGGGTGTTGTGGGCTTGGAGTTTTGATTTAGGAATGCTCAGCCTGTATAATTCCATTTTTCTGATCTCATCTATTAGAGCTTCATAAATTCATCTGTAATGAATATCTTTTTTCCACCTGTCCCAGATAGGTAGTTATTTGGTTCTTTCCCCCATTTACTGGTTCATCTAATCAAAAGCAACAGTGCTCTCTACCCAGAACTTAAATTTAAAAGCTTAAATTCAGTTAACTTTCACATAGCCCATTGCCAAAAAGGAAGAAGTAGGCCTTCCTGGGCCATTATTTCATTTAGTAAAAAATCAGATTCTGTCATAACCCATTAGATTCAAGGTGTTGGGTTCTGTACACTTGGCTTTGCCCTCGGCACTTCCCCTTCCTACAACACTTGATAATAGTATTTGTTTTCCAAACCACCCCGCCCCCGCCCCGTGGCAGTCTCTGCAGATACTCAGCGGCTTTAACTGTCAATTTCACTTTCCCTCCTCCACCATTGCTATAGTATTTTTCTTACTCCTTGGCTCTGATAGTAAGCCTGGCCCTCTCTGCAGTTGATGCCTGTATTATTTTGTGGATATCCTTTAATAATTCTCTGGTGATTGGGTTGTTAGAATTAAATACAAAGCAGCTTAGATGCAAATTTGTAGAAACTAGGAATGATGTTTTGGGGAAAGATAATTACTTATGTTGTATGTTAGGGTAGGCTAACATTTTATTAGTAAAATTTCATCACATTCCTCTGAGAGTCAATAATTAGAATGTTAATGATGCAATAATTATTTAAAATGTGAGGGATGGGGTGGTGGTAGCGACGGCGGCGGCGGCGGCGGCGGCGGACGCCTTTAATCCCAGCCCTTGGGAGGCAGAGGCAGGCAGATCTCTGTGAGTTCGAGGCCAGCCTGGTCTCCAAAGCGAGTTCCAGGAAAGGCACAAAGCTACACAGAGAAACTCTGTCTTGGAAAACTAAAAAAAAAAAAAAAAAAAAAAAAAAAAATTGTGAGGTATATCTTTTTAAGATTTTAGTATAAAAATAAGAGTAGGAAATCAAGATGGCGTGAGGTTATAAATACAAGGACATTTGTGTTCTCTCTTTTTAAAAAATGTTTATTTATTTAATGTGCGCTGGTTTAATTTTTGTTTAATGTGTTTTGTTTTGTTTTTTGTTTTTTTGTTTTTGCCTGTATATATTCTGTGTGAGGGTGTCAGATCCCTTGGAACTGGAGTTACAGACAATTGTGAACTGCTATGTGGGTGCTGGGAATTGATCCCAGGTTCTCTGAAAGGGCAGCCAGTGCTCTTAACCACTGAGCCATTTCTCCAGCCCCATGTCATTCTCTTTTACGTAGGAACTCTATGGTAGTATTTTATAGCAGTTTCATTGACTTAAGAAGAATTGATAGTTGATATGAATCATTTCTAGCTGTCTGCTGTCTGCAGCTGTGTAGAAGGGAGGAATGTTTATTTGCCCAGTGCTAGCCCTTGTGGTTTTCTTCAGTTCATATGCAAACCCATTCCAGCTGTCAGTATAAATGCAGAGCCATGTGCTGGTTTCTTCTCTTGCCTCTCTATTCATCTGTTTTCACCACTTCTTTTTCTTTGTCTCCAGGCCCAGACTGATCTTGCTTCCTTGGCCTTTATACCCTTGGCTTTCCTAGACACTGCCCTGTGCTGGTGGATATCCTTCTCATTGGCTTGTTTGATGGCCGTACACTTTCTTCCCTTGGAGATGGGTTTCCATTAATCTTTCTGTTGATTTCTCCTTG
This sequence comes from Peromyscus leucopus, assembly GCF_004664715.2. NCBI lineage: Eukaryota > Metazoa > Chordata > Mammalia > Rodentia > Cricetidae > Peromyscus > Peromyscus leucopus. The sequence continues at coordinate 96,262,986 of NC_051066.1, read as the reverse complement.
ATCTGGGAAGTGGTTTATTTTACATGTTAACGGCCTGAGGGCTCAGGTAAGCAGTTTCGCTTATTTTTGTTTTATCATTCTTAAAAAATCACAGAATTTGGTTGCTAAGCACAAGATCAAAGCTTTTGCTTCTCTCTCTCTCTCTCTCTCTCTCTCTCTCTCTCTCTCTCTCTCTCTCTCTCTCTCTCTCTCTCTCTGAGACAGGGTTTCTCTGTGTAGACCAGGCTAGCCTCAAACTCAGAGATCTGTACTGGGAGTAAAGGCGTGCACCACCACCTGGCTTTTTTGTTTGTTTTGTTTGCTTTCTCTTTTTTAAAATGGACATCTCACCTTGATTTTGGATTTATCGTTTGCTCATCTCTCTGTATTAGAATCATTGGCTACTCTGGTCCTGCTCTTTCTTTTGGTCTTTACCAATTATGAAATTGATGCCTGTGAAAAGAATTTGATCCCCAAATTGTGTTTAGGAACCACTCAGTTATTCAGTTGTACAGTCACCCGATTGTAATTCGGGTGTCTGGGCCCAGTCTGCCAAGTACTGTGATCCTTGAGCTCTGGGGTAGTGAAGGGTAAAGTGGGCTTGGTATCAGTGACAGCTCTGATAAGTTACAGTAAGCTCTGGCTCCCTTAATTTGTCTTATTTCTATGTTCTTTTTAAGATGTAATTTTTAATTATGTGTATATGAGTACATTGCCTGCAGAGGCCAGAAAGGGGGTGCTGGGTCCCCTCCAGTTAGAGTTACAGACTGCTGTGAGCTGTCTGCTGTGGGTGCTGGGAACCTAGCCCTGGTTGTCTGCAAGAGCAGTGTGTGCTCTTAACTGCTGAGCCATCTCTCCGGGCCCTTTATACTTTATTTTAAAATTTCTATTTGTTGGGGAGTGCGTGGCACAGCGTATGAAGGTCAGAAGATACCTTCCTAGAGAGTTCTTGCCTTCCACCTTTATGTGGGTTCTGGATCTGGAGCTCAGGTTGCCAGGCTTGATTGCTGGATGGTGAGCTCCTCATCGGCCCCCAGCTCCTTCATTTTTATATCTGCTTCTCTGATAGTTGGGCATGAGAGAGAGCAGGCATCATCTGTAGTAGTCATCAGTTCTCTTTGTCCTTTCATGAGAACTCTTATTTGGAAATGAAGTTCTTAAAATCAAGCCTCATTGCTTTGGTGGCCTACTTGCCTGGGATTCTCAGAAAATTGTTGGGTGCTTTTAGTTAATTCACAGTGTGGGCTGCTGATGGTGCTACTTGGGGATGTGTATAGAACTCTGGGAAGCTGTGGGCACAAGTGTGACTGTGATCCTACAGTGGATCAGCCGAGCAGATAGAATCTCCTCAAAGAGAGATGGTGTTTACCCGCCCTTGCATGTCACTCACTTGATCATTTCCATTTGCCTGGTTTTGTTTTTAATCTTTTAAAATTTTCTAGCCAGCCTCTACCTTTCTTTGTTTCCCTGTATTTTTCTTCATTCTCACCTTCTTTCTGTAGTCTTTTCTCACTAATCATGGGGAGGTTAGGGAGGTTAGAGAATAGGTAAAAGCAAGAGCTAGAAGATCTCTGAAATCTAACTTTACAAGGATGACCCTAAATCCTCAAACCTGAGAGTTAATTTACTTACCTTTTTGAATGTTTTATTCCTTGACTTGCAAACACATATTCATTAGCCTCACTCAAACAATGAAGCTGTTAAAACTTCGGAGGAACATTGTAAAGCTCTCTCTGTACCGACATTTCACCAATACACTGATCTTAGCGGTGGCAGGTAAGTTTGGAACTTTTTAAATGTTATGTCATGATCCTATGATTTCCTTTAGAACAGGAATTTTTAAATTTTATTATTATATTTTATTTGAATAGTGTTTTGCCTGCATGTATCTGTGCACCCCACGTGTGCCTGATGCAGTCAGAAGAAGGTGTCAGATCCCCTGGAACTGGAGTTATGGACAGTTGTGAGCCACTGTGTAGGCGGCTAGCAACTGAACGTGGGTCCTCTGGAAAAGTGGCCAGTGCTCCTGACTGCTAAGCCGTATCTCCAGCCCTTGGAACAGAAATTCTTAACCTGAGAGGGCCATTGGTAGTTACAGAAAGTTTTGTTTTTCATTGAAGGAAAGCAGTCATAGTTCTAATCAAATTCTCTAAAGGGTTTATGATCTTTTATAAAGATTAAGGGGGTCGGGGGAGGAGATGGCTCAGCCAAATGCTTGCTATGTAAGTGTGAGGCCAACAGTTCAGACCCCCGTCCTGATGTGGAAAAGCCAGCTGTGGGTTGGGGTGGCTCAGTAGATAAAGCACATGTCAGAGAAGCCTGGAGACCACAGTTCTGATACCCGCAGCCATGGTGGAAACAGGAGAGTCCCTGGAGTTTGCTGGTCACGTAGACTTCCAGATGGGTGACCTTCGAGTCTAGCCAGCCCGTGTGCTCCAGTTTCAGTGAGAAGTACTTCCTCAAACAATGAGTTGAGGAAGGAGAAATTTATTCTGATAATGCTAATACAGTTAGCATAAATTCCATTAGCTACTGAAGTAGCCAGATGGTAAAGACAAAATGACAAAAACTGTAAATCTACTTTACAGAAAATGTTGGCAATAGTATGTATTATGGGCCTTGCTTATGGTAGGTGTTTAATAAATTTATATTGAAAATAACTAAGTGATAGTAATGTTTTGGGTCAGGAATATCGAATTGTACTTATTTAAGATCATCGAATGTAACTGGGGTTGTAAACGGTCATTCATCATCTGACCAGGTTTTTCATTTTATGCTAGCATCTATTGTGTTCATCATCTGGACAACCATGAAGTTCAGAATCGTGACTTGCCAGTCGGTAAGTTATAAACACTGTGGTTAGGAGCGTGATAATGTTGATTATAGTCCAAGATTCTTAAGAGGTGTAAGAATTTAAGGCTAGGTCTCTACCCCTCAGTATTCTGTGCTGCCATGTTGTGTGGTGTGCTTGTTTTGGTTTATTTATTGGTCTTAAGAAGCTTTGCCACTAAGCCACACTCCCAGCCCTATTGGTATGTTTTATGTGATCATACTTGTCATAGAAAAAGAATTTTGTGGATGGTAACCACAGCCTGTGATATTATTGCAAGTTTGCCTTAACTCAAAATCTCAGGAAGTGCTGAACATCATGTGTAAATGATTCCTATCTGAGTAGAAGCTATATCCTTTAGATCTGGACAGAGACTGTGGCCAATAGGATTTCTCTGGAGATAGAATTCTCTTTTGGTTTATACTGATAAGTGACAGATGACAACTATACAATTAGCAATAGGGCCAGGCATGATGGCACACAATTTTAATCCAGCAGGAGAATTAGAAATCTAAACCTAGAGCCCAGTGTGGCACACGCTTTCAGTTCCAGCACTCAAGGCAGAAGCTGGCAAATCTTTGAATTCAAGGCCAGCCTGGACTACAAAGTGAGTTCCAGGACAGCCAGGGCTGTTACATGGAGAAACCTTGTCTTGAAAAACCAAAAAAAAAAAAAAAAAAAAAAAAAAAGAAAAAGAAAAAAAAGAAAGAAAGAAATTTAAACATAAGCCAGGCATAGTGGCACACACCTTTATTCCAGCACTTGGGAGGCAGAGATAGGCAGAACGCTGTGAGTTTAAGGCCAGCCTGGTAAAAAAACAGTAAATAAATAAAAATTTAAAATTAGCAGCCAAATGTTCCTTTCCTTGAGGATTATATGAGCTGTGACACTTTGACAGGTACTCTATGCAGCTTGCCCGTGCCTTTGCGATAGCAACAGTAGGCATGACCAAGGACTTGCTTTTCTTTCCAAGCTTATAGCCCCAGCACTTGCCAGGTGCCTAGTACAGTAGCTTCTAGTAAGTATAGCTCAAGTGTATAAATAAGGGGTTTTTGTTCTATGCCAAGGGATTGTGAACAGTGATAATTGTTGCACATTTCCCCTTGTTGCAGGACTGGCGGGAGCTGTGGGTGGATGATGCCATTTGGCGGTTGCTGTTCTCCATGATCCTCTTTGTCATCATGATTCTCTGGCGACCATCAGCAAATAACCAGAGGTACTGGGACTCTTTATTCTGCTACCAGAATGACCATGCTGTCAAGTAGGGGTGCTGTGTTAGGGGCAGTGTCAGGTCTGGGTTGCATAGTGGACACTTCAGCCCTTCCATTTACTGCTTTGTGGTTCTGGCATGCTGTCTCTTTTGCTTCTTCGGGTCTTAGTTTCTTTTTTGTAATGAAAGAGAATAAAACCAAGTGACTTAGGTCCTTTTTAATAGGTTGTCTGCCCCCTGATAATAGGTTTCTCTGCTGAGGCAGTAAGCCAGATCAGGCCGAATTGGAAAAGTAAAGGAACAGGTTTATTTGAGCAGAGCAACTCCTGGGTGAGATCTCCAGCCCAGAGATCGAGGCAGGAGAAGTCACACGCCCAAAATAAAGCTGGCCTATAGGCGAGCAGTGGTGAGGTGTCCGTCCGTCATAAGCTGGGTTTATGCCCACACATGGGGACTTGGATGGCTGGAAACTTTACGGGAGGAGCTGCAGCAGCCAGTGAGAATGAAGAACTGGGCTTTTTGGCGCCTTTTCTTTCTTGGAGATTCTCTGAGACGTTGAGGTTTGGAGAGAGAGGAATGGGGCTTTCTGGATCAAGCAGGCGTGAGCTGGAGGTTCCAGCCGAACATGTTTCAACTCTGACAACGTTTTACACTATAAATCATTGGTTTCTGCAAATATGGGAGAAAATAAATGAGGATCTCTCTACTTTCTGGTGTTCAGAAAGAAATAAAAAAAGATTCTGTAATAAAAATAATAGAAATAAAAAATCTAGCTTACTGTGATGATAGGGTGAAATGAAAGTCATGTTACCAACTGTGGAGTTTAAGGTCATCAGGTTATGGTTCAGTGCAGGCAAATCCTGATTAGGAGCTGCCCTATCCTTATCTTATCAGAGTCCATACCTTTGTTTCTGTTCTGTTTTTCCCTCCCTTATATTTAGATGATTAAAAGATTATGTTAAACCACATAACCCAAAAGGGAAAGGGCTAGAACTTAATAATCAGACGGATACACAAACTCAATAGAGAAAAGCTAAGAAAGAAAATAAAAGCAAGCTGAAGCCATACTGGTAGGGAAGACTGTACAACTTTGGGAGCCTCTATTATATCCACCCTGAGCTTGTTGCTCATTAGCTGTAATTGGGTTTAACATGTTTCCTTTCCTCAGTCTTTAAAAGTTTTTTGTATTAGCCAGGCATGGTAGCACATGCCTTTAATCCCAGCACTGGGGAGGCAGAGGCAGGCAGATCTTTGTGAGTTTGAGGCCAGCCTGGTTCCAGGACAGCCAGGGCTATACAGAGAAACCCTGTCTCAAAAAACAAAAAAAACAAAAAAAAAAAAAAGTTTTTTGTATTACCATCTTGCTTTCTTTTCCAAACACTGCCTGCATTCCCTGTGACTTCGTATTAATCACTTAGTTATGTTAACAGTGTTATATATGAGGAAGATAAGGGAAATAGCCTGTATATTGATGATGTACTCCAGTATCCCCTTGTACTGTTCTCCCCACCCTGTTGGGTGACAGAACTTTTCCTGGGAAAGCAGCACACACGTCTACTTACTCCAGATAGGGAGCACAGACAAATTCCAACTTGGTGAACCAATGAGCTTTATTTGGGTTACTAACAGGAATATGGGTGAGGGGTTACTTCCAGGAGCAGAAATGACTCAAAGACAGCTGCATCACCAAAGCCCACCCCAACATGGGTCACATTTCACAAAAGCTTGGAACCTGGAGCACACCGCACAGCCTGCAGGGAGCTTGGCATGTTGGAGAACATACTTTCCAGGTGCCTTAGTTGGTCTAAGTCTCTTTCAGCAGCTTGGCTGGTTTCCGCTTCTTCTGGCAGCTGGTCTCGTATCAGAATCTTTGCAGCTTGGCTGGTCAGAGAGTCTTTGTAGCTTCGCTTTTTTTGAATCTTTTTTTTTTTTTTTTCAACTTAGCTTTCATTCTATGAGAGGGACTCTCAACCTTTATTGCTTACTCTGGCAGGGAGGGGCTTAGTGAATCTGGTTGATTTCAGGAACTTCTGGAAGCTGTTTTGAGTTTCTTGCCTTCCTGTTTAAGGAGCCTCCCCTGCAGGATAGAAACTTACACTACACTTCCTCTCAGCCCCCTTACTTAACAGTTTTTTAAATCATATATATTTCATTCATTTATTAGTTAATATCTGCCTTATCCTCCCATACCCCAAACAAAGCCCCAGATGTGATCCTGTAATAGCAAAGAACTGTTCTACTTCTAACCAGAGTTACTCAAGATCCAGAGTCTGGGAAAAGAGCCCTGACAAGACTGTGCCCAGTCTCCTGCTAATTGCAAACTTATGGTTCCTGTCACCTCTAATAGCTTTGGTAATTCACTAGACAGACACACACAGAGATCACTGTAAGTGTTAGGCTTATGGCCTCTGTTTATTTCCAACAAAGAAGAAAAGCTGTCATAAGCCAGGAGAAGACAGAGGATGCTGAGTCTGGAGGAACCAAACCAAAGCTTCCGGCTGGCTGCCTGCAGTATCACAGGATGTACTATACTTTCTCTTGGCCGAATAAGACTGCAGAGTATTGCCAGTCTGGCAAACCCACCTGAACCTTAGGCACCCAGAATTTTTGTTGGGCCTCTATTACATGTAGCTATGTGTCTGACCTTACATTTTTAACACTTTCTGGTGGTCAGGCTAATACCTTTATATACTTGAATGGTTTTCTCTGGTCCTACCCATACCCAGGGTCCCACAGCCACTTATAAAATAATCATTCAGAGGCTTATATTAATTATAACTGCTCAGCCATTAGCTTAGGTTTATTACTGACTAGCTCTTACACTTAAATTAGCCCATAATTCTTACCTATGTTTAGTCACATGGCTTGGTACCTTTTCTCAGTTCTGCTCCCTCTGTGTCTGGCTGACTTCTGACTCTCCTGTCCTCTTCCCAGAATTCTCTTAGTATGCTTGCTCCACCTATACTTCCTGCCTGGCTACTGGCCAATCAGCATTTTATTAAACCAGTGTACAAGAGCATTATCCAACAGCACCTTTAGTCTCCATTTCCTGGACAGGTCAGAACTAACATGGATATTAGTTCTAATAAGATATGACCTGAGGCCCTTTTACAGACCACACTGTTAGATCCCAAGGGAAACAAAGATATTCCCATTAAGCAAGGACCTTCTGGCTGGGTGGTGGTGACACATGTCTTTAATCCCAGTACAGGCCGGGGCAGAGGTAGGCAGATCTCTAAGTTTGAGGCCAGCCTAGGCTACAGAGCAAGTTCCAGGACAGTCAGGACTACACAGAGAAACCTTGTCCCAAAAAATAAAAAATAAAAAAATAAAGAACCTTCTGTAGGCGTGGAGATCCCCTCCCAATGTCCAAGGGCAGAAATCAGACCTTGCTTCATGTAAGATTGATTCTTCATTATACAGATGCTACCACATTTATGTGACAGACACAGACACACCATGAATATAACTAGCATGTAAGGGAGTCAGTTTGTGGTAGGGATATCTTAACTAATATGTCTTCTCAAACCATTGCAGGGCCATCAAGATAGCTCATTTGGTGAAGACACCTGTTAACACCGTGCCTGCTGACCTAAGTTCAATCCCCCTAACCCATCTGGTAGAAGGAAAAATTGACTCTTCCATGTTGTCCTCTGACCTCCATGTACTTACTGTTTATACACACACACACACACACACACATAAATAAAAACATTACATAACATTTTTATGTTTTTTTTGCTGCTGTAATTATTCATTTAATCCTTTGATCTTCTAGGCTTGATACTTAGAAGATATTTATATAGACTGTGTAGCATAAAACTGAGGTGGCTTCTAGTAAACCCATTTCTTCCATGGACAGCCCTTTGCCATGATTGTTACAGCTTGGGGATTCTTTTAAGTCACTCTCCCAACACATGATTATAATTAAACCTGTGGTTCCTTGTGTTAAACTGTGGTCATGCTAGATTTCAGGCAGTCTCTGTCCTTTTTGAGCAGTGGTGCTAGGGATTGGCCTGGGCCTGGTGTAGTCCTTCTTGGCAATAGTCTCTGCCTTCCTTCTCATCCTTACGTTGTTATGTGGGGAGGGGGTCTCTGTTTTACTGTCACTTCAGGTGTTTTTCAAACATTAAGTGTGATCTTTTCCAGTTAAGTTAGCCCTTACTAAGTGACCAACATTCCCTGTTCCTGTCTTACTAATAGTTTTTTTCCCTCATGAGAGATTTTAAAACAAAATAAAATGAAAGTGTTAGGAATAAAATGAGAAGCACAGAATGAGGTCAAAACTAAAGCCGCCTAGGGATCACCAAGTCTGTTGGGAATACTGTGGAAAGGCATCGGAGATGTGCTCAGTTAGTAGCTTTCTCGTGTGGAGACTGAGATTTTAAATTACCCGGGGCACCTAAAGTTAGATCTCCTTTTTTCAGTCAGCTTGAAAGTTGAAGTTTTAAATTAGAGTTATTTTTCTAAATATATGTCTTTGAAATACATTGTTTTAAACATTTCATAGTGACTTGAATTGAAGGTTTTTTATTGCTTAATAAGAGACAGAGTCTTGCTGTGCCATCCAGACTAGACTGGCTTTGAACTCTTTTTTTTTTTTTTTTTTTTGCATTTTATTTTGGGGTTTTTTGTTTGTTTGTTTGTTTTTTGGTTTTTTGTTTTGTTTTGTTTTTTGGTTTCTCTGTGTAGCTTTGGAGCCTGTCCTGGATCTCGCTGTCTAGACCAGGCTGGCCTCGAACTCATAGAACTCTGCCTCCCAAGTGCTGAGACTATAGGTATGCGCCACCACCGCCCAGCGGCTTTGAACTCTTAACTGTCCTGCCTCAGCCTCCCTAGTTCTGGGATTACAGGTTTGTGCTGCCTCACCTAGCTTGACTTTACTTTTCAGAAAACACTACTGAGTGTTTGGACTCTGTCTATTGTTTCCATTTACAGACGAGGAAATTAACTTGTCTAAGTCCCCCGGTAGTCTGTGGCTCATACCATCAACTACTCAGTTGATGGAACAGGCATTTAAGAGCTGTGTGATGAAGAGCTGAGGGACAGGCATCGGGAACTGTGGAGGGAAGAGCTGAGGGACAGGCATCAGGAACTGTGTGATGAAGAGCTGAGGGACAGGCATCAGGAACTGTGAAGGGCAGAGCTGAGGGACAGGCATCAGGAACTGTGATGAAGAGCTGAGGGACAGGCATCAGGAACTGTGATGGGCAGAGCTGAGGGACAGGCATCAGGAACTGTGAAGGGCAGAGCTGAGGGACAGGCATCAGGAACTGTGAAGGGCAGAGCTGAGGGACAGGCATCGGGAACTGTGAAGGGCAGAGCTGAGGGACAGGCATCAGGAACTGTGAAGGGCAGAGCTGAGGGACAGGCATCAGGAACTGTGAGGCAGAGCTGAGGCATCGGGAACTGTGAAGCAGAGCTGAGGGACAGGCATCGGAACTGTGAGGAGAGCTGAGGGACAGGCATCGGAACTGTGTAGGGCAGAGCTGAGGGACAGGCATCGGGAACTGTGATGAAGAGCTGAGGGACAGGCATCGGGAACTGTGTGATGAAGAGCTGAGGGACAGGCATCGGGAACTGTGAAGGGCAGAGCTGAGGGACAGGCATCGGGAACTGTGAAGGGCAGAGCTGAGGGACAGGCATCAGGAACTGTGAAGGGCAGAGCTGTTGCGGCTGCACTTCCAATCTGAGTTCTGTGACGCTCAGAGAGCAGTGTTCCCTGTGGCATTCCCTCTGTGCTCTTCCGCCAGGTTTGCCTTTTCACCCTTGTCAGAGGAAGATGAAGAGGATGAGCAGAAGGAACCGATGCTGAAGGAAAGCTTTGGTGAGCTCTGGAGAAAACTCACTGTTCTTATTTGGGCTTTCAGTATTTTTTTTTTTTTTCAAAGAAAATAATTTTAAAAGAAAAAACAAAACGATGTGAGTTCTCCTGTTTGGTAAAGTTAGGGTGCAGGGAGAACAACCAAGCTTTAAGGGGAGCCATGATGAACCCAGTAACACTTCTGCATGATGTCCAGATCCCTTGTAGAAAGGAGACACACATTTAGCCTTGCACTTTTATTACACATGGTGTTAGGATAGAGGAGCATCTGTTCATAATTCAGTCAGTGAGCTTAACATAAGTCTGAGGATGGTTTTGCTGTGGTGGCTGGTGTACTGACAGAGTTAACAATCCGCGAGCCTTTTGTTGTTTTTCCTTCCCTTTTACAGAAGGAATGAAAATGAGAAGTACCAAGCAGGAACCAAATGGAAATAGTAAAGTCAGCAAAGCAGTAAGTATGACTTTCTTCCTTTCTTTGTGATCTCTGCCTGGTCTGTGGCCCATGGTGGAACCCAAGCTTGTTAGGGGTAGGCCTTAATGGTTTTTTGTAACTATGGTTTGGTTTGTTTGTTTTTGTTTTTTTTTTTTTTTTTTTGTTGTTGTTTTTTTTTTTTTTTCGAGACAGGGTTTCTCTGTGTAGCTTTGGAGCCTGTCCTGGAACTCACTTTGTAGACCAGGCTGGCCTCGAACTCACAGAGATCCGCCTGCCTCTGCCTCCCAAGTGCTGGGATTAAAGGCGTGCGCCACCACCTGGCTGTTATGTTTGCTTTTAAATATTTTAATTTTACTATGTTTCTATTTCTTTTTTGGTTTTCTGAGACAAGGTTACTCTATATAACAGTCATAGCTGTCCTGGAACTCACTCTGTAGACTAGGCTGGCCTTGAACTCACAATGATCCACTTGCCTCTGCTTCCTGAGTGCTGGGATCAAAGGCGTGTACCACCACCGCTTGGCTACTCTAGTTCTGTTTTTTTTTATTTATTTATTTATTTATTTATTTATTTATTTATTTATTTATTTGTGTGTGTGTGTGTGTGTGTGTGTATATGTGTCTCTGTGTGTGTGTATGTGTGTGTATGTGTCTGTGTGTGTGTGTATGTGTGTGTATGTGTCTGTGTGTGTGTGTATGTGTGTGTGTGTATGTGTGTGGATGTGTGTGTGTGTATGTGTGTGTGTATGTGTGTGTGAGTGGATGTGTGTGTGTGTGTGGATGTGTGTGTGTGTGTGTGTGGATGTGTGTGTCTGTGTGTGTGTGTGTGTGTGAGTGGAGTAGGGTATGTGTTATACCTGTGTACAGATCAGACAACAACTTATGAGAGAGAGTTGGTTCTCCCTTACCACCATGTGAGTTCCAGGGATTGAATCCAGGTCTTCAGGCTTGGCGGCAACACCCTGACCCCCTTGAGTTATCTTGCTGGCCTACGTGAATTAACCGTTACAGCAGTTATTGTAATCACTATCAAAATTCCAGGACATTTTTCACAACTTTTTTAAGAAAGCAACTAATATTTGTAAGAATCCTCAAAAATACAAGTAAAACACCTAAGTAGTTAAAGTGTTCTTGAGAAAAATAATAAAGCTGAAGGCATCACACTAATGTGACTTCAAAATGTACCACAGTGGGACTGAGGAGGTGGCTCTGCTCCATAGGTAAAGCACTTTCTGTATAATCATCAGGGTCTCAGTTCAGATACCCAGGCCCAATATAAAAGCCAGGCAAGCATGTGTAACCCAGGTCCTGGGAGGTGGAGGTAGGAGTATCTCTAGTGTTTGCTGGCCAGCTAATCTCACTAATCACTGCACTCCAGATGCAGTGAAAGACCTTGTCTCAAAAAATATGTGGGTGAGCCGGGCGGTGGTGGCGCACACCTTTAATCCCAGCACTTGGGAGGCATAGGCAGGCGGATCTCTGTGAGTTCGAGGCCAGCCTGTAGCTAGAGTTTTCTGGCCTTGCCCACAGTCAGGACAAATCTTTGTCACCCGCCAGTCCCACAGCCGCTCAGACCCAACCAAGTAAACACAGAGACTTCTATTGCTTACAAACTGTATGGCCGTGGCAGGCTTCTTGCTAACTGTTCTTACAGCTTAAATTAATCCATTTCTATAAATCTATGCCTTGCCACGTGGCTGGTGGCTTACCGGTGTCTTCACATGCTGCTGGTCATGGCGGCAGCTGGCAGTGTCTCTCTCCGCCTCAGCCTTCTGCTTCCCACAATTCTCCTCTCTCCTTGTCCCACCTACTTCCTGCCTGGCCACTGGCCAATCAGTGTTTTATTTATTGACCAATCAGAGCAATTTGACATACAGACCGTCCCACAGCACTTCCCCTTTCTTTTTTTTAAAAGGAAGGTTTTAACTTTTACACATCTCCAAAGTCAGCTTGGTATATTTGGGAATTTGGGCGTAGCTTCTCTTACTACTTCCTGCTGGAGGGGGGCGCTGTATCTTATGGGGACACAAAGAAAATTTTAGGATCATGGAGTAGTCCGTGAGACTGTATCGTCTGAGCCAGTTGCCTTGAAACGATTCTGGATGTTGGATCATCTGGGCCATGGTGTCATCAGAGACCTTTCAGGGGGTCTTGGCTGGTCAAACCTGATGTATCTTAATCTGGAACAAATCCATAGCCTCTGGCTTTCTGTAGAAACAAAAGCAGAGCCTCTTTTCCAAAGCAACATATCCTTATATCCAAATTTTGAAGTCAAGGTACCTTTAAAATACACATTTTGGCATAACTCAACAGCTTTTGCAATCAAATGTTTTTCTTCAGTTACAAATATCAAAGAGAACATAATCCAGATTCTCTATGTGGTAGCCATCTTTACATGGCTTATGTTTTATATTACCTTGAGCCTATTGCTTTAAACTGCAGCCTTCTAAGACTGAAAAGGTGCTGTGGCTGCTGGCTCCACCCACTTCAGCTTCCCAACATGGCGGTGGTACATTTTCCGCCAGCTCTGGGAGCCATCGTGGGTCTGTGCTTTTATCCAAGCAGTGTGTAGCCCAGAAACCTCTTTTTGTTTTGTACTAGCAAAGGCTAAATCCACCACTCAGCTTAATGTGCCACTTGCAGAGGCCTCATTCCCGCCATACTGCAGGTCAAGCGCACACTCCAGGAACCCGACAGGAACTCAAACCGGCAGCTGCTGCTCATTTGAGAGAGACAATTAGGAAGCTGTTTTTAGCTCCATTTTAGAATCTTTTCTCAGGTTTTAGGTGGAAACTCTTGCCCTCTCGTTGGGCGCCACTAGCCTGGTCTACAAAGCGAGTTCCAGGAAAGGCGCAAAGCTACACAGAGAAACCCTGTCTTGAAAAACAAAACAAAACAAAACAAAAAAAAAAAAAAAAAAAGTGGGTAGTAAGGTCGCTCAGCAGTTGAAGGTTTGTGCTGCCAAGCCTGATGACTCGAGTTTTGGTGGAAAGAGAGAACTCCTCTAAACTGTCCCACAAAGCTATGAATGAATAAATGTAAAAAAAAAAAACAATTAGCTAAGGTGAGGGATAATTGAGAAGGACAAATTAATATTAATATTATTATTAATATCTGGCCTGAGTGCACACACACTTATACATACCTGCGTGTATATAAACACATATACTTCCACAAAACATTCCACAGGGATAGAGCTCTAGTTCCCAGTAGAGTATGTTCAGCATGCATGAGTCCTAGGTATAACCCACAGGACAGCTAAAACAAAACAAACTTATAGAGCCATCATAATCAAAACATGAAAATGGAGAAGTGAACCAATGGAACATGGTAGAGAGCCTAGAGGTTACATTTATACATTCCTGGTCATTTGAATTTTGACAGAGGTACTAAGGACAGATAGTAAGAAAAGGACTTTTTTTTTTTTTCTTTTTTCAGTAAGTCATGTTAGAGAAACTAGGAGTCTAGTCAAAATGACGTAAAGGCTCTAGGGGATATAGTTCAGTTGTAGAGTTCCAGCCTTGCCTGAATGAGGTCCTAGGTTCAAGCCCCAGGACCATAAATGGGGTGAGTTGTGTGTGTGTGTGTGTGTGTGTGTGTGTGTGTGTGTGTGTGTGTGTGATTAAGGTCTTAAATATAAGGCCTGAAACTGTAAAACTCATAGAAGAAGACAGGAGAGACATTGCATCATATTGGTCTGATAATGAGTTGTTTTTTGTTTTTTAATTTGGTTCAAGCAGCTCAGGCCACAGAACCAAAACTGGAACAGCTGTCACATAAAACTGCATCAAACCGGAAAGCTATATGGTCGACAGTAAATAGCTGTGGAATGAGAGAAAATATGGTTAATATCTATATATATAATGAACTCACAACAAGTCAGTAGCAGGAAAACATGCTGACTAAAAAGAGGCAAAGGACTTGAATAGAAATTCTCACAGGAAGATGTTACAAATGTATGTTTAAAAAATGCTCACCACAGCTAATCAAGAAGTGCAAAATAAAACCCCAGTGAGCTGTCTGTCACCTTATAGCTGGTAGAGTGGCCGTTATCCTAAAGGCAAAGATGAAAACCTTGGTGAGAAGGGGGAGTACCAGGAACCTATATGTGCACTGCTAAGCATGAGTTAGTGTGGGGAGTCCCTGAAAATCAAGTAAAGCTACTTACTCCGTGACTTAGAATCCTGCTGCTGGGCATGCAGTCCTAAGAAGTCAGCGTGCTGAAAGGATGCCCGTGTTCCCAGGCTCATTGTGGCAGCCTCAGCAGCAAAGATACTTCAGTTAAGTTCATTCAGTGACCAGGGCATGCTTGCACACACCTTTAATTCCAGCACTCAGGAGGCAGAAGCAGGCAAATCTCTGAGTTCAAGGCCAGCCTGGTCTACAAATAGAATTTCCAGGACAGCCAGGGCTACATAGAGAAACTGTGTCTTGACCCCCCCCCCCAAAAAAAAAAAAAAAAGGAAAAAAAATTTCACTCAGTGGATGACTTAATGAAGAGAATATCCACAGTCACATTGCATTTATTCTTAAAACAGAAGGAAATCCTGGCAATTTCAGTAACACTGTTGAACTAGAAGACATTTTGTATGAAATCCGATAATGTTGAACTCACAGGGAAAGAAAGTTGAGTAGTAGTCAGGGGTTGGGATACTGGGGAGGGTTAGTCAAAGGTATTTGAAGAACATTTTTAATCAAATTTTTTGTCAGCCTCATTTGGCATGTGCATGTACTATATAACAAAAGGCTGCTAAAAGAACAAAGGTCTTATGAACTCGGATTTGCTCTTGAGACATATTGGTATGTTTTAGTAACGGTTGGTATTTATGTTCGCAGCAGGAAGATGACTTGAAGTGGGTGGAGGAGAACGTTCCTTCTTCCGTGACTGATGTGTAAGTGTTCGAATCGTTACTATATGAGCCCTGTTTCAGTGCTGGTACTACTTCATTGTTGTGTTCAGTGGACAAACTGAAGAGAAGTCTAATGAGAATATGGATCAAGCACTGGTTGAAAGATTAGGAGTAACATAAAAACAAAAATAATTAGGATTATTCATTCAAATGACATCTGCTTAGAAACATTTAGCTCTATCTAGGTCAGTCTAAAATCCATAGGGCATGCCTTTAAAATGTAATGTTAATGGGGCGTTGATCCTGCTGCACTGTAGAGTATGTTTTATTCTTTCTATAGAACTTGAGTGACTCTGATTCTCTACTTGCTTTTGTTTCTCCTCTTGAAGGGCTATAATAAGGTAAAATCCTAGCTGAGTTGTAAAAAAGCTTTAAAATGCATTTATTGTTCTGTTGTCCTTCATGAACTGGTTATGGCCTTATTAAAT
Organism: Peromyscus leucopus; assembly: GCF_004664715.2. Taxonomy (NCBI): domain Eukaryota; kingdom Metazoa; phylum Chordata; class Mammalia; order Rodentia; family Cricetidae; genus Peromyscus; species Peromyscus leucopus. The sequence continues at coordinate 96,247,373 of NC_051066.1, read as the reverse complement.
GTCATGTTTCTCTGCAGAGCACTTCCGGCCTTGCTGGATTCAGATGAGGTTAGTAATCAAATCACGGACATTATCTCTGTGGATCTGGTAACTAAATAGTATTCATGAATATTCTATTGAGGAGTCTTATCCTTTCTGTATGTCTGTGTAACATACTCCCTTTTCCAGAGTTATGTGGTCAGACTTAGGAATATTTTCATTTAAAAGTTGAGTAACAAGCCAGGTGTAGTGATGTACATCTTTTATACCACCACTCAGGAGGCAGAGGCGGGTGGATCTCTTGAGTTTGAGACCACCCTGTTCTATAGAGTGAGTTCTAGGACAGCCAGGACTACACAGAGAAACCCTGTCTCAAAACAAAACTAAAAAGTTGGGTAACGGACACTGAACTCTGTTCCTTTGTCTTTAAGAAATTCAAATTTATCGTACTCTAATCTTGGCAAAACTAGGAATAATGCTGAAAAAAGAATATAGTAGATTAGAACAAATTATAAATTATTTCAAGTAACTTACTACTAAATTCAGTGTTTCTGTGTTATTGTTCTATAAAATGAGATTATAATTAGCACCTCGTATTTATGCTGATTTTAAATCTATTTTCCCTTTAAAATTTGTTTGATATGTCTGAGTGTTTTGCCTGCATGTATGCCTGTGCATCACTTGTGTGCTTAGTGCCCTTGGAGACCAAAAGAAGACATCTGGTCCCCTAGAACTGGAGTTACAGGTGGTTGTTAGTCACCATGTGGGTGCTGGGAACTGAACCTGGATTCTCTGAGAGAGCTGCTAGTTAGTCCTCTTACCTGCTGAGCCATCTCTCCTGCTGAAGTTTTTAATCTCTTACTTTGATTCCATACAGTCTATTAAGAAGCTTTCACATGGTCTTATATAAGAATTATGACCTGACCCTACGGAACTGACTATATACATCGTTTGGTGTGCTGTTTTTTATTTTCAAGACAGAATTTCTCTGTAACAGCTCTGGCTGCACTGGAACTCACTCTGTAGACCAGGCTGGCCTTGAACTCACAGAGATCCACTTGCCTCTGCCTCTGAGTGCTGGGATTAAAGGTGTGCGCCACCAACCTGCTATGTACATCTTTTGAGTGTTAGGGTGTTCTAATCATTGTTACAAAGTGTTTAGAAACATTTTGCCTGATTCTGACTCATTGTGTTGAACTGTCTACCAAAACAATTTGTTGTTGTTGTTGTTTTTTTTTACTGGCCTGCTGTATGACAGTATAAAAATGTCAAATCCTGAAGCTGTTGGATATATTGAACAATGAATACCCTTCATTTCTGATCTGAATTATTCCACACAACACTTTGGTTTCTGGGTTATATTCTTTAGATTCCTGGATCTCTCTCAGGATCTTCCTCTGTTGCAGGATAGTATATCACACTGTGGACCCCGAGATTGCGTTATTTACTAGAAAAACCTGTTTCTAGTTGTGGTTTGGCTCAGCTCTAGCACACACCTTTAATCCAAGAGCTTTCTGCTTGAATATTGTAAACAGGACTAAATCAAGTCAACCATAGGTCAGGAGGTGGAGCAAGCAACCAGCTGACAGGAAGTGAACATAGGATTATTAGGAAAAACCGTAGAGTAAAGGGAGTCAGGAGGACGGATAGAAAGACGCACAGGAAGTAGAAGGGAGGAGACATTCAGTTTGAGGAGAGGGGTTTGAGACAGCACAGGAGAAGGGGAGAGGCTTCTGGAAGTAGGCTGAGGAGGAAGGCCAGCTGGGTGCTTTCTCTGCCTCTCTGAGCTAGCAGGCTTTCACCTCAGAATCTGGCTCCTAAGCCTTTGTTGGTAAAATCGAACAATTGAAATTTTGTTAAAAAACAACGTTCTTCTGCTTTCTGTTTACCATCATGGACCCCCTTGGTCTCATCTCTCTAGCTCTACTGTGTGCAGCTAAATAGGACAGTCTGTGTGAAGCCATCTATGGCTTACATGAAAATACAGGGTTATTACAGTGCTTTTGGGAATTGATTTCACCGTTTAATATTTGCTTTTGTGGAAAAACTGTAAGACTTTGCAAGTAAACAAAATGGCTACCACAGTCCTCTATGTGGTAAGAAAACACAAACTTTAATATCTTTAAAATCTTTGTTTTCATTTCCAAGACAGGTTTTCTCTGTATATTCCTGGCTGTCTGGAAACTCAATTTAGACAACAGGCTGGCCTTAAACTCAGAGTTCTGAGTGCTGGGATTGAAGGTGTATTCCCATATGCCCAGCAACCTTGCAATCTTTTTTAGTGTACAATACTTGTGTGTGTGTGTGCGCGCGCATGTGTGCCAGAGGTCTATGTCATTGTCTAACTCCGTGTATGTCCACCTTATTTTTTGAGACAAGATATCTCGTTGAACCTGCAGCTTGATATTTCAGACTGTCTGGGCAGTGTGACCCTAGATCTGAGCACCTATTTATTTATTATTCTATGTAAGTGTTTGCCTGCATGTATGTATATACATCATGAGCGTGTCTGGTGCCTGAGGCCAGAAGAAGGTACAAGGATCTCTCTCTCTCTCTCTCTCTCTCTCTCTCTCTCTCTCTCTCTCTCTCTCTCTCTCTCACACACACACACACACACACACACACACACACACATCAGTTTAGTTAAAATAAGATTTCCACATATCTACGGTATAACACTGTGTTTACCTTTGACAATACAGTATTATACACTAAAAACTGTAAGGATACTAAGTTTCCTTCCGAGTTGTAGTTAAGTTGTTTAACCTTGGTTGGGGCCTGAAATATTTCAGTATTGTCATAGATACGCTGCTGTAAATAATTAACACAGAAAAGTATTTGTGGAAAAATGTGTTTGAGCCATTTTTATTGAAACTGTTTGGAATGTAGACCATTTTAAGTTCTGTACTTAGAATACATCTTTTCCCTCCTTAGGAACGAATGATCACACACTTTGAAAGGTCGAAGATGGAGTGAGCAACGGGAGACTGTGTTGAAGATGGCTCGTACCAGGGAGGAGACCAGCGTGGGCGTCAGTCTTCTGCACTGCGCCATGGGATTCAAGGAAGCAACGGCATCTCGCTCTGTTCCTTGATCTTTATGCACAGAGCTGGGGAGAGGTGTCAGCCAAGAGCAGCCTACTGAAAACATGTTCATAGGATGAGAAAATCTACAAGCTTCTTTCCATCATTGACACCCTTCCCTCCCAAACCCTATCGTGGCTGTTTTTGCAACCTACATGTTGTCCCTGGACTTTCTCTTCAGTTGTTTAATCTGTCAGACTAGGAAGATTAATATTTCTGAAAGGACTATGTCAATCTGCACCATAATTTGTCATCTCTAGGAGCAACTGCCTGTGATTTCATTTATTTAGGAAGTTGTATCGGTGATGGGAGAAATTGTCATTTATCTTTCAGTTTCCCGAGAAGTCAAGGTTACATCTGCAGAAGTAGTTTGAGTGAAATAGGCTCTTCTGAGTTAAGGAACCATAGACCTATCAGTGACCAAAAGGGAGAGGGAAAAAGAGAGAGAAGGTTACACGTGTTTGAAAATCAAGTGCAATTTTGTTTACAAATGGTGTATATTAAAGATTTTTCTATTTCAGATGTGCTTTAAAGAGAAATATTAGCTTAACTCTTCTGACATCTGATATTATGACACATCCCATTGCTGGCAATGTGGTGCACACTCCAAAAATTTTAACTACCGTTTAGTTGGCCTCCAAGGGAAGCATTGCAGAGTCACAGACAATGCTTGGTTTGCCTTCATGTCATTCTTTGGGATTGCACTAGGTGCCAAGAGGCACTCTGTTTAAGTGCTAGGATTATTCACCCTGTAGGAGGGAACTGTCCTGCTTCAGAAGGGGGAGCTTATAGAAAGGGAATAGGCCCCATTGCTTTTCAAGCAGTTATTCTTGCATGAGTGGTATGGAGGCCCTGACTGCTGCTCTTTTTTTTTTTTTTTTTTTTTAAGATGGACTGTTCTAGTATCTGGTGTTGGTTTAGAGACTGCTTATAAGGAGCATCACCAGGTGTTGGGATTCACTTGAAGCGCTGAATTTCTGTTTTAACAGTTCTGTCCAGTTTTGCCTTCCCAAGACTTTTGTTCTACATGAAAAGTTCATGCCACTTTTTAATATAAAAATTTTAACAAAATTACTGGTTTCCTCATTTATTTCAAATTTTCTCTGTACACTCTTCTTTCAGATGCTAGAGGAGACTTTCTCTCTGTGGCTTTACAGATTATCTTATTTTCTATTGAAACTGATGACCACAATTTAAAATAAGACACACTATATGTTCTGGTTTGCTTTCGTTGTTGTGATAAACACTATGACCAACAGCACCTTGGGGAGGAAAGCATTTATTTCACGTCCTATCATAATCCATCATTGAGAAAAGCCAAGGCAGGAAGTCATCAAGGCAGAAACTGAAGCAAAGGCCATGGGGAAACTGCTTACTCCATGCCTTGTCAGCTTTCTTTTCTTTACACCCTGCCCTGGGGTGCCGTGCCGGGGTGGTCCCGCCCACAGCAGGATGGGCTTTTCCACATCAATCATTAATCAAGAAAATGTCCCACAGACTTGCCTACGGGCTAATCTGATGGAGACATTTCTTTTAACTGAAGTTTCCCCTCCCAGGTAACCCTAGTTTATGTCAGGTTGACAAAAAACTAACTCACCTTCCATAGTAAAATGTTAATAGCATCTAGGGAACATTTCTCTACAGCTTTTTGCTATGGTGGCTTGTTTGAAACCTACCTTAGGCAGTGCCTTTAAAGAACAAATAATGTGCCGGGCGGTGGTGGCACACGCCTTTAATCCCAGCACTGGGAGGCAGAGGCAGGTGGATCTTTGTGAGTTTGAGGCCAGCCTGGTCTACAGAGCAAGATCCAGGAAAGGTGCAAAGCTACACAGAGAAACCCTGTCTCGGAAAACAAAAAACAAACAAACAAACAAAAAATACTGTGAGGAAATGAGTGTATTCTGAAGCTAACCCAGTGTAAATGGCTGGTTGCAGGCAAAGCTTACCAGATGGAGTCATCACTACAGTGTAGCAGGGTAGCTACTCACAGATTCTTTGGATTGCTTGGATGCTAACTTGGGACTTTGGGAAAAACTGTTGTGTTAAGCAGAAACACAATACAGTTTATAGCCCCTTGGGCCTGGTATTATGATACTGGGGTTGGACATAGAGTGTGACTTTAAGGACAGACCAGAAAGGTAATTTAGTTGGGCAGAATTGGTCTCTTCCTTTCTTAGAGTTTAATATTGGTTGGTCTTAGTCCTTGTATCTGGAACTCAAAATATTAGATCTTTCCCTAACATAGTAATTGGCATTCTAAAATTCCAAGAAAAGACTTGATTAGAAATTCTGTGTTTCTAACTGCTTGACAGTATACTTTGATTATCTGAACAGTATTTGATAAAGACAGGACAAGCAACCCTTACATATGAAGGAATTGATACAGTACAAAAAGTAAAAACTCCAGGACCAGTTTTTGGACATCAAATATCATACTCACCCTTTATTAGTTTTGCATTATACCCAAATGCTTAAGTTTATTTCATGCCTGATTGTTAGATACAGACCATTTGCACAGCTTAAAATGAGTTGGTTTTTAATTCTACAAATGGAATAAAGTTATCCTCTAACATTAAGGACCCCCAAGAGTAAAGAGCCATGTTACCTGCTTTCCTAAAATGAGTATTAGGATATATGGGAGAATCAAGTTGCTTAGGAGTTTTATCACCAATTTCAAAGCCCTCTAAAAGTTAGTGAATCAACTCTCAGGCATGTATAACCTGTGGCTAGAGGCATGCAGGCAAGGATAACTGAGTGTAGTTCAAAACTTTCTTAAAACAAGATTTATTTATCTTTGTAACTCGACTTTATATTTCTCAAATATAAACTCTAGATGACAACATTGGTCCAAAGTTGTCAAAAGGCTGCACATGTATGAACTCTTGCTACTTGAAATGTGGTCTCAGAGATCAGTATCGTCAGCCATACCTGGAAGTATATTCAAGGTTCTCAGTTGAGGATCCCATTCTGGTCCTATTGAATCCAGTTTACATTTTACTAACATCTCCAGGTGGTTTGTAAGTACGTTAAGAAGCAATGGCCCAGGGGGCTAGGGAGTGACTCAGATGGTAAAGCGTTTGCCACACAAGCTTGAGGATCTGAGTTTGGATCCACGGTACCTATGTGATGAAGCTGGTGCCCTTGCTCTGGGGCTGAAGACAGGTGGGTCCCTGTGGCTCATTGGCCTGCTAGCCTGGCTAACTGTAAAATGGTGGGTGTAGTGGCACATGCTTCTAATCCTAACCCTCAGAAGGCAGGGCCAGGCAGATCTCTTGAGAGTTCAAGGCCATCATGGGTTGCATAGTGAGACCCTGTCTCAAAAACAACAATAAACAACACAGGCCCTTTCTCATAAAGGAACATGCTCACAAAAGTGTACCAAAAAGCCATGCATGTGTCTGATCTTTGGACAAGCTGCTCTAGAATCTCTCTAGCAGGTAAATTCTGAGGGATGTCTCCAAACATCCTCTAGTGCATAACACAGTTTCACATGCAGCCCCTAAAAAATTGTGCTGGAGCTGAGAAACACTAGCCTATAATGGTATGAAGTGAGTTCATACTGTTCCTCTCCAAAGTTTTAAGTCAAGTTGGAATGAAGCACAAAGTTGTATTTTGAAAGTTGCTGGTGTAGGGACAGGAGAGAACCACTGATCTACATACAGCTTTAATGCTGTAAACCTAAGGTAGTTGAATTAGTTGAACTGTAATGATGATACTAAAGCATATCTATTGACTAGTTAAGAGTATATCAGACTTGATAGATGCTCACAATTGTAATAGGCCTTATGCTGAAACAGTCTTTGCAGAGTAGGAAAGGCCTGCAAGGTCCATTTCCGGGGTGTTAGGGGTGGGTGGGTGGCCTACAAATTTCCTAAGTGGTGTATCTCCAACCCAAGTCTGACGCCAAGGCAGAAATTCCTTTGGTTTTTTTTTTTTTTTTTTTTTTTTTCCGGGGTGGGAGAGCTGGTTTTTGTTTGAGACAGGGCCTCACATATCCTAGGCTGGCTTCAAATTCGCTATGCAAATGAAAGTATCTCTGAACTTGTGATCCTCCTGAGTGCTGGGATTTCTGGAGTGTGCCATCTCTCCTGGCACTCGAGCCACTGAGCCATATTTCCAGACAGCACGAGGTCTTCACTACGTTTACTGCCTAGGACGACTCCAAAATTGGGACCAGTTTCCGCCTTTCTACACCAGCTGTCAAGATGGGAACTCAAAGGGAGGGGCGGAGCTCGTTGCAGCGGAAGGGGCGGGCTTAAGTCAGCAGGAAGTCCGGCTGCAAGGATGGCCGTGTTGCCAAAGGTCCTGTAACAGGGTCCCAGGTGGGATCTGGGTCGTCCCTGTCTTCGGGTCGCAGGCTCCGCCCTGCAGCCGGGGCGGGACGGCAGCAGAGAAGTTCCGCAGCCATGCACGACGCTTTCGAGCCGGTTCCGATCCTGGAAAAGCTTCCCCTGCAAATCGACTGCCTAGCTGCCTGGGGTGAGCCGCGGGGCCTCGGGCCAGGGAGGTGGCTGCCCCTCGCGCCTGACTGGAAGGAGACAAGGCGTCTGACCGTGTAGGTGGGCTGAGGACGCAGGCTGTCCGAGAGGGCAGAGATAACCGGACTGGGCACCCGGGGCTGCTTGCGCGATCTCTAAGGACAGTCCATTTGCGGGCGTTCAGCTCTCTCGTGCACTGTGCATTTGGAAGTTGGGCTTGCTGTATTAATTGTGCTCGATTGGGGCCCATTTCTGTGTCCAAGAAGTCCTGAGCGGAAAGGGCAAAGCATCAGGAAGTCGTTAAGCTGTCAGGGGCTTGAACTTGTTCAAATAAATGATTGTGGTGTTTTTAGGTGAAAGACACAGGTGGTTTACCGGACACTGAACACTTTAGCACCGTATGTTTCAGAACCCTAGTGTTCACTCAGTTTACTTTTCTTTATGGTACATAGCTCACATAGTCACTTAATCTAAGTGGTTAAGCGCCTTATGTCGTGAAGTGCCCAAGTTACCTGACTCTGAAGTGGGAGAGCATCATAACAGACTGCCGTGAAACCTAACCCACACGACCTTGTATACTTTTTTCTTGGGATTGGCTAGTGCAGAAAGCAAGGTCAGCATCTTTTGTGTGTTCTGGAGTTCAAGAATGTAAATCTTGGCTCTCAGCTACATTGAGTGCTTTTCCATGAATCGTTATTACCTGTTACAACCCCCAAAGGCTAAGTAGAAAATAATTTAAAGTCTTTTCTATTAATGTCCATGTCCTAGAAATCAAGGGCCTATATGCAAAGGTAAAGTTTAGAGAACTTACTTAGTTTTTACACTGAGGAAGGTACCATGATGGACCATGTGGAAATCTTGATGGTGACCAGTGTCCTATGCATCTATTGATAGTTCTATCCAGCCATCCTTTCCTGAAAGGACTTTGTGGACTCCTTAGAGGGATTCAGACTTTTGTGTTACTCTGTGGCTTTCCTCTTTGAGCAGCCTCTAGCCTCTGTAAAATAGTACCCCCACTGTAAACTGGCCTAGTCCTTTGAATTAGGGAGAGAATCCTATTTCTTACAAACATCTCAAGAAAATCTCATTTCCTGGAGGAAAGTGCTCTCAGTAGAAAATAATAAATGAAGGGATTCATTTCTCTATTGTTTCATCAAACATGTATTAGATACCTACCTGGACTAAGTCTCTCCACCAGGGACAGGAATGCAAGGATGAATGAGAAATGGTGCCAGTGTACCTAGAACACAATGAGGACCAAATGCATGAGGACATATTAGGGTGCCAGGTAAACGATTTCAACATGCAGGGCAGGTACTCAATTCAGTCTAAAACATATGCACCCGAGAAGGATGCATGCAGCTGCTTTCACAGGCTTGACTTAGCTTGTTGGAATCATGGCCCTCTTTCCCCTCTAAGAGAGACTCATTAACTTCGCGTTGTCAGAGTAAAGATTCCACTCAGCTGAGGTTCTTAAAAACAGTTTTGAAATGAGAAGTAACTTTTGTTCTCGTTTGACCCCTCACCAACGAGAAGAAATGCGCTGTCTCCTAGGTTACCAAGGTCAGTGTCAGTACAGGAAGGTTGTTTGCTTTTCCTTGTATCAAATGATTTCATTTTCAGGCTTTAGATAATAATTATTGCTACTTTAGCACTAATGATGATTGCTCCTAGTCATTGCTCCTTTTATGTATGTTGTTCTTTCACCTGGGATCCAGAAATCAGATCATGTAGAGCCAGACAGAATTTAAGCTGGAAGACTGTGGCACAGTTCATCTCTCTTCTGGGCATGGAAATGAGGACATTGATGTCCCTCCCTGAATTCCAGTTATAGATGCCAACTTTTTTTTAGCATTGGGATGTCTAATAGCATGACCCTAACCATTCTAGATTTTTAAGTGCTTTTTAGATGCATATGTTTTATCTGTATGAGTAATTGCCTGCGTGTTTGTTTGTGCATCCTGCGTGTGCCTGAGGATGTAAGAAGGTGCCAGATCCCCTGGAACTTGGGATCTGAAGCTACATATGGTTGTAAGCCACCATGTGGGTTCTTGAACCAAACTCAGGTCCTCCCAAAGAGCAGCAAAGGCTCTTAAACTCTGAGCCATCGATCCAGCTCCTGTTCTAGATTATAATGCCACCAAATACTCCTATCGTGTGTCCCATGTTGTAATAAATCTTATTTCTTTTTCTCTTTAGTTGAGGCAAAAGGCCTTGGAATCACGGTTGACTTCTCACATTCTCAGTCTACCAAAGGATTTTGACTGACCTGAATAAATCTCCAGTCTAGGCATTTCTTCCATTCCTGTTGCTGTTGATGAAGGAAGGCTCTGTCTTTTATCTGAGTTACCCTGCTAGTGTTCTCGTTTACCTTAGCCTGATAGATTAAGCCTTTGAAGACTTGAGTCCCATTGCATCTCTCTCTCTTTTGCTCAAACCCCTGAAGTGGCATTAACATAACTAGACTAAGTTCCAAAGTTTTCACCATGGCTGGCAGCATTGGGCATGATCATCTAGGAGGCTAAGACAAGAGCATGGGGAGCCCAGGATTTCAGGACCAACCTATTCTGTGTTGGGAGACACTGTAGACCTTGTCTCAAAATAAGAACAAGCAGACAGAACACGTGAATTGTGTATGTATGCCTGTGTATATTTGTATTTGTGAAAACTGCTCATTTTTACTTGTATGGCCCAAAGAAACACTGGAAGAATAAACCAGAATTACTAAATGATAGCTGTAGCTTTAGAAAGGACAGCAGTGGATAGAGTGGACAGTAATGTAGACTTTTCATAGATTTTGGGCTTGTTTGTTTCTGTTTGTGCTGTATATTTGTTTATTTGTTTGAAATAAGATATCACTATATGTTTCTTACTGGCCTATAACTCTCTACGTAGACCAGGCTGGCCGTGAACTCAGAGATGTGCCTGCCGCTGCCTCTGCCTCTGCCTCTGGCTCCTTCATGCTGAGATTTAAGGCATTCATCACCACATCCAGCCCAATTTTTGGTTTTAAGCCGCCACACACACACACACACACACACACACACACACACACACACTATATATATATATATATATATATATATATATATATTATAATATATTTAATTTATATTATATAATTAGAAATCAAATTTAATTTATAAATGCCAAGTTAGGCTGCGTTATACTGCTGGACAGACAGAGTTTCATCACGGTGATATGAGCAAGAGGTCCCAGCCTTGCTCATTTCCCAGGGAGTTCGGATCTAACCTCTAGCCTCAGGACTGGGTCTTACTTCCCCTTGTTATGACCAGGACTCAATATGGAGCCAGGACTGACCTTCAATTCATGATCCTCCTTGTAGCAGGAATCTTAAAAGTTCTTATTAATAAAATCAAACCCGAGGCGAGTTATTGGGGTCCATGCTGGTAGATCAGAGAGACAGAACAAGCCACAGCTATATCACCTCGCCGGATCCTCAGCTGGTCTTGTCTCCTCAGACTGGAGGCCTCTGAGTCCTCATCCGGAATGAATCTCAGCTGAACTGAACCAGCCAAATGCTTAACCAGCCAAAACCTTCTAGTTTCTGGTCCTCACGCTTTATATATCTTTTTGCTACCACCACTCCCTGGGATTAAAGGCTGGCTTTCTGGGATTAAAGGTGTGTCACCATGCTTGGCTGTTTCCAATGTGGCCTTCAACTCACAGAGATCCAGAGGGATTTTTATCTCTGGAATGCTAGGATTAAAGGTGTGAGTGCCACCATTTTCTAGCCTTTGTATCTAGTGACTGTCTGTTCTCTGACCCCCAGATAAATTTATTAGGGTACACAATATTTTGGGGAACACAATACCACCACACCTCCTACCACTTGAGTCCTGGGATTACAGGTATGGGCCACCACACCCACCTGCTTGGTAGTTTTCTGGGACTGACTCTAGTTGGTTTACATGTGTATTACGTGGTTGGGTAAGATGTTCTGTTTTCTGATATGCAGTATTGATTCCCAGGTGAACATCCATGTCGTGCTGCTCCCGGTCTGCCAGGCTTTTTGTTTTCTCTCTGTTGTGTGAGTCCGTGAGTGCAATGGCGTGCCCTTTCTAGACAGTCATATTACAGCATTTTTCCACTGTCCTCCAGCTCTTACTTTCTTTTTAACCTCCTCTTCCAAAATGTTTCCTGCGCCTTGGCGGGATGGGGGTGGGGTGTTTCTGTAGATGTCTGTGTAGGGATGAGCACTCAATAGTCACTTTTTCCCAGCACTTTAACCAGTCATGAGACTCTTCATTAACTACTGTCAACTGCAGAAGACGCCTCCCTGGCCACGTCTGAGAGTAGCATGTGGTAATGAGCATGACCATAGATCTTTAGAAGGCAGTTTGATGCCATGTCCCTGGAACAACAGTAGCAGATAATGGTAGCAGTTTACCACCACCCCTACCCCCCAACCCCCCGCAGGGCTTATGACCCCCGAAGCCAGGGACTTTTGATTAGATTTACCTCTTGGGGAGCAGGTCTCAAATCTAATCGTAAGCTGGTTGGTTACCCACCTAACCACTGTGTAGTCACTGTTGCCCCAGTGGACATCTCCCGCCTGGTAGGTTGGTGTTAGAGCATTCAGGGTTCCCAGCTGAGTATCACCACTGTTGATTTTTCTCTCCTCGTAGCCTGCGTGGCACCTCGTAGTTCTGGGACGGCTACTCCGCAGGGAGGAAATGCCTAGGTCAGTTCCAGCTCAGTTTCTCCGTGCCCTGCAACCAGAGTGAGTTGTGTCTTCAGCAGTAGTGGCTTGCCCTCTAGATGTGGCGGGAGACCAAGAGTGATGGCAGTACACTGTATTGTTTGGGGGGCCTCTGTGACCTTCCTGGCCAGTAACATGAGGTGTCCCACAGCTAGTGCTGAGATTTTCATTTGGTAACCAACTTCTTCCTGGAAAAGCATTGTCCACCCATATAGGATGCCTGTGTTCAAATTCTTTCTCTTGCTAAAATGATACACACACACACACACACACACACACACACACACACACACACACGTATGTTACTTTTTTTTATTTATTAGTTTGAGACAAGGTCTCACTAGGTAGTGCTTACTGGTCTAGAACTCACTCTGTGGATCAGGCTGGCCTCCAACTCGGAGAAATAAAACATTATGTTTTCAATTTACTTACAAAGTAGTGGATCCATGAGGCTTTTTCATACATCCTTAGTTTTGGTTAGCCCATCCCCATTCCCTGTCCCCCAAACTTAATTTTAAACAATGAAGCCAAGGACATTTCTTTTTTTTTTTTTTTAATCTGCTAACTTTCTAACCTAAAAATAATTTTATTTGGTAGCCCAGGCTAGCTTTAAACTCACGGAAGTCCTCCTGCCGTAGTGGTCCAAGTGCTGAGATTATAGGTGTGGGCTACACATCTGGCAGAATAAGTACTTTTTGGTTGTTTCATTTTCTGACACCCCTTTTCTCTTCCTCTTCCTTTTCAGCCCTTCTGCTGTGCCCCCCAATCTCCCCAAAACCTTGAATGCAGGATTTATATGTCTCACACCAGGCAGGTGCTCTGCTACTGAGCCACAACTCCAGCTCCTCAGACCCAAGTTAAAGAACTAGGGTTTTCACGAAAGCTCATTAACTGTCTCTGGGCTCTTTTCTAGAGGAATGGCTTCTTGTTGGAACCAAACAAGGACATCTTCTTCTCTACAGGATTCGGAAGGATGTTGGTAAGTGTCTCAAACCAAGAAACAGCTGACTTGTGGTGATACGAAAGAAAGCTTTACTAGTTAACTAGTTAACTAGTGCACAGCTGTGAAAACAGATTCCTAGACCAGTAAAGGAGTGGCTAGGAGAGAGGACTGTGAGGACTGAGAGAGGGGAGAGAAGGAGAAGCATGAGAATCTCCTGGGATCTGTTTTCTTTAACAGACTGTTTCCTCCTCTAGTGGGTTGAGCTGAATAGCACACACCTTCTTATATAGGAGATTGACTGCTTAATAAGAAATGTTTCTGATGGGATAAGAATCCTGTATAAATGCTATATAGTGATAGGCAAAAAGAGAAAATCCTGTCAAGAACAGTGTCCATTGATGTGGGTGGCGCTAACCTATGAGGCTAGGCTACGAAGAGGGCAGTCTAGGTTTGTGTACAGTTTTACTTCTTGGCCACATGATGGGTGAATCCTTTCCAATACCAGCATTCTCTTTTGTAAACTTTGACAAAGTTGTTGGGAGCAGGTAAAGCAGTAATAGGCTTGGAAGAACTTTAAAAACTAAAGCTCTTTGTCAGTAATGGTGTACAATAATAACTAAAGTGTTTGAAAGGTGTCCTGCTAAGGACTATCCCCTTTTTTTCTAGTTTATGCCTATACTTTTCTTTATGGAAAATGGATGTTTGGGGGGTTGGAAAGAGAGCCCCACTGGTAGTTTGTGCCTTGTCAGTACGAGGATCCCCAGAACTGTCATAAAACAGCCAGGCTTACCATGCATGCTTGGAAACACAGGTCTGAGGAAGTAGAGACGGGCAGACTAACAGAATTATTGAGTTCCAGGTCCCAGTGACAGACCTCATCTCAAAAACCAAAGGTGGAACATCATCTGATGTCCTCTGGCCTCCACCTGCATGTGCACACCTGTACATATGTTCCTGGACACAGGTGTGGACACACAGAAAGAAAAAGAAAGCTGATGTTTGCATATTATACCCTAAAATCACAAGAAGACCAAGTTGTCATTATTCGATCGTAATGGACCCGGAAGTCCAACAATCACATAGTTTTAATTTTTTTCATTTTATTATATTTATTTATGTGTATATGTTTCCGTGTCTGTCTGTCTGTCTGTCTGTGTCTATGTACACATACATTCATACACATATATATATAACTAGGGAGGACAGAAGAAGGCATCAGATCCCCTGGAGCTGGAGTTGTAGGTGGTCGTCAGCTGACAGATGTGGATGTGCTCTTAACCATAAGCCATCTCAACAGCCCCAGCAATTACAGTTTTCAACCTGATATGTATTTCCTTAGTAGCTGAGGGTAAGAGTAGACATAGGACCCTCTCTTTTGGAATCTGGAAAGGGCTCTCATAACATTGGGGAAAAGAATATCTTTCTGAAGCAATACAGAAAAAGGAAGGGCCCTCTCCTGGGCATGGTGGCTTACCCATAATGCTCAGGAGACTGAGGCAGAAGGGTCACAAGTTTAAGGTTAGCCTGAGCTGTATAACAAGACCCTTTCTCATAATAAACAATAAAAAAGGCATCAGGCATGGTGGCTTGCACCTGTAATTGCAGCATGGAGGAGGAGGCTGAGACAGGGGAGTCATCCATGAGTTCATGGCCAGCTTTGCTTCACTACATAGTGAGCTGGTCTCAAAAACTAAACAAAATAAAAAGGAAGATCAGGTTCTATGAAAGGTAAGAGGAGAAACCAGAGACTAAAATAGAGAGTCTATTTCATTCCTAAGTTATTCAACTTTCTTTTAAGTCAGGGGTCATCAAGCTTCTTCAAGAGTCCAAAGAAGGCAGGAAAGTTGGAATAGCAGTTAAGAACAGTTGCTCTCGGGCTGGAGAGATGGCTCAGAGGTTAAGAGCACCGACTGTTCTTCCAGAGGTCTTGAGTTCAATTCCCAGCAACCACATGGTGGCTCACAACCATCTGTAATGAGATCTGGCGCCCTCTTCTGTATACATAATAAATAAATAAATCTTTTTTTAAAAAAAAGAACAGTTGCTCTCCCAGAGGACCCGAGTTTGGTTCCCAACACCCTTATTGGCTTACAACTTCTTGTAACTCCAATTCAATCTGGTGCCCTTTTTTGGCTTCCATAGATACCCACATATGCTTACATGGAAACAAATATGTACACATAGATAAAAATTAATCTTTAAGTAAAAAACAGCAAAGTCCATTTACTGGGCTGGAGAGATGGCGCAATGGTTAAGAGTGCATACTGCTTTTTCAAAGGACCCTAGTTTAGTCCTAGCACCCACATTGGGCCTCTCATAACCACCTGTAACTCCAGGGTTTTTTTGTATATTTTGCCCCCCCACTTTTCCCCAGGGTACTTTTGAGCAGGAGCAGCAGGAAATATTAGAAATATAGCTAGAGAGAGACAGACAGAAACACAGAAGAGCCTCTCATAACCACCTGTAACTCCAGGTTACCCAACACCCCCGTCTGGCCTGTGTGTGCAAAATTAAAAACTTTTTAAAATTAAACCTTCAAGCCAGGCAGGCAGTGGTGGCGCACCCCTTTATCCCAGCACTTGGGAGGCAGAGGCAGGCAAATCTCTTGAGTTTGAGGCCAGCCTGGTCTATAGAGTAAGTTCCAGGACAGCCAGGGCTACACAAAGAAACCCTGTCTCGAAAAAGCAAAAACAAAACAAAACAAAAAAAATTTTAAATCTTCAAGTAGAAAAAAAAAAGTCCAAGTTAGCCTCTATGGGTCATAAAATCTGTGTTGTCATGAGTTTAATTCTGCCACTGTAGACTGACAGCAGCCATGTGTCTAAATTAGTGAACAGTACCATGTTCTATACTAAAACTATTACACACAGAGAGGGCTCTGTGGATAGTACTTTGCTCATCCTTGCTTTAAAGTTGAAGTTCTCAAAGCTAGAATGTTTTTATTCTATGACATATGTAGTCATTGATTTAAATATTAAACTTACCATGAACTATCTAAAATATTTAACAGTTGTTCTTTTGGCAATATGCCATGGGTTCCGATTTAAGCGGAGGGGGATAGAAAACTCAATAATAATTGCTTCTCAGCCTTTTGGTTAAGGTCAAATGCAGAACACTACAATAAAACAAAACAAAAATAAAGAATCAGCGAGGCCTGGTGGCTCACATCTGTAATCGTAGCACTTTGGAGCCTGAGGCAGGAGGATTGCCATGAGTTTGAGAGTACCTGGGCCTAGGTGTGGGACCCGGCTTCACAGACAGTCATCAATCCATCAATAAAAGTAAAAATTAAAAAATGTGGGAGCTCATGGAAGCTTCCTTGTGAGATGGGAGTTTGCCTGACACAGCAGAGCTGCATAAGGGGCGGTTTGACCCCGGGCGAGGTCGCCAGGCGGCTGGAAGGGCCTGCACTTGACTGTGCCTGGGGGGAGGTTTTTGTGCTCCTTCCTTTGGCAGAGACAATCAGGGCCCAGTGGATTAGGATCCGGGCCCTCCCGAGGCTCTTCTGTGTTTCTGTCTGTCTCTAGCTATATTTCTAATATTTCCTGCTGCTCCTGCTCAAAAGTACCCTGGGGAAAAGTGGGGGGGGGGCAAAATATACAAAAACAGTCTTTCAGGCCAGGTGTGGTGACTTCATGTCTGTAATTCCATGACGTAGAAAGCTGATGCAGGAGTATTGCTTCAAATTCAAGACTAGCCCGGCCTCCATAGTTAGTTTTAGGTATGCAGGCCCGCGGTGTTTTGTATGTTGTTCTGTTATGAGATGAACTGGCTGATTTTTTTTTTTTTTTAATGACACATTAGTTTTGCCTGAAAGACTAGTTTTTCAGACCCCTTGGGGTATTGAGTAAAGTTTTTTTGTTTGTTTGTTTTTCAAGACAGGGTCTTACTATGTTAACTCATAGAGATCCACCTGCCTCTGCCTCCCGAGTGCTGGGATTAAAGGTGTGTGCCACTGTGCTTGGCTGTTTTGTTTGTTTGTGTGTGTGTGTTTGTTTTGTTTTTAAAGAAGTCACTTCAGAGGAAGACAACTGGCAGTATTTGTCAAAAGTTATAAAAGTTAGCACTTCCAGCAGAAAGTGAGAGTTGTGGCCAGTCAGTGCATACCCCATAAGCTTGCTGCCTTCTCAGACCTTAAAGAATTTTTTAACTCATCCAACATTGATTTGACTAGAAACCATTGCTAGTGCTGCTACAGAAGGCTTCCCCCTTCCCTACTCACTTGCAGTTTCCACCAGAGAAGGGGAACTAGAGCAGGAGGGGGGCAGATGGGAGACCTGGGGACTTCAGGAAGCTCAGGGAAGGGCAGGAGGGGGGCAGATGGGAGATGTGGGGACTTCAGGAAGCTCAGGGAAGGGCAGGAGGGGGGCAGATGGGGTATATGCAAAGGTGGATTCCAGGCTGCTACAGGACCATCCAGGAAAGACAGGTCTGTGAGACATTTCAGTCCTTCCTGTCACTAGGTGTCTGTCAAGAAGGGTAGCCAGCAGGTCTCAGGCTCTGCCTCCAGGCTCTCCAGTACTGAGCCAGGGCTGCTTTGATGGTGGTCACCAGCTTCCAAAACCTGCTCTGGGCACCCAGATAGCCACACCCCTCTTCCTCAAAGTGAAGCAACTTCCCATCTACTGTCGTTGGAAATAACCTGGAGGGTTATAATAACCTGTCCACAAATAATCGGACATCCAGGGAACTCCTCTTCTAGCTTTCTCTTGACCCAGAGGTACTTTGGCTTATAGCCTCAAGCTCCATAGAACACAACTGGAATAGGCAGTGAGCAGCCTGGCTCTGGATTGCAGCTCCTATGAAGTATAAGAACCAGGTGTGGCCAGCTCTGGAGACCCTGAGGTCTTGTCTTTAAAGATTTTTTGGTTGAGGATGGGGATGGCATTACATAATGAGTATGATGTTAAATATTCTAAAATGCAATATGCTATCCTTTGGAAAATTTGTGACTTGGTGAAATTATTTTTCCAGATGTTAGTTTCCAGTTGAAGTTTCAAATCATGCATGAAAAGGGCCATCCAGTGCATCAGACAGACCAGTGTGCTCTTAATGTAACCGAATAAAAAGTTCACTGATATGTCTGAGGGTGAGTCCTCATTCTGAGAAACTCCCTTTGTCAAGTATATTATCGACAGTGAAAATCCAGTTACTTGAATAGAATATTGCTCTTTTCCAGCTCTATCTGTGTGAGAGCAGATGTGTGTTGAGCACTGGCTGTTCCCCTAGCTACTTAGTCCATCAGACAGCTCAAATGTGATTTTGGAACCTGTCATAGTACAGCATAGCTGTAATCCCAACACCTTTGGAGGCTGAAACAGAAGAAGGTCAAGAGCTCCAGACCATCTTGTTTCAAAAGGATATATAAAAAGGCCCTGTTTCAAAAATGCAGTGAGACCCTGTCTCAAGACAGTCAAACCAACCAACCAGTGAGGGGCCATTGACATGGTCCGGTAGGTGAAGTACTTGGCTGACAACCCAGATCAATCCCCAGAACCTGTGTAAGGGTAGAGAGAACCAGCCCCACAGTGTTGTCCTTTGCCATGACAATGTGTGCTCCTGCCCCAGCAACAAAATAAAATTAGGAAAAAGTGAAAACCCATGTAGAATTTGTGCCTATAATCTCAGCATTCGGGAGGCTGAGGCAGGAGGGGATTATAGTAAGTTCAAGGCCGGCCTGGGCTATGTAGTAAAACCTAGGCCACCATAGGCTACAAAGTAAGACCTTTTCTTAGAAAACATTGGGATAATAAGACCAGCAGCTCCTTGGGGTTAGTTGTGAGGCGATATAAAATGTAGATTAAAATCAATCCAGCACTTCGTGTCTAGTTACTGCTTCATAGTGCCGTCGGTATTGTAATTTCTCCCATTTTGATTGGGTAACTTCTGTAGCTGAATGTGTTTGTTTCCCCAGCCAGATGGGCTCATGTGTCTCTGTGGTGTTGTCTTTCTCCCCCTTTTTTGCAACAGTGCCAGCAGATGTAGCCTCACCTGAAAGCAGCAGTAAGTGTAGACGCATCCCCGCACTCTGGCTTGGAGATGGTGCTCTTTGCTCTGTCCTCTGGTGCAGGTTGCAGGGCTTCGCTCGGAGGCAGTTGTAGTGGAAGTCGACTTTGTGCTGGGTCTCAGGGCTTGCGCTTTCATGTGACGACTAATCTTTACTCTCTTCTTGAGAATCACTTGGCCAGTGTGTTTTGTAGAGTAAGGTCTTCAGACTCCAGGTACCCTGCTGCATTGGTAAGCATCGTGTGATCTTTTCTGCTGTGCTAAAGGTGCATGCAACCCTCTGCTGGAACCCTGGAGTTGAAAACCACCTACTGTGCTCAGTAAAGAGAGCTGCCTGTTTTAGACCTCGGACTTGTAGTCTTTTAGGTGTTTTTAGAGATTTATTAGGAGTGCAAATGGTACCATATTTTTATTTTATATTTGGAACTACAGAGGTTTTTTTGTTTCCCATAGGTTGTAACAGGTTTGAGGTAACACTAGAGAAGTCCAATAAGAACTTTTCCAAAAAGATCCAGCAGGTAAGTGGCCTTGATCCTTGCTGTATTATTCGGCTTCTCTGAGGCTCTTCTGTGTTAGTCTGGTTTTCAGTACTGTAATTCAATAACTGAACAAGGCTACTTTAGGAAGAAAATAGATGGACTGCGCTCACAGTTCTGGAAGTTCAAGAACACAGTGCTGCTGGCATCTCAGCCGTGATGAAAGCCTCGTGACAGGACACACACAAGGAAAGGTCATACTGTCACACAGGAAGCCAGAGATGATTCAGGAAGAGACCTGACCTGTTCACCTCTCTTGAGAACTAATTGAATCCCATGAGCACTAATCCACTCTCTTCTAATTATATATGCCATTGACTTCCCACCAGGCCTTACTCCTTAATGTCACCGCAGTGGGAACCAGGCTCACAACACATGCATTAGCTATTAAGGGATACACTCAAGCCCTAGCCAAAGCCAGAACTTGATGATGCTATTTAATTTGAATCCTCTTCTCTCCACCCTCTTTATATAGGGAATCTCTGCCTGTGGTCAGGTGCCTGAACCCTCTTTCACAAGCAGAAACCGTGGTCACACAGAAAAATGAGTCAGGAGTCTGTAACCAGTACAGGCCCTTTAGTCTGATTTAGTCTTCTTGTTAAGTGAATTTTTGTTAAACCTTACCAGAAATGTTAATTGAGTATAATGATTTGCTATTTTCCAGATCCATGTGGTTTCCCAGTTTAAGATTCTAGTCAGCTTGTTAGGTAAGAAAAGGGGCTACGTTTGTATTTCATGTGTTAATTTGACAGTTAACAATGAGCTGGTATCGTCTAACCATATACAGCAGGGCATACGGGTAATAAAAGCGGCATCTCCCATGACTTTGAACTCGAGTCTTCAAGATTCTCTGTCCAGTGATCAACAAGTAATGATCCATCCAGTGATCGTATATTTATATGCCATACCCTGTGCAAGTCTGAAGTAGACATGAGGAATGCTGAGATCAATGAGACATTGTTTCTACTTTTGATATTTATACTCTGATTATCATGGCCACAATTTAGGAAGTAATGGTGATACAAACGGTAACAGTGCTGTGGGATCTGAGGGATGGGAAGGACTGATAGTTTCCATAGAGAAGTAGGCAGAGCCTGGGGGGCAAGGAAGAACTTCAGCAAGGCCGTCACGTGGCAGTAGATGGTACTTGTGGCCTGACTGAGGACATGTGGTGAAGAGTGGCAAGCTTCCAAGCCAGAGGCAGCAGATAGGGCCAGACTGTTAGAGCCCTCACTTGCAAAGTCATAGTGTTGTAGGAGGCATCCAGAGAGGCCAAGACTAGAAACTTACCTCACACCCTGTACTATTTAGCCTGAGGCCCAGATAGCAGAACCATTATAACCTGGGTCCACAGTTAAGACATTTAAGCAGTAAATCTTCACCATAGGAACTAGCTAAAAGGTCATTTCAGATGTTTTGGTAATCCTTCTGCCCACAGGTTTGCTTTCTGCAATTTTGGTTACCTGTGGTCAGCCGTGGGATTCAAGGAAAGATGGCAGTAAGATATTCTGAGAGAGACAGCATCATGTGCTGTATTATAGTTGTTCTGTTGATAGTTGTTTCTAAGTTCTTACTATGCCAAGTTAATCATTATCAAACGGTATATGAATAAGAAAGGATATTGGACACTGATTGGTGTCTTGGAACTGAGTAGTTCCTGGGAGAACTGCTGCATTACTTGGCTAATTTTGCTTAAGCAGAAATCCTTGCCATGGTTTCCACAAAATCCAGAGAGAATTTCGTTTTTTCTCATTGGAACTTCCTAGCATATGTAGCTCAGAAAGCTATTTCCTGGATAAATATGCTGACCTCTTTCCACACTTGAGAGGACAAGGGCAGTAGGAAGTGAAAGCCGCCTTACTGAAGTCAGCTCAGAGTCTTAAGAAATAAAATATCCAGGTCAGAAGATGTTTGCACTGATAGAGTCTGGAATGGATCATTGTTAGTGAGCCTGGAGGTACGTCCCCTCAGCCAGGGTCTGTAGCTCACTTCTTATAGATGTGACACAGTTACTTTTTGTTGTTATTGTTTTTATCTTAGTGATTGTATTAGGGATTGACTTAGTGACATTGTACTTCGTCCCAAACAGAAAACAACATTTATGTCCATGACTTGCTGACATTTCAGCAAATCACTACAGTTTCAAAGGCCAAGGGAGCATCATTGTTCACCTGTGACCTCAAGGTGAGTGTGTTTGATGGGAACTTTGGCTTTGTGAATCCAGCATTGCCTAAGTTCCTACCACTTCATGGGAAGAAGGACTCTGACATCCAAACCCAGCACCCTTCAGAGAAGAATATTTTGCTTTGGATCATATTATATGTGGTATGGGATGCAAGATTTTCATTCCCTGTATGCTAATTAAAATGCCAAGTGTCTGTGTGTCAGGAGGCAACTAGCCAGGGGTAAGGCAGTTTGTTGTCAGGCAAACCATGAGGGGAAAGTAAGACCTTACCACTATCATGAACCTGTTCGTGGTAGTAAGTTGACTTGTCCTAAACAAATTACTATGGTCTTTGTTATTAGGGAGTTTGCATTGTTCAAAAATGACGTCCTTGTTTTTGCCAATTCTTCATCCTTCAGTTCTTCAGACTTCCTAGGCCTCCTCTCAGTGGGGATCACTGTTAACTTTTGGTGGCTCGCTTCACTCTTTTTTTAAATTTGTTTATCTATTAGTATACAATATTCTGTCTGCACGTATGCCTGCACACCAGAGGAGGGCACCAGATCTCATTTTAGATGGCAGTGAGCCATCATGTGGTTGCTGGGAATTGAACTCAGGACCTCTAGAAGAACAGCCAAATGCTCTTAACCTCTGAGCCATCTATCTCTCCAGCCCCCTCACTTCCACTCTTAATTGCTCTGTGCTTAGAGATTTTTCCCAGTTTTTTCAAAGTATTACAAGTGGGTCTGCTGTCACTGACTCATACTAACCCCTGACCCAGTTCATGACAGCCATGGGCAAGAACATTTAAGGAAACGGGACAGGGAGTGAGGGATGGCACAGTTACAGAATGGAAGATGTACTCTGGGATGTTTTTTCTGAGTTGAGAGTGTCCATTTGGAAGGAGTGCTCCTCATCCAGGTGTGTCTGAGTACTTGGCAGAGTGGTGTTCCTCTACCCAGCGTAGGCAGCGGGCTTTAGGTTCTGCAGATCTATATTCGAGTCGAGGTGGCCAGTCTGCTTGTCTTTGTCCTTGAACTCATCGCATCCTCTCGGCTTGGGTGTTTCTCCCCAGCACACTGAGACCGGTGAGGAGGTCCTGCGGATGTGTGTGGCTGTGAAAAAGAAGCTGCAGCTGTACTTCTGGAAGGACAGGGAATTCCATGAACTGCAGGTAAAGGCCACTGTGCCT
The DNA here is from genome assembly GCF_004664715.2 of Peromyscus leucopus. Lineage (NCBI taxonomy): Eukaryota > Metazoa > Chordata > Mammalia > Rodentia > Cricetidae > Peromyscus > Peromyscus leucopus. The sequence continues at coordinate 96,224,269 of NC_051066.1, read as the reverse complement.
GCCGTGGGAGCGGGGTGGACGCTGGTGCTGTTGATAGCCCACAGCCTCCTGTTCAGACCCAGTGAGGTTCTCCCAGGCAGATACACTGACGCGGTGCCCTGGGGCTCGCCCATGCCCACCGCTGCGGAACTCCACAGCATCACCAAAGATTCCTTTATCTTAGAGTGGCTCTCACCTTTTCCAGATGCATTTTTTCCAGTTCCTGGGTGATTTCTGTTTTTATTAGGGTGATTCATATTGTTTATTTGTTGTTTGGTTTTCTTTTGTTATTGTTTGTTTTGAGACAGGGTCTCTCGATGTAGCCCTGACTGTCCTGAAACTTGCTTTGTAGACCAGGCTGGCCTTGAACTCAGAATTCCACTTGCCTCTGCATCTTGAGTGCTGGGATTAAGCCCATACCTGGTTTATATTTTATGTACATAGTTTTGGGGGTGTAGGGTATTTTGCAGAATGGTAGTATAACAGAAAGGCCTGAATGTAGCAGGAATCTTAAAAGGTCTTATTAATAAAATCAAACCCGAGGCCAGTTATTGGGGTCAATGCTGGTAGATCAGAGAGACAGAACAAGCCACAGCTAACCTCACCTGGCCCAACTTCTCAGCTGGTCCTGTTTCCTCAGACTGGAAGCTTCTGTGTCCTCATCCAGAATGAATCTCAGCTGAACTGCTGCTCGAAAGCCTGAAGCTTAACCAGCCACATGCTTAACCAGCCAGATGCTGCTAGTTTCTGGTCCTCATGCCTTATATATCTTTCTGCTTTCTACCACCACTCTCTGGATTAAGGCTGGCTTTCTAGGATTAAAGGTGTGTGTCCCATGCTTGGCTGTTTCCATGTGCCTTGAACTCACAGAGATCCAGAGGATTTCTGTCTCTGGAATGCTAGGATTAAAGGCGTGTGCTATCACTGCCTAACTAGTGGCTTTTCTGTTCTCTGACCCCAGATAAGTTTATTAAGGTACACGATATTTCGGGGAACACAATACCACCACACCTGAACCTCATCCTACCCCACCCCCTTTTAGAATCTTTTCAATTGAACTCATATTCTCTTTTTTCAGGGGGACTTTAGTGTACCTGATGTGCCCAAGTCCATGGCATGGTGTGAAAATTCTATCTGTGTTGGCTTCAAGAGAGACTACTACCTGATCAGGGTAAAACCTTCTGTTTTTGCTGCTCTCATCAGTTTGCCTTGGGAAGTGATCATGACTTTACCTTGACAGATGACCATCGCTTCTGAACTCCAGGTTGGGAGGCAGACCTCCTTAAGTAGGGTGTAGCAGCGGTCCTGTCTGTGTGCACAGTAAGTCAGGTGTCTGTAGCTTCAGCCAAGCAGAGTCAGCTCTCAGTTCTCTGCGTCATTATCCACGGTATCTGATGACTGGGACAGGATCAGGGCTCTGTCTGTCTGTCTGTCTGTCCGTCCGTCCGATCATCACACTCTTTCCCAGGTGTCACTGCTCAGAATTACATATGAACTTTAGTGTTAAGTATTTCTGACTTTAGAGTTCAAAATCTCTTAGTGTATTTGTTTTCAGTTTTTCCACTAATTTCAGAAGTTGCACAAGTGTATTATAGAAAATGCCAATGAGGAAATGGGGCTGCTGATCAGCCAGACTCCCTCTCTCCCCAAATCAGAAACAATGCAGGTGAAGGATGGGGGCTTCTGTTTAATTCCCTAACACCTAGAGAAAAGAAAGGAAAAAAAAATACTTCTGTTATATGGGTTTCTCCCCTCTTTTAAAATATATACCTTGCTGGAGGCTGGAGATGGCTCAGTGATTAAGAGCACTGGCTTATTTTGAGGGGACCCAGATCAGTTCCCAGCACCCACATGGCGACTGATAGCCAGCTGTACCTCCAGTTTCAGGGGATCTGATGCCCTCTTCTAGCCTCCCTGGACACCAGGCACACATGTGGTGCACAGACATACATGCAGGCAAAATGCCCACACACATAAAAAAACCCTGCTATATAAACCGTCTTTATAACTTGTTTTCTACCACAGAGTGGTGAGGAGCCACTGTCTTTTCCCCTCTCGTGTGCATACTGGAGGTAGAAAAGATGGAGTGCGCCTCACCTCACAGAGGGATCTAAATCTCTTGGCTTCACGCTGGTCTAATAATCCAGGCCTGGCAGTTCTAGAAGCCTTCCACCTTGCTCCCCACAGTGTTAGCTCGCTCTTGTTTATCTCTTCGCTATTTTTGCTCTGCATGTTTAGTTTGGGGATATTTTACTGTTGCCAGCACTTGGGGTGCAGAGTCCTGAAGGAGTCGCTGCTCTCAGCTGACAGGATTCTGACCAGGCATGTACATGCTGAGAGGAGTCTGCAGTGGGGCGGGCCTAAAGCTGGAGCAGGCGTCTCGCCTTCTGACTCCTGTGGACGCTTCTGTCACACACCACCACCACCACTGAGCTACATCCTCGGCCCCCTCACCTCCTGAAGATTTCATTTTCTGAGGGTGGCAGATCTTGCTTTAGGACCCTGGCTATTAAAATATTGCTCATGTCTTTACATTAAATTCCACTCTTTTTGTTATATAATCTTGGCTTTAACAAATATCTAGGGTTATGTAACTAATGTCACAGAAACAACTCAAAGCAAGTCTGCCACCTCTCACATTCCTCCAACTGCCCCTCATCTAACTCCCAGACCTCCACCGCTAAGGATGTGTTATCTCTTAAGTTCTGTTTTTGTAGAATGTCATATAACCAGACTTGTATCCCATGGAGAGCGTCTGCTCGGCACAGCACACTTGAGATTCATTCTGTGTGTACGTATCAGCGATGGCTGGTTTTCACTGCCGAGTGCCGGTCTGTGCCAGGGGTGGACTGCCGTTTGCTTATTCAATAGCCTGTCAGCTGAAGGATACACTTGTTCCCCAGTTTTAGCAACTCTGAATAAAGCTGCTATAAACATCTGTATGTGAGGATTTCTACAACTGTAAATTTTTATTTCTCGTGGATAATCCCGAGAAGTGGTAGGGCGGGCTCCTATGGTAGGCCTGTGCTTAGCTCTGTAGAAAGCTGGCATATGAACTCTCTGTACCATTTTCCATTCCCGCCAGCAGTGATGCTCTGTGTTGTAGCACCTAGCATCAGTAAAAGCCCCAGCTGCTCTGCATCGTAGCATGGTTGGTGCCAGGCAGATGATTTTCTCCACTTTTGAAAACTGGTCTTACACTGTGGTAAAGATTGTCATAATGAAAACCATATTCACCTTATTGGCTTCTCTGGTTTGGGTTTTGTGTGGACTTTTCCAGGCTGCATTCGTGCCTCGATCAGGGAAGTGCTGGATGACTCCCCTCCTGTCTCCCTGCAGGTGGATGGAAAGGGGTCCATCAAAGAGCTCTTCCCAACAGGAAAGCAGCTGGAGCCCTTGGTTGCCCCTCTGGCAGATGGAAAAGTAGCTGTGGGTCAGGATGACCTCACCGTGGTGCTCAATGAGGAAGGCGTCTGCACACAGAAGTGTGCCCTGAACTGGATGGACATCCCAGTGGCCATGGGTGAGGCCGGCAGCTGCTGCTGCCTTGTCCCTTGGATGGAGGCTGTATCACCCCTGTGGAAGCAGGTTCCGTCATGCCGACTACAGCAGACTGCCCACCTTCTGCTGCTCACTCTCAGCTCCCCTTCTTTTGAGTACACACTCTCAGGAACATTAAGGAGGGGATAAGGTTTTTCTGGAAGTGGAGTTTGGCTTCAGAGGGGGAAGAACGCACAGAGAAGTGTGTATTTCAGGAAGTGGTTGTCGGCCACCGTTCCCACTTCTTTCCTGTCATGGTTGTTACTGGCTGCTTTGCCACATCTGGAAATTCCTTCCTCATCCCTCTGATGTGTATAATTTAGAGGGTCAGACTGCCCTTGTGGCAGAGTTTCCTAAGCCTGCCTTCCTCTCCCTTTCCTCCGCAGTGGTATTTTCTGGAAGCAGGTGACATGCTTGCTGTGCTTTCTCTGCAGTCAGACACACAAACATGGTTAGTCCTTTCTGTATGGAGAGACTCATGAGAAAAGGGTTGCACTTCAGAATTTAGAAGTTCACAGAGAGGGAGTTTGAGTCTTTAATTAGACATGAAGATGATGCCCTGCATAGGTAAGATTGGACTAGGCCAGGCAGGGAGTCTGGGATAGGATTTGAAGAACAGTGTCCTTACATTCTGGGCAGACAGAGCAGGGTAAAACTGAAGATGCAGAAGGCAAGCTGACTGTGAGAGAGAGGTTGTGCAGAGCTTGACCGGCCCAGCCGGCAGTCGGAATTAGGGAGGAATTAGGTAAGGTCCGCTGTCAGGCCCATGCGAGGGACTGAGAGGCTGCTAGAGTCCTAGGTGGCACTTCTTGACAAAGCATTGTGTCCTGGGGCTGAGGTGAAGGCACTTACTGCTCTCTCAGTGGACCAGAGTTTGGTTCCCAGCACTCATGACCAGTAACTTAACAACTATCTGTAACTCCAGCTCCAAGGGATCCAGCACCCTCCTTGGGTTTCTCTGAGTACACCCACATATATATACACATCAGTAAATAATAAAATAAAGCTTTCAGACCAGCAATTTCACAGTGTATTTTTAGCAGACCACTAGCTTTCCCCAGTCTCAGAGCGAAGAATGCCATCAGATAACATTTAAAGCCTATAGTACACTTTCCCAACTTGACTGTAACCTGCCTTCCTCTGGCCCCGAATCCAAGATGCTTTATTTACAGTTTCTTTCATTCTATAATAACATCTCATGTAGCCACATTCACAGTGGAATGTGGTGTTGAGGGACACCGGAATCTGCGTTCCTCGGCCATAGTCATATTTAGGTCCAGAGTAAACTCTCTCTTACTCTTTTGAGGTGAGAACTGTTCTTGCATTGACAGTACCACTGACTGAGGCACACCTGCAGTACCCGTGTTTACATTTTTGCAGTTAGCCTTAGTGTTGTGTACAAACAGTAAATTCATTTCAGAATTCAGTATAAAGTAAAGCTTGTCTTTATTCAGTCTTAGAGGTTCTAAGTTTTTTTTTATAGTTTTTTTAAATTTTATAATTTAATTTAATTTTACATATCAGCCACAGATTTCCCTGTCCTCCCCTCTCCCACGGGTCCCCCCCACCCCACGTCCCCCTCCCCCCCAGCCCATTCCCCCATTCCCATCTCCTCCAGGGCAAAGACTCTCCTGAGGATTGAGTTCAACCTGATAGATTCAGTCCAGGCAGGTCCAGTCCCCTCCTCCCAGGCTGAGCAAAGTGTCCCTGCATAAGCCCCAGGTTCCAAACAGCCAGCTCATGCACTGAGGACAGGTCCCAGTCCCACTGCCTGGGTGCCTCCCAAACAGTTCAAGCTAATCAACTGTCTCACTTAGCCTGAGGGCCTGATCCAGTTGGGGGCTCCTCAGCTATTGGTTCACAGTTCATGTGTTTCCATTCGTTTGGCTATTTGTTCCTGTGCTTTTTCCAATCTTGGTCTCAACAATTCTCGCTTATACAAACCCTCCTCTTTCTTGCCAATTGGACTCCTGGAGCACCACCTGGGGCCTGGCCGTGGAAGTTTTTTTATCTTCAAAGATACATTTTTCTGTCACCTGCATTCATGTTAAATCTCCCTCATCACACAGCCTCCCAGAGGAAGGCTTTCGTGGCAAGGCTTCTAGGCATTTTTGCATACTAACTTTGGCACATTTATAGATTCTTTTGCTTCACCCAGCGCACTAAGCTGGATTGTCCCATTCCTGTAACAAAGTACAGAAAGGAAAGAATGCCTGTGGTGAACACTCTGACAAAGTCGAGGAAGAAGCCCGGTGTGGTAGTGCGTACCTGTAGTCTCTCCCACCTCCCATCAGCCCTTGCCTCCCGACACCAGTGCATTGGGGATTAAATGTCCAGTGTATGAGTATTAGAAAAGATGACAGTATTCCAGCTATAGCAGGCATTAAGTGGAGTTTTGTATTCTTTCTCTGAAAATCTCAAGCAGGAACCTTACCAAGTGTAAGGAAGGGAGAAAGACACTTCCTCCCGTTCTCTCTGTGGCCCAGCTCTCTGCAGCTGCAGTGCCAGGACAGCTGCACCTGCATTTATCTGACCTGGCCTCGTGACAGGTGGAAAGGCGCACAGGAAGCTGCTGTACGGTGGAGCTGGTCCAGCCGTGTTAGCAAAGCTCAGTGTAGCTCTGCTGGGCAAGAGATGTCTCTTGACATCACTTAAGCAAGCAATGGTCCCCTTTCCTGTGGATTGTGTGAGGGATCATCCTGTCTTAGTGCTTGACTTGAAGGTTTGGGGTTTTTGTTTTGTTTTTGAGATCTGTTTACATCACCTTTGCGTGAACAACTGAATCCAAGCCCATCCTTAACCCAAAGCCTTCGACCAGAACGCAAGCTCAACACGTCCTCTCTTGCAGAGCACCAGCCTCCATACATCATTGCGGTGTTACCCCGATACGTGGAGATCCGAACACTCGAACCAAGGCTTCTGGTTCAGAGCATTGAGTTGCAAAGACCCCGTTTCATTACCCTAGGAGGGTAAGGAAAAACTCTCTTCACTGTGGCTGTGCTGCTCCCGAGTCCCTGTACCCTTGTAAATCTCATGCCCTCTTACCCATATTCTTCGGCCTCCAGATCAAACATTATCTATGTGGCCAGCAATCATTTTGTTTGGAGACTTATTCCTGTCCCCATGGCAACCCAAATCCAGCAGCTCCTTCAGGACAAGCAGTTTGAACTGGCTCTACAGCTCGCAGTAAGTCTTGTTCCTTAGATTCGGGAGGCAGACTGCTCTCCTCATCGTTTTCTAAAGCACCTGAACATGATGTAGATGTCTGTATTCAGATCTATATTTATATAAACAAGGAATGAGCTGGAAGCCTGGGGACTTTGATGGAGGGTTTGAGTCCACCTTCAGATATCCATGTCACCAGTGATTTTACTTGTTCACGTGTAGAGTGAATATCAAGTATAATGGTGTCTTCTCGAAATTAATGGAAGAATAAAATAACTTAGTAGCTATTATATGGTTTGCAACAATTCAAGACAATGCACACATTAACATATAGGGATAGTCATACATGTCATAATACTGTCTCGTTGAGTGTAGCCGCCAGAGGGCCCCTCATTTCTTTCAGCAGTGACCCCTGTTGGCATGTGTAAGCCTTCAGGCTCTGAAACTGCCTCACTGTTACATTGAACCAAGCGGCTGCCTTCTGTTTACTGTGGCCACTAGGCCAGTCAGCTTTTTGTCACCGCAGCAACAGACAGCCTAGGAAAAAAGAGGTGTTTATTTACCTCACAACTTAGAGATCCAAAGTCCAAGTGGTATATTGCAGGCTCCGTGACCAGGGCCACTCCTTGGCTTTGCTGCCACCTGGAACAGGTAGACGTACAAGGACATGCGATCGGTTACACCATGAGCAGACGGGGGTCAAGGCTCCTTTCATAACTGCCCTCTCTCAAGAGTGTCTTTTGTCGCTCGTGACCTGAAAGCCTTCCGGTAAGCCCCACCTCCTGAAGGTCCACCCTCACTTCTCGGTATTGCCGCCCTAGGAAGCAAGTTCCCGACACCGGAATCTGTTCGAAGACGCAAAGCACGTTCAGCCATTTGTAGCCATTCTCATGTGTGTTCATGTGGACTGTTGTTCTAGCAAAGCAGCAGCGTGTCTCTCCTGTTGCTAGTGATTTTTTTTTTCTCTTTTCGATTTTTGAGACAAGGCTGTGTAGCCCATGCTGGTCTCAATCTTGTGGCAGTCTGCCCCCCTCAACCTCCAAGTGCTAGGATTACAGGCATACACTGACACAGGTGGCTTATGGGATATTTCTTATTATCTGTAGAGAGTGGATTTGATTTTCAGAAATGACCATAAGTCTCTGAACCTAACCTGGGCATTAGACTGGACAGTGCTAATTTAAAGACGTTAACAGTAAGCTTGATTTCTAGATGGTCTTGCAGGTCTAGACTGTCTCTGAAGGGGACACCTTTAATCACTTATGGCGGCTGCTTGTGTATATGTGTGCATGGGTGTTCTGGGGTCCATGCACCAATATGTGTGTGGAGGCTAGAGGCAGCCTCAGGCACTGTGCATCAGGACAGCCGTCCTCCTTGTTAGTGTTCCCCCCCCCCATAGGGTCTCCGCGGGACCCGGGGCTCATTAGTTAGGTTGTCTAGCCACCAAGTCCTAGGGAGCCTCCTCTCTCCGCCTCCCCGGTGCTGAGATTACAAGCACATACCTTACACCAGCCTTTTTTCGTGGGTTTTAGGGATCAAACCCGGGTCCTTGTGCTTGCTGTGTAGACACTCTATGGATTGAGTTATTTTTCCCGCCCATGGTGGCTGTTTTGAACAGCAACTTTTATTTTGTGTATGTAAATTCTGTAATTAAATTATAAATCCCACTTTAAGATGCTAATTTTTCAAGCTTTCCTACGTGTATATGTTGTCTGTTGAGTACATTGCCCTTCTGTTCTCCATGTTCCCTTTCCTCACACCCCCGCCACCCGACTGGGCTCCTTCGTTCTCTGGACAGTTTTACTTCTACTTCTATATCACACACACACACACACACACACACACACACACACACACACACACACGAGGGGGGGAGGTTTATGTATCTGTCTAAAATCTAGGAACTACAAATGAGGAAAAAGGGTATACACATTTTTTTTTTCTGGGGCTGGCATAGCTCACTTAATTTGATTATTTCCAGTTGCCTGCATATTCCTGAAAATAATGGAACTTTGTTCTTCTTTATGGTTGTTATACATGCTACACTTCCTTTGCCCTTCCTTCGTTACCAGACATCTAGGTCGGTTCCATAACTTCATGTTGTGAATGGGGCTGTAGTAGACACTGGTGTGCAAGTGTCTCTCGGAGAGGCTGACTTGAAGCCCTCCATACCCAGGAGTGGTGAAGCTGGGTCATGGGAAAGATTGAGTGTAAAGGTTTTTAAGGACCCTCCACACTGGTCTCTGAAGTGGCTGGACTTGGCTTTCCTGCCTGCAGTGTATAAAGTCTCCCTCTTGTTCTCGCCCTTGCCAGCATCTACTGTTACTCATTTTCTTAATGACTGCTGTTCTGACTAGGGTAAGCTGGAATCTCAGTGTAATTTTAATTTGCATTTCTCTGGTGGCTAATGAGAGTCAGCGTTTTTTCGTATTTTTATTGGCATTTTGTAGTCATCTTGGGTTTGCATGGTTGTGCCTGTGTAAGCATGTGATAGACAGAGGTTGATGTTAGGTGGCTTCCTCAATCACTCTCTACCTTACTTTTTAAACCTGGAGATAACCAGTTTGGCTAAACTGCCTGGCCGAGAGATCCTCTTCTCTGCCTTCCGATCACAGGGGTTATAGCCGTGCATAGCTGTACCTGGCTGGCTTTTCACTGGGGTGCTGGGGCTTCGAATTCAGGTCCTTAAGTACATTACAGACTGAGCCATCACTCCAGCCCCAGTATTTCATCTTTTTTTAAAATATTTTTGTGTGTGTGCCTGGTGCCCCCACCCACCCACACACACACACGGAAAAGGGGAAAAAGTGAAAAGTGAGGTGCAGCTTTATAACATTTGGAGTTCCTACTGACTTGAGCAGAGGGTATGTCATAAATATCTGGGAATAAGCTTGAAAGACTTGGATACGCAGTGCGGGTACAGCTGTGTGTTGACAGTAGTGAACTAGGGTGACGTAGAGGAGCGAAGGGGGATGAGTAGAGAGGATGAGGGAGAAAGAACCCAGAAGCATTTTATTTATAGTTATGTATTAGTTTAAAATTTTGTCTGTGTACAGATGTGTGAGTTGTATGTGTGTTACAGCACACATGTGTAGGTCAGAGGACGACAGCACCTACCTCTGCGTGGGTCCCAGGAATCAAACTCAGGTCCAGACTTGTGCAGCCTTAGCCACTGAGCCGTCTCTCTCACTAGTCCTCTGAGAAGGGCTTTATTTTATTTTGTTATTATTATTTGTTTTTGTTTTTCCGGACAGGGTTTCTCTGTGTAAGAGCTCTGGCTGTTCTGGAACTCACTCTGTAGACCAGGCTGGCCTTGAACTCACAGAGATCCATCTGCCTTTGAGATTAAAGGCTTGGGCCACCACTGCCTGGCAGATTTTGTTTTTAAATATAACTGTACGCTTGATGAGATTTGGCCACCTTTTATTAACATCCTTTCATGTGTGTGCCAGGATCAAGTCTGGCATTCACATTCATTTAATTAGCGTATACCGTGGGTGATCTCTAGGCTGTGACAGTTTCTTCCTCTTCCCTTGTTTGTCATGGCCTTAATGGACTTCAGGGACACTGGTTAGGCCCTCTGTAGAAGTGCTAGTGATTTTTCATGGCATAGGTACTTTACAGTGTGATGTGAAGATTGTCATGCACCCTCTCCTTGGCTTTCCTGGCACCAGGCATATGTACACATACATACATGTAGGCAAACACTCATACAATAAAACTAAATATATTTTTAATTATATAACCAGAGGCTAGAGAGATGGCTGATAGGTTAAGCACACTGGCTGCACTTGCAGAGGACCTAGGCTGGATTACCTGCTCTCATGACAGCTCACAACTGTCTGTAACTCCAGTTCCAGGGGAATCTGATGCTCTCTGCTGCATATATGTGGCAAAACACCTATACACATAAAATTAAGCTAGGCAGTGGTGGTGCACACCTTTAATCCCAGCACTCAGGAGGCAGTGGCAGACAGATCTCTGTGAGTTCCAGGCCAGCCTGGTCTATAGAGTGAGTTCCAGGACAGCCAGGGCTATGCAGAGAAACCCTGTCTTGAAAAACAAAAAAATAAATACATAAATAAAGTTTTTTGAAAATTATGTAGCCAGGTTTTAATGCAGTTGTTTTAAGAAGTAAAAGTTTTCATTAAAAGATCCTCAGGCAGTCTGTGCAGGCACGTACCATGTTGCTCTTGTTCAGTTTATTTTAGCGCCTGTGGTTTCCAGGATGTTTTACCACCTAGAATGAGCAGAGCAAATATTTGTAGAGTGAATGAGCTTTCCTTTGTTCTGTCTTTTCTTAGGAAATGAAAGATGACTCAGACAGTGAAAAGCAGCAGCAAATCCATCACATTAAGAACTTGTATGCCTTCAACCTCTTCTGCCAGAAGCGCTTTGATGAGTCCATGCAGGTCTTTGCTAAACTTGGCACAGGTAACACGCAGGTGTGGCTTTGGGGTAGGAACTGCTGGTGGAGAAGGGAGCGGGGAAGATGGGGAGACATGAAAGCAGAAGAGACCCACTCATCACAGTTGACTTCCATGCCTTACAAGCTCTTGTGAGGGGCCACAGTGGTCATACACTTAACAGCCCTGCCCTCTCTGCTGTGGTCTCACCGATTAATGCAGGCTTCCAGTTTTCCAGAAGTCTTTGTCCTCATCGTTCAAGAGAGGTAACAGTCATCAGGTCTAACAAAGGTGCATGATCGGCTAGTGTTCACTGAATGTAGGGCTGGACAGAAGTTCCTGGGCCACACAGTAGGTCATTGTGGAGAGCCAGCACAGGCCAGTGCTTCAGCGCCCTCCCTCTCTGTTGGAGTGTGGTGGTGAGTGTGTGGTGTGAGTGAGAACGTCTCCCATGGTGCAGATATTTGAAGATTTGGCCCCCGGTTGGTGGTGCTATTTGGGAGGCTGGGGAGGAGTCCTTGCTGGAGGAAGTACTCACTGGAGGCTGACTGAGAATTTAAGGACTCTTGCCATTTCACTTTCACTCTATGCTTCCTACTTGGGGTTCCAGATGTGAGCCCTCAGCTTCTGCCCCAGCCACCATGTCTGCTCTTTGTTGCTCCCCGTGCCGGGACAGACACACCCCTCTAGACTCTTCTAGATGTTGCCTTGGCCATGTGGCAGCTGTAGAAGAGTGGCTGGTGCAGCCTGCCAGAGCTCGTGACAGCACTGGACTCCCTGCTTCAGTTTTCTCCTCTACAAATCACACCTGTAAGAGAAGTACACTGATCGCTTCCCTAGAGTTCTGTGGCGGTTATGTGGGGTGATTGGAACAGTGCGCAGTACTGCGCCGTGTGTCTGTTGCTGGTTTACTTCCGTCGGGCTTTCTTCCATATCCTTTCGTTGGCCTCTCCTTCCCCCCCTTTCCACATCCCTCCCTGGCCAGTAACTTGGGCTCTTGGTTGAGTAATGGAGCTCAGTTCTGAGTAAGTTCACTAGAGTCTGATCAGTTGACAGAGTTGAGTGAATCATTAGGTGGTACTTGGAGGGACCCATAACATTGATGGGTCAGCTTTTCATGGTTCCAGAGGGAATGCTAGAGGCCTTCAAAGCAGGAAGAAGGAGAGAAATTAGTCCATAGTCACAATAGACCGGGTGACCCTGCTCTGACATAACCATTTCCTTAGCTATTGCCCCTGCCAGCACCATGGTGTTTCATCCCGTGGTGTAAAAGTCACTGACTACAGTGTATCAGTTGCTAACACCAGAGGTCTTCGGCTAGACAGTTCATTTCCAAGGGAACTCACTGTCATGGCTGACAAGTTGGCGCCGTCTGGGTCCTAGGTCCTCAGTTCTTACTCAAGTGAGTCTTCATGGAGCTGAGCAAGTGTTATGCGGCAGCTGGCTTTTCCCAGAGGGTGTGATCTGGGATACCTCAGTGGGCAGCTCAGTGCCTTTGTGATCCTCATGCCTGCTGTATTCTGTTGTTGTTCAGGGGTCATCACAGGCTTACGACAAGGGAATCCAGACTCCTCTTGAGGGAGAGGAGTGTGTGGGATGGATATGTGCCACACTTATTACCCTTGCTTTACCTTCTCAGGGTTGAAGGGACCTGATCACCAAGATTAGGTCATTTCCAGACTGTAGTAGTGTAGAGAAGGAGGTTGGGGCCCTCTGATTGTGAAAGCTCAGTCAGTCCTCCAGCCACAGTTACACACAGTGTGCAAGAAAGAGCTCGCCGAAAGGAAATAGGTTGCTGTTGAGAAAGGAGGCAAAAGCCAGGTGCAGTGGTCCATGGTTGTATGCACCCCAGTGCTGAGGCTTGAAACAGCCCTGCACTGTGTATCTCACCTCTACTGGCAGCTTTCCCACAGGGCTTAACTTAGCAGAAAACCCGTCCTTGAAGCTGTTAACCAGCTGCTATTTGCAGTAAAGTGGCATTTGTGTAGTTTTCTGTTTCTTACGGTCTGGTGTGGTTAAAGCTCTGATCTGCAGCTGTGAGCCAGCCTGCTCTCGGTCATTTCCGAACATTAGTGATCTAGGGGAGAATACCCACAGACCAGTGCGACTGTTTTCTAGTGTGGCATCATTTCCTACTTTAGCAACTACACATAAGCTAACTCACAGTAGCCAGACTCAGGTGAGTCTAGAATCTCGTGCCAAAGATGGCTTTGGGAGCACAGCATTGGTGAGGAAGCCACGTAGAGGCACAGTAGGTGTGAGCCAGAGGAAGACGCCACAGTGGGGGCCAGTCTCATGTGGCTGAAATACCGTTTACAAGCCTGGGGCACCTTTCCCCCAGTGCAGTGTGGGCCGGATCCAGATGTCTGTGTTTGCTGTCCAGCCACTCTCTTCTGTGTTCCACTGATAGGCTCCTTGTCACTACAGCCCTGTGTCCTGAGGGTCTGGACTGCAGTTGAATATGAAGTAGTTAGGCATCTCTACAAATAGGGCATGTTAGTTATCACCTGATAGACAGTGCCTCTGTGAGTCATGCCGGGGTCCAGGTAAGAGTATTCTAGGCTGAGAGAGCAGCCAGCACATGTGCATGAGGTAGGAAGCGTGCCTGGGAATTCAGGAACTGGCCAGGCATTGGAGTGGGCAGAACTGCCTCATGTCCTTTCTCTGCATGAGGGATGCCATTTCCTTGTTCTTGGATGTATGTGTTCTTGGTTTTGAGTGTGTGGCATAACCCTGGTCTCAGAACCCTCTCCCCTCCAAGCAAACCTAAATGTTGACAGTGCCAGCTCTGCCCTCAGTCCAGGGCTTCTAGGGTAAGACAGCATGTCACAGGTGCACAAAGTTCTTGCATGAGAAGCAAGACTCGGTTAAACATTGGGGTGTGTGTGATAGAGTTCTCCAGGAGCAGAGAACTAAGTGAGGCCAGACATGGTGACTGACATCTCAGCACCTGGGAAGTTCAGACAGTAGGATTGTCCAAAGCCTCCTGGGCTACATAGTGAATGCTAAGCAAGCTTGACATGGAGTTTGAGAACTTATCTATCTCCACAACCAAACCAAAGAAAGAAGGGGTGGACTGGGCCCTGCAAATGAAGAAGAACATGGAGTGTGAAGGAACCATGGTGTCAACAAAATTCCCATCCTGTCCAGTGGCCTGTGGACCCGGTGTGGTGATGTGTGGCAGAGCGTGCAGGAAGATACACTGGAGCTAGATCTCCGAGGACCTTGAAGGCCACAAAGGAGCGTGGAGTTTGATAGGCCTTAGGAGACATTGCAGGCCTTGTGACTTTGCAGTGCTGGGATCGAAGCCTGGGACTTGAACGTGCTAGAGTCGCACCCTGAGCTGCAGTCCAGGCCTCCATCACAGAGTGCTCCGTAGACTGTTCTGGGTGTGCATGTAGGCACAGGAGACGGGCAGAGACGGTGTGTGCACGTCCCGTTCTCCATGACTGCCTTCCTCCCGGGGTTGTGCTTTGGTGGGCTCCCACGCTGCCAGCTGCTCTGCTTGGCTACCCATTCTTGACAGCGCTTAGAGTCCCTATCCTGAGGGACAGGGTCTCCTTAGATGGGCCAGATACTGTGACGTGGGTTAAGTAGGTTCGGAGCCTCAAGGGAAGACTTGCCTTCTGGTTGGCTTGCCAAGGACTCATGTCCATTGCTAGGCTTTCCTTTGCCGACTCTGACATTTTTCTAAGGGGAATAAAGTGTCAGTTGTCCGTACAAAAGTTTTAAGATTGGGAGGAAGGTCTTTTAAGAAATCTTGATCTGAGTTTGTTACTCATTTTGTCCCTTCTTCATACAGATGTTTTCAACATTTACACACTAACAGAATTGTGATCATAATGGCTATCCTTTCTGTGCATGCTTCATAATTAGTGTGCACTGTGTCGTAACACTCACCAGCTGAAGTAAAATGCTTTATTCTGCTGTTGAAGGACTTATGCATTGTTTCCAAAACTGCAGTTATAAAGAACCTCTCATACACACTGTGGCTAAATTCTAAAGAGTAAAAGAGAAAAAAAAAAAAAAAACTCTTTGACATTGGATTTTTATTGTGTTGATTTTTAATATATTTCATTACATTAAGTTTTTATCACTTTAAAAAATTACTGCGTGTGTGTGCACATGTGTGCATGCACACAAGTTTGTTGGTTGTACCAGGCTTTTTCTTTGGGCCACCAACCAGCTCCCAAATCATGACACAGACTTATTAGTTTTAAATGTTCGGCCTAGCTTAGGCACATTTCTGGCTAGCTCTTTTAATTGAAATTAACCTGTTTCTCTTCATCTACCTTTTGCCTCGCGGCTTTTTACCGTTCTTACTTCTGTATCTCTTACTTTCACTGCTTCTCATGTCTGGCTGGCAGCTGACTGGCTTCCTGCCCCAGGTGTCTCCCTTCTTCTCCTCCTCTCATTCTTCCTTCTCTTCCCAAGCCTAGATTTCTCCTCCTATTGATTCTCTCTGCCTGCCAACCCCGCCTATCCCTCTCCTGCCTAGCTATTGGCCGTTCAGCCTTTTATTAGACAATCAGGTGCCTTAGGCAGGCAAGGTGAAACCGATGCAACACATCTTTTCATAATTAAACACACATTTTTACATCATTAAACAAATGCAGCATAAACAAAAGTAACACATCTTTGCACAGTTAGAGTAATATTCTGCAGCATAGAAAAATGTAACACATCTTTGCCTAGTTAAACAAATATTCCACAACAGTTGGTCTTTTTCACTTAAATATCAGTTTGTTTTCTTTGCAAGTTTTGAAAAGTCTGCTTCTTTTAGAGAGTTGATAAATAGTTCTAATTCTGTGTTTGTGAATCATGCCTTTTAGGTGACATTTTAATGAAATTGACATATAGTGTTCAGATCATAACTAGGTGGCTTATTAAGCTTTTCTGAGCTTAGACTCATTTTCTTGGTTGAGGGGTAATCCAGGCATGCTTATGTATGTCTGTAGTTGTAGCACTTGTGAGGCAGAAGCAGGAGGATTGCCACAAATCTGAGGCCAGCCTAGACTGTGTAATAAAGTCATGGCCAGCCAGGGTTATATAGACCCTGTCTCAGAACAACACAAAACAAAAAATGAGATAAGGCATAAACCATGGGTCTGGGCTTACTTTGCTGTCATAGAGTCATGTTGTATTTTTGCACTTGCCTTTCTTCCAGATCCCACCCACGTGATGGGCTTGTACCCTGACCTGCTGCCCACAGACTACAGGAAGCAGCTGCAGTACCCCAACCCGCTGCCCACACTCTCTGGTGCCGAACTGGAGAAGGCTCACTTAGCTCTCATTGACTACCTGACGCAGGTAGGCCTAACACACACTGTGTGGGGGCCTCGGCCTCAGAGTCCCACCCCTGCTTCTCTGTAGCCGTGATGGGGCTGCAAGAGGTCCACAGGTGAATGCTGTGGAGTCGGGGTGGGCCATCTGCTGCTGCCTCCAACTTAACAGGACCATTGATGTGGAGTCGGGGTGGGCCATCTGCGCTGCCTCCAACTTCACAGGACCATTAACACTCGCTCCCCTAGAAGCTAACAGCTATCCATAGTTCCTTGGTTAAGGGTGGGGGCCGTTTTGTTTTAAATCAAATCCTCATATCAGGAAGCATATTCATAGTAAGTTATTATTTGACCTAAAAGGGGTAAATCTTAATTATTATGAACTTTTCATGCCATACATAATTGTGTGTGGTGGGGAAAATGCCTATAGTTTGGGAAACATAGAAAGTATAAGCCACAGGAGCATAGTGGTGCACGCCTTTAATCCCAGCATTTGGAGGCAAAGGCAGGCAGATCTCTGAGTTTGAGGCCAGCCTGATTGATCTACATAGTGAGTTCCAGACAGCCAGAGCTACACACTGAAACGCTGTATCTAAAACAAAGTATAAGCAAGAAACATAACATCCATAGTTCTCCCTGAGAGAAGTAACCAACACTTTAGCATTGTTTGTTTAGTTTCTTATATGTATTCATGAACTAGCTTCTACCTGTTTTTTTAAGATTTTTTTTGTTGTTTGTTTTTTTTTTTTTCGAGACAGGGTTTCTCTGTGTAGTTTTGGCGCCTGTCCTAGATCTCGCTCTGTAGACCAGGCTGGCCTTGAACTCACAGAGACCTGCCTGGCTCTGCCTCCCGAGTGCTGGGATTAAAGGCATGCCCACCACCACCCCCTGGCAAGATTATTTTTATTTTATGTATATGGCTGTTCTGGGTAATGTGTGTCTGTATAGTACATGCATGCCTGGGGTCAGCAGAGGACAGAAGGACACTTGGTACCCTGGAACTGGAATTATAGACAATTGTGAGCTCTGTATGGATGCTGGGATCAAACATCCTCTGAAGAGCAGCCAGTGCTCTTAACCACTGAGCCATTTCTCCAGCCCATTTTGTTCTTATTAATTTGTTTATTCAATGAACATCAAAGGATATTTTCTGTTTTATAGTTTAAAGCTTAAAGTTTGGGAAAGTCCTTCCTTGTCAATAATTATTCTTCCATAATATACATTTATGGTTTAATTTTTTTCTATTTATTATTACAGACAGATGAATGAAAGTTTAAAGTTAGCACTACAACTTACCTCTTCCTAAAGCTCAGTTTTTTGAAATACGATCTCATGTAGCCAAATAAGACCTTTAACTCCCTATATAGCTAAGGATGACCTTGAACTTCTGATCCTCCTGCCTGGGACTACAGGTATACACCACTACACCCAGTTTATGTGATGCTGGGGATTTGTGCATGGTAGACAAGTACTCACCAACTGAGTTGTATCCCCAGCCCTCCTTCAAATTTCTTAACTCACATTTTGTCACGAGTAGTTTCTGTTTATCTCTTGGGTACGCATTTGTGTCAGAGACTTTATAGATACTGTTTCAGGTATCTCTGTGGGCTCTGAAAAGTATCTCTGGGAGAATTGAAATGCCGCATTTCACTGTTGCTTCAGGGTCAGTGAGTGTCAGCTTGTCTGGTCAGCATCTCGGACATGCTGTGTCCTTGACCTTGAGCTCCAGGATACCCAGCTCTGACTGGCAGCCCGCAGGCATCACCCAGGCTTGTCTCATTGTTCACACCTGGAGCCCTGGACCAAGGAAAGACGCTTCCTAGGATATATTTCCAGAAGCCTGTGTCCTTCTGCTTCTGTGATCTCAGCTTTAGGAAGCAGAGCACACTTCTTCCCTGTCCGCAGTGACTCTGAGCTGCATGAAATTGAGCAGCACCAGTGTTTTGCCAAACAAGGCCATGGCAGACACAAAGAAGTGCAAACGATGACTGCACTATCTGAAGGTTGTTTTCATTCATTCATTTAGGTTGAAATGAGTTCTCGCTATATTGCCTAAGTTAAGCTTGAGATCATGAGATCTTGAATTCTCCACTCAGCTTTCTGAGTAGCTGTGATTACAGGCCTGTGCCCCCATACCCAGCTGGATAAGATTTTAGAACAGGCAAAAGCTAATCTTAGAAACAAGTGGGTTCGGAGTGTAGCTCTGTGGTAGAGGCTTGCCTGGCATATGCAAGGCCCTAGTTGGATCCCTAGTTCTGCAGAAACAAAGCGGGAATACATCACCATCATCACTGGATCTGTGGCAATGTGACAGTCATGTCTTTTGATCTCTGGAAACACATGATGTTGCTGTGAGACCTGAGTGATGGGCAAGAGCTGATTTGGAGGCATTCAGAGTTAACTCAGTAGCTCGGGATGATCGAGTCCTGCCCTTGACCCCTTGTTTTTGCCACGTACAGAAACGAAGTCAGTTGGTAAAGAAGCTGAATGACTCGGATCACCAGTCCAGCACCTCCCCACTCATGGAAGGCACTCCCACCATCAAGTCCAAGAAGAAGTTACTACAGATCATCGACACCACCCTGCTCAAGTGCTACCTCCATGTGAGTGTCAGGATGCCGGTCCCTCATTCTCAAACTCTAGGGATGTTGCAGGGATAAATGTAGGAGATTTCCACTAGTAAGAGGAAGGTTTTGGAGGGTGAAGACCTCCTGGCCTTTGCATGATGCCTTTGTGCTTAAGAGGATAAGGCAAGATATTCATTTGGGAGGTTCCTTTGCTAGTAAAATTGATCAATTTTACTTGTCTCAACAAGGACAGCAATACCTCAAGGAAAGTAACCACTTTGCTTCCCCCAGAACATTGAGACATATTATGAAAATGCCCTGAAGGCCACTGCTTATCATTCTGCAACAAAGGACCATTTGCTTTCCTATGCTTGTTTTGTGGGGCCTTTGAGCCTGGGGCAGGCCTGGGCTAGCGAAGGGTGGGGCTTCCAGGAAGAGCTTCTGCTGCTGCCCCACATGATCCTGTGTCAGCATCCTATCTCCCCGACAGACAAACGTGGCCCTGGTGGCTCCCTTGCTGCGCTTGGAGAACAACCACTGTCACATCGAGGAAAGTGAGCACGTGCTGAAGAAGGCTCACAAGTACAGTGAACTGATCATTCTGTACGAGAAGAAGGGGCTCCATGAGAAAGGTGATTGGACGGGGCCTTCCGGAGTCGGGGCGGGGCTTTTGTATATGGGCAGCATCCAGTGGACCTCACAGGAGGAAGAGGTTCATGGGTTTGTTCTTGGGCTTTGTGGCCAGCTCTGCAGGTACTAGTGGACCAGTCCAAGAAAGCAAACTCACCTCTAAAAGGCCACGAGAGGACGGTGCAGTATCTGCAGCACTTGGGTGAGCTTGGTGGTGGTGGTGATGGTGGTGGTGGTGGTGGTTTTTGAGACAGAGCCCTCTCTCTGTAGACCAGGCTGGCCTCGAACTTAAAGAGGTTCACTTGCCTCTGCCTCCTCAGTGCTAGGATCAAAGGCATGTGCTACCACATCCAGCCCTGAGCCCCACTTTTAAGAACTGTGGAGGTGGCTTCCGTTTGTGTCTCCCTCCATTCCTGAGTCTGGTCAGTCCCTTCCCTTGTATTCCATCAGTTCTGTTCCTCTGCCTGCGTTAATTATTCAATAATCGAACCATGAAGCTCTTTAGTATGTGGACAGACCATGAGGAACAAGCAGGTCTGAATGGCTGGTGCTTGGATCTGTCTTGTCGACAAAATGAATCTATACCTGCACACCTACCCTTCCAATCTTTCTGGACAGGCCTGACATTTGTCTATTGCTAACAAACTTTTCCTTTTCCTTTAAGGCACAGAAAATCTACATTTGATTTTTTCCTACTCGGTCTGGGTGCTGAGAGACTTCCCAGAAGATGGCCTGAAGGTAGATCATAGGCCCCCCTGGATTTGTCTGGTGCCACAGTTGATCCAGATTATATGAAAGAGCCACAGATACAGGAGGAGGGTGAATTGCCCGTTCCTTTGGAGTCGTAGGGTAAAGTGGACGTGTGAGACAAGACTGTATGTAGAAGGATCCTTGTCCTAAGGCCATTAGGCCCCCCCCCAGACCACCGTATATCAGTCAGCTACTGATACCTTATCCACCCTTCCCCTCAAAGGGTCTGCAGCCCCAACACTTAGTCATGTGTGTTTGTGGCCTGAGTCAGGTTCTGCTTGTAGAATTCATGTTTGTTCTGACAGATATTCACCGAAGACCTCCCGGAGGTAGAGTCTCTGCCACGAGATCGAGTACTCAGCTTCTTAATAGAGAATTTCAAGGGTCTGGCCATTCCTTATCTGGTGAGACACAGTTTTGTTTGTCCCAAAAGACTTTAAACCCAGGATCTAGGAACCTAAGGATCACTTAGGCAGTTCAGATTCCAGGTAGGGTGGGGATCACTTGGGTCTTGGTGGTGTTATTAATTAAGCGGCACTGTTTGCCATTCTAGAAAAGCCATGAGGTGCAACAAAACCCACTATAAGAGTTTATTAAGGGAAGGGAATAGAAGGGGGTGCATAGGTCTATGGAATGACTGTGCAGGATGAGCAGGGATAAGTGGAACCCACCATTATACGATCCCCCCACACATGCGCACATGGGCTTATGTAGGTTTGCCACGCATGTTCATAGATTATGTGATCACGCAGTGCATGGACTCGGTAGGACACAGAGCCCTGGGATGACTAAGCATCTTGCCAGCACACACGCGGTCACGTAGCTGGGGGAGTGGCTAGGAATTCTAACAGGTGGGAATATGAGGGTGGTTATTTCAGCTTCCTTTGAGGAAGGCAGTCCCAGGGAACCAAGCTAGGAACGCTGCTCTTAACAAAAACTTCTCAATCTAATGGAGAACTGAGGGAACCAAGAATGATGCTGTTTAATCCCAGCATTTGGGAGGCAGAGACAGGCAGATCTCTGTGAGTTCAAGGCCAGCCTGGGCTACAGAGTGAGTTTCAGTTTAGATTGAAAATTGAAGAAACCCTCCCTGACCTCACTGGGTTTGTTGTGGTTTGGAAGGGCTGCCCCTTGGTAATCCTTGCAGCTTAGTTAGGGACCCGAGAGGGAGACCGGGAGATGGGCTCACAGCATGGAGGGTACCAACGAGAATGCCCTTCATTCCTCTCAGGAGCATATCATCCACGTGTGGGAGGAGACAGGCTCACGATTCCACAACTGCCTGATCCAGCTGTACTGTGAGAAAGTGCAGAGTCTGATGAAAGACTACCTTCTGTCCCTGCCCACAGGTACCAGTGCCCATGCACAGCAGGTGGCCCCAGACCTGAAGGACCAGACAGCAGTGCCTGTGTGGAGTGTGGGGAAATGGGCCCTGTCGTTCTCTGTGGGTGGGAGGGCCTTTAGGGGAGTCAGAGACGTTGAGTAACTCAGGAGCCCTGGTCTGGGTATGGGCATCTCTGGGAGTCCTCCCGGGTAGGACAGAAGGACAGATCTGTCTGCTAACAGCTGTGCTGCTGAGAGACATGTTGGCCAACACGTTTCTCTGCTCACAGCCTTTCTTAGTGTCGCACTGATGTTTTAGGGCCAGAGAGACTATGGAGTACAGAACTACTGGGAAATCTCCTTGGAGGCCCTTCCTTGATCACAGGGTGACATCACTGAGCCCCATCCCTCTCATTTGACCCCACATTATTGCTTAGCAGCATCCTTTCATGTGGAGCTTGGTTTCCCCTTAAAGGTAAAAATCCCGTCCCCGCTGGAGAGGAAATGGGTGAGCTGGGAGAATACCGGCAGAAGCTGCTCATGTTCTTGGAGATTTCCAGCTACTATGAACCAGGCCGGCTCATCTGTGATTTTCCCTTTGACGGTGAGTGTCTAGCTTAGAGCCAGAGCTGTTTCAGCTAAGCGCAATGGAGAGACTCATCTCGGCTTTATTGCCGCCTCCAGCCCTAAAAGGTAGATATGGGAGGGCCCAGGCTTCTGGGCCTCTGCCCCTGTTCCTCCACATCACTTTTTTGCTAAGGCTGAGAGAAGACTCTGGGTGTGAACAATGTGCTAATTTGTAGATTGTCATCTGTTGCTTTAGAAAGAATTCTTGTTGGAACTCACTGTTGAGTACTCCTTGTAACCTGGCGTGACTAACTGAGGAAAAAGATAAGCCTGTCTGGCGTTATCTCTGTGAACGCCAACACCAAATCTTTGCCTCACCTTCCCTGGAGTGCAAAGTTTATATACACTTGGCTGTTTGATGAGTGTCCTTACTCAGTCGAAATGACTGTTAAAAGCGTGAGATATGACCAGGCATGGTGGCCCATGCCTTTAATCCCAGCATTTGGGAGGCAGAGGCAGGTGGATCTCTGTGAGTTTGAGGCCAGCCTGGTCTGCAAAGTGAGTTCCAGGACAGCCAGGGTTACATGAGACCCTGTCTACAAAAAAAAAAAAAAAAAAAAAAAAAAAAGATGGGGAGGAATTAGTCCAGTACCTTCTA
Organism: Peromyscus leucopus; assembly: GCF_004664715.2. NCBI lineage: Eukaryota > Metazoa > Chordata > Mammalia > Rodentia > Cricetidae > Peromyscus > Peromyscus leucopus. Next base: position 96,201,402 of record NC_051066.1, on the reverse strand, counting down.
AATTAGCTTCCTTCTCCTTTAAGAATTCTTAGATAGTTTTCTCCCTTTCAATAAAAGATTTTGGTGCTTGGATTTGAACCCTTGCAAGTGATGAGCATGCACTCTACCTCTGAGCTGGGCCCCAGCCCTTTCTTTTGTCTGGATTTTTTTGTTTTGGGAGGTTTGGTTTGGTGTTTTTTTGTTTTTGTTTTTAAGCTTCCCTCCATTTATTATTCTTGATACTTTTTATTCCATTTATTGCCTGTCTGTGTATGTATGTGCCATGATGCATATCTAGAGGTCAAAGGACACCTTGTCCGAGGCCTGGGGATTGAACTCAGCTCATCAGACTTGGCAGCAAGTGCCGTTACCCACTGGGCCGTCTGGCCACTCTCCACCCCAGTCCTTTCCGACGTTCTTGCATTGCCCCAGTCTCCCTTCCTGGGTTGCTCTGTCCCTCATCTGTGCTCATGCAATGACAGCGGCAGCTACTTGGAGTCCTTTCCCCCTAGGCCTCTTAGAAGAAAGAGCTCTCCTATTGGGACGCATGGGGAAGCATGAACAGGCTCTCTTCATCTACGTCCACGTCTTGAAGGACACAAAGATGGCTAAGGAGTAAGTCGGCCCCGCTCTCGCGCTCCCCGCTGGCCCTCTTCGGTTACCATTGGCAGCACCATGGACACCTTCCGCGGAGTCCCTCCTGCCTGCTCTCACCACTTCCTCCCTTGCAGGTACTGCCACAAACACTACGACCAAAACAAAGAAGGCAACAGAGATGTAAGTAGCCGCTGTGACCAAGGGGCATGTGCACTTCCGTCACGTTAGCAGACCCCGCTCGTCCAGTGTGGCCACAAGGGGCACTTGTGTCAGTCATGAGACACGGAACATGTCTGTGCTCTAAATGATTGTTAGCGCGTGTTTTCTGGGAAAGAAACTGAGTTACCGTATGACCTGGCTTACTTATGATTAATGTGGATTGGCCCATCTCGGAGGAAGGGTCTGATTATACATTGATTGACATTTGTGATTGGTGTGACTGGGAGTGGGGGTGGGATCTGGGGCTGGAGGCCAGAGATGCACGGGACAGCCTCAGTGACAAAGAAGTCCAGAGATGCATGGGACAGCCTCAGTGACAAAGAAGTTCAGAGATGCACGGGACAGCCTCAGTGACAAAGAAGTCCAGAGATGCACGGGACAGCCTCAGTGACAAAGAAGTCTCTGGCCCCACATGTTAAGAGTGCTAGGATGGAGTGACCCTGTGGCACTAGAACCAGTCAGAATTATGGTCAAGCTCTCAGCCTTCAAAGCTTAAGAAAAGGAGGCATCTCTAGGGTATTTCTTGGTGTTAACTTTCTGTGAATGGTATAACATTAGACAGATACAAGGCATTCAGGGAAAGAGCAATATCAGCATCCTCATTTGGCTGTTTGACTTTGCCAGAAACTAAGGAGAAGGTGATGGTTTGGAGTGCTCCGAGCCCGTGGTTGCTGTCAGCCAGCCTTCTAATCATCAGGGAGGCTCGGGGCGTGAGGGGTCCAGGAGGGCTGCTGCTAGCCTGACATGCATGTCTGTATCTCTGGAACAGGTGTATCTGTCCCTGCTTCGGATGTACCTGTCCCCCCCCAACATTCACTGCCTGGGGCCGATCAAGCTGGAGCTCCTGGAGCCACAGGCCAACCTCCAGGCTGCCCTGCAGGTCCTTGAGCTGCACTACAGCAAACTGGACACCACCAAGGTCAGGGGCCGCCGATGGAGCAGCAGTGGAAGAGGGCTGGAAGGGGGCAGGCACAAGCTTTGCCTGGTCTCCCTCCTCATCTCCCTAACCAGCCTCATCCTGTCTCTGCCCCAGGCGATCAACCTTCTGCCAGCAAACACTCAGATCAATGACATACGCATCTTTCTAGAAAAGGTTTTAGAAGAAAATGCACAAAAGAAACGGTTCAATCAAGTGCTCAAGAACCTTCTCCATGCTGAGTTCCTGAGGGTATGGGCCTTCCACACTGGGGTGGTCTTTGGGGGTTGGTTGGTTGGTTGGTTGGTGGGATGGTTGGATGGTTGGTTGGTGGGATGGTTGGATGGTTGGTTGGTGGGATGGTTGGATGGTTGGTTGGTGGGATGGTTGGTTGGTTGGTTGGTGGGATGGTTGGTTGGTTGGTGGGATGTTTGTTTGTTTGTTTGGTTGGTTGGTTGGTTGGTTGGTGGGATGGATGGTTGGTTGGTGGGATGGTTGGATGGTTGGTTGGTGGGATGGTTGGATGGTTGGTTGGTGGGATGGTTGGTTGGTTGGTTGGTGGGATGGTTGGTTGGTTGGTGGGATGTTTGGTTGGTTGGTTGGTTGGTTGGTTGGTTGGTTGGTGGGATGGTTGGTTGGTTGGTGGGATGGTTAGATGGTTGGTTGGTTGGATGGTTGGTTGGTTGGTGGGATGGTTGGTTGGTTGGTTGGTTGGTTGGTTGGTTGAGACAGGGTTTCTCTGTGTAACAGCTCTGGCTGTCCTGGAACTCACTCTGTAGACCAGATTGTCGTTGAATTCATACAGATCCACCTACCTCTGCCTCCCAAGTGCTGGGATTAAAGGCATGCGCCACCACAGCCTGGAGGGCTTTAGGTTTTAATTGAGACAGTTTTCACATACCTCTTGTCATCAAGGCAACACATGGCTCAGGTGATCCAGCAGTCAGTATGGCATTTAGTGGAATCTATGTAAGCTAAAGACACAAACAGTGCCAATTTCTACTTTCTGTTTCTACCCTGAACATGGAACTTCTCCAATCTCTTCCAGGTTCAGGAAGAGCGGATTTTACACCAGCAGGTGAAGTGCATCATCACTGAGGAGAAGGTGTGCATGGTGTGCAAGAAGAAGATTGGGAACAGGTGAGCCCCCTCCCGAGCAGCATCTGGATGCAGATGGGGCAGATGGGGTTCTCTGAGAGTGGAGATACAGGGTAGATTTCTGCCCTGAGTTTCTGACCCTGTTGCTGTGATAAAGTACTCAACAAAGACAGCTTGAGGGAGAAAGTTTATTCTGGTTAACAGACAGAGGCAGGAGCTTGAGGCAGCTGGTCACATTGCATTCCACAGTCAAGAAAGTGAGAATAGTGAATGCTTCCTAGGCCTCAGCTCTACTCCATTTTCCACAGTCCCTACCAAGGGAATAGTCCTACTCACAGTCAAGATTGGTCTTCTCACATCAGTTAACGAAATCAAGATAATCCCCCACAGGAATGTCCAGAGGCCCAAGTCCTGGGTGGTTCTAGATTCTGTCACATGGACAGCACTAACCTCACGCCCACCATGGAGGGAAACTGTCTGTATCATTGAGTTCTTGAGCTTTGAGAGAGCAAGTCATATTATCTTTTAGGGAAAAGCTTCAATAATTCAAAGACCTGACATATGGCACAGAGCTGTTGAACTCTCACCCAGAAACCTCTGTTCCTCAGGCAGCTAAAATGAACAGTGGGGCCAGAGAGTCAGTAAGAGGATGAGAGACAGAAAGTCTTCTTGAGATACAGGCTGGCTGGGTAGCTCAGGCTGATTTGGAACTCTGAATCAACCCTCCTGCCTCAGCCACACCCCAGTGCTAGGATTACAGGCCTCTGCCACCATGCCAGATAGAAAGGATGAACCTCCAGAGGGAGAACAGCAGATCTTTTCAACCTGCTGTCTCAAGACTTGAGCAACCTCCTGAGCCATCATTATTCTGTGTTGAGACATGCCCGAGTCAGCCTCCTGCCTGGTAGGAGCATGATCTGCCTCTTATTTGGCTAGAAGAATCCTTTTCTTTGCAGAGGCTTGACTTGCTGTCATTCATTAGAACTAGCCCAAAACATGTTCCGCTGAACAACGTCCCCCAGGGCCAAACCATGGGCACATGTTCTACATTGGCTTTTTGTTTGCCCATTTATTTGCCTGGCTAGTTGGTTGATAGTGCTACTGAAGGTCAAACTACCACTGACCCAAACCCCCAACCCTGCGCTGATGGAGTAACAAAAATGTTTGCAAGTACTTTAATGTTGTATAGTTCATGCTCTGGTTGTTTGAAGAAGTGGTACGACAGCATTCCAGAGATATTGTCATAGGCTGTTTGGGGGGTTTGGGTGGCTCCTGGGGATGTGCCTCTTGCAGGTGCTGGAGGAGACTATTAGAACACCGCTCACCTCTCAGCTGTTCTTCCACACAGTGCATTTGCAAGATACCCAAATGGAGTGGTTGTGCATTACTTCTGTTCCAAAGAGGTAAACTCGGCCGACACCTGAGCCCAGCATCCTAAGGACTCAGCAGTGGACAGCTTTCCCAGAGAGTCGAAGGAGCAGCCACATTAGGAACCAGGGACTACTACCACCAAGCGTCTCCCTCATTTGGACGTTGCTGGCTGTCTTGCTCCCTGGAACATCTCCGAATTAACTGGACTTGTGACCTGGCATTGCTGGCTTTTTCCTAGAAAAAGATTAGTTTTATCTTACACTGTTATGTTGCAGACAATTCCAGGAATTTAACCCCTGCTTGGACAGGAGGAAATGCACCGTCTTGCCTTTGTATACCAATCATCTGGACAAGGAGATTTCATCTCAAGTGTTTGTACCCATGGGGTTGTTGACTGAGAGTTTTCTATTACAATAACTATAGAGCTTCACAAGACACCCCCACCCCCAGCATGGCAGCCTGGAGAGTCCCTTGGGAGCTGGTACTAGAGCTCTCTGCCCCACTGACCAAACAGGCTCCCTGTCTGTACTGCCAGTGGCTTCTCCAAGGAGCTGTGCCCTGCGTCCTGTTAAGTATTCTCCCGCTATCCCTTTAGTTTTCAGTCTCCTTTTCCTCACTATTTATTTTGCTCCTTAATTTCTTCTCTTGCTTGCTCTCCCACTCGACAGACTGAAGGGGAGAGAGTGACCAATATTTAAATGAGGTAAAATGGGAAGCCGCAGTCTGGGTTTCCAGGAGTGCACTGATAAGCAGCTGTCGGGTATGTCGTATGAAGGTTCTCCGTAGCTGAACTTTTCTAGTAAGGTGCCTGAGAGAGCGCAAGCCTGCAGGCGTAGGCTTTGGGACCTCCCTGGCCAGCACTGCACAGGGTATGTGGTCTCCGAGGCAGGATGTCTGCAGAAGTGCCTGCTCCAGCCACTCACCAGCCGCTTGGACAAGTGGCTGAGCCTTTGTGGGTGAGCTCTCCCTGCTTGGAGCATCTTCCTCTTCCCTGGCCACCTTCCGTCCTGTTGCCTTCATGGCCCTCGTCCTTCCCTGGCCCCCTGTTTTTTCAAGACTGGAGGATTGCTCTAGGATAGGGTAGCATTGTGGGTCTCCCCTGCACACAGGGAACGGTTGACGAGAAACTGACTGGTGAGACGTGTTTGTGAGGCGTGGAGGAATGGCAGAGAGTGACGCAGGAGCAGGCGCACTCACTGCTGCCTCTATTGAGCATGTCCGGAGCCCGCACGAGCTATGCAGGGTCTTCTGGCGTTGGAGGCACACACATGCACAGACATATATGCAGGCAAAACACCCATACACATGAAATTTTAAAAAAATGAGCAGTGCTGCCCATGATCCCATCTGCACCAGCTTAAAATACACTTCCTCGGGAGCAGCACTGGGGTGCCAGGCAGCTCCCCACAGGACGGGAGCCCTGTCCTCTTACCTGGTAGGCTTGTAGCATTCCTTCTCATGAACTGTATTTGAAGCAGTAGAATAAAGCCTGTGTTTTCTCCTGGATGGTGTGCATACTTAATTCTGTTTTCCCAAACTCCACAGAGGGCTAGGGAGGGGAGCAGGAGCAGCCCCAGCCTGACAGCGATGGAGGGCTGCTCCTCAATAAACACCAGCAAGAAACCAAGTCTCCTTGAGCCTGTTTCCCCTTCTGAAGACTTCAATGGAAATGTTAGTAAGGGGGAATAGGTTAGCTAAGAAGAGAGGATAAGATGGTAAGTATGAAAAAAAAAATCAGAGTAACAGGCCTTTCACAAATGCCTCCATCTGGTGGCCAGCGGATGTGGCTATGGGTGTCTGGCTGACACCGCATGCCAGAATATTCCCATCTTCACACCGGGAACCCTGGGATTCTGTGTTCCCATCTTCACACCATCACACCGGGAACCCTGGGGTTCTGTGTTCCCATCTTCACACCGGGAACCCTGGGGTTCTGTGTTCCCATCTTCACACCATCACACCGGGAACCCTGGGGTTCTGTGTTCCCATCTTCACACCATCACACCGGGAACCCTGGGGTTCTGTGTTCCCATCTTCACACCATCACACCGGGAACCCTGGGATTCTGTGTTCCCATCTTCACACCATCACACCGGGAACCCTGGAGTTCTGTGTTCCCATCTTCACACCGGGAACCCTGGGATTCTGTGTTCTCATCTTCACACCATCACACTGGGAACCCTGGGGTTCTGTGTTCCCATCTTCACACCGGGAACCCTGGAGTTCTATACAGTCTAAATGTCTAACACAGCATTGCTTTGTGCTGCTTCTTGAAGCTCACTGTGGCCAGAAGGGTCCTATGAGGGTGTGGAGTTGGTAGGGGTGAGGGACTCTGTTTGAAAAGTCAAGTTGGCTCGCTTTGCCCAGCTCTCAAATGACAATTTGGTCCTTCGGTAATGTCCCCTCCTTGAGCTGGCTGGCTGGCCGTCCTGCAGATCCTCTGCAATGAGAATCATCCAGAACTTTGAGTTGAGGTGTGACGGCTGAGGTATGGGAAATGGCTTCCAAGAGGAGAGTGTGGTTTAAGCCAGAAAACACTCAACCAGCTGGTACTGTTCCCCTCCTGCCCAGGGCTAGGGCTTCATGTGGATTCAGGAGTATTTGCTTATCCACAAGATCAGCAAGGAGGCTGGATTCAGATCTCTGAGTCAGATCAACTTCAGAATCCACAGGAGGTGAAAAAGGCCATTGCAGTTACATCACCCTTGGATCTGGAATTTCTGGTCTGAACCTGCCTGTTTGAGAGTTGATTCACCTTGGTGGATGTCATTTCAGCCTCCTACTGTATGTTTTGAGGCAAGACAGTGGTGATTACCTGATTATTTGAGATAGGGGTCTCATCTTGTACCTCGAGCTGGTGTCATATGGCCGAGTTCAAGTCAGCCTCCTGCCTCAGAATGCCATGTGCTGGGGTTCCATGTACCACCACCCCTGGATCTAGGAAAGGGTTGTGGTTAAAGAGATGAAAGGGATCTCCCAACAGTTCAGTCTCCTAGAAACCTTTTCCCAGCAACTGCTCCTGCCCAGCCACCTAGATTGTGGTCCACAGGGAAGGAGATGATACATACTGGTGCAGCTGCAGGCTCACACACATGGTCATGAACACTTTAAGCCTTTGCCTCTGGCCGTTTAAGGTCGGGGAGGCCTCCCTCCTGTTCTTATTTATACTGCCTGGCCATGTCCCTGCCTCTATGCCTGAATCACCAGGCACTTCCATTGGGAAGGGAGTCATGAAGTGAATCTTTACAGGGTAGCAGTGACTTTGAGCATAGGCAGAGTGTGCTGCAGGCCCTTTGTGCTGAGGGAATAACCGAGGGAGGCCAAAAGAGACATAAAATGTCTTGGAGTCTCCATGAAACCCCGAACCAGAGATTCCGTATTTCTACTCAAGAGCTGAGGGGAAATTGGAACTTGAAGAAGGAATGGTGTGAGGATTTCTGGCAGCTAGAGGAGGTGAGCCCTGATTCTGTCACCTCCTAACTTCTGCTAATGCAGACTAGTTGGAAACGGGAATGTCTCGGCTCTTGCCCTACCCACTAAACAGGACCATGGCAAGGGGAGAGGGTGGCGGGAGGCTCTTGGTGTCTGCTTTTCACAGCTAGCTCAGTTAGGCAGGGCCTGGGTTGGGGACCAGAGTGCTAAGCAGGACCCCAAGAATCTCTTGGAAAGGGACTAACTTGCCTCTTGCCTGGGGAAAGCAGGCGCCACTCATTTCCTGGAGCACTTCCAACCCCACCTCCAGCCCGTGGCCACCCAGCCCTAGTCCTCAGCACAGGCTTGCTCCACCCTCCCCATCCTGCGCTGCCTGCCAGACCTGAGCTACAGTGAGTGTAGCCAGAGAGAGGGTGGCTCAGGGAGCAGGCAAGCTCCCTGCTGGGACCCGGGCTGCGGGCCATGCCCGGGACCCTCTGGCAAAAGTGGCTGGCAAGCAAGGGACTGCCCCTTCTTGGAGCAGTGCTGCTTCGGAAGAGAGAGAAGAGGGGACCGCCACCGTTGAGGCATTGGCGGGTAAGGTACTCATCTCACTTGGGGAGTGTTGACTGCAGTCCTGGGAGATGGTGCCCTGTGGGGGCTGAGCCAGCCACCGCTCTGGGGTTTGATTTAGGGTGGAACATACCACAGACAACCTGGAAAAGCTCAGACTAGAGGGATGGACCAAGGCCTTGGCTCCTGAAAGTGATCTCCAAAAAGAAATGATGGCAAGTCCTGTGACCGTTGCCTTTGGTTGGTTTGCCAGGAATGTGCAGAGCGGCCATATAACCCATTGTGGAGAGAAGGGATGGGGGGGTGGGGTTCCGGGAGGTAGATTGACGCCCAGAAGGCTGCAGTCTGGTAGTATCTTTTTTGAACCCAATCTTCAATTTAGTAACTTGTCAGACTGGTACAGGCTGGGGGACTGCTTCTCCTCACCTTCCTACTCTCCACCTCTGGTTGGTTTTCCAGCCCTTGCCTGGAAGCCCATAGATGTGGTGGGTTCTGGCTTTCTCTTTAATGTTTAACCTTAAATACACTATCCCAGAGCTCAGGCCACGTGGACGGAGCAGCTGTAGGCTGGCCGTCATAAAACCTAACTAGCTTAGCGTTGAGCAGATCCAGGTTCCCCACCAATCCTGTCCACCCAACACCCTGGGCCTTGCAAAAGCTTCCCCGAGCTCCTGCCACGGGAGCATCAGTGACCCAGGACCAGGCAAGCTCTGTGGTAGGACAGTAGAGAGAAAAGGAGCCAGAACTCACTGGAGAGACGAGACCAGGATGCTCCTGGCTTCCCGGGACTGAGTCCCTGGGGTTCTGTTGTTTCAGAGAGAAACCCACCCGTATTACGACCTTCAGGTGAAAGTGCTGAGGGCCAGAAACATCCAGCACACCGATCTGTGTGAGTGAGCCTCACCTCCACCTTCTCCTTTTTTCTAGGGTGTTCTCAGGGCTCTGTGTGTGTGCACAAATACCCACTTGAAGCAGAGTGAAGGGTTGGTGTTGACTATCAAGGGAGGCTGCCCTGGTGTGGGGTGCACAGAGAGGGAGGGTGGCACTGGAGAGGTGAGTCGTGTAGACTCCAGCCTCCTCCTGACCCTAAGAGCCGGTGTGAGGGTGTATTAGGCTCATGTTACCACACATCAATGCCTGCTTTCCGGGAGCTTTGGTGGTACCCACACAGGGCACAGAATTTTACTGCCTGAATCAGGCAATTTCAAGGAGTTACCCAATGGTCTGTGCTGCCACACGGTGCTTTGAACTGTGGCTGCTGCTGCAGGATCTCTTGTCAGTTGAGTGGAGGCAGACCTGGCTAGGATGGAGCTGGGAACACCAAAGCTCCCTCCCCTGCCCCAGGCAGGTAGCCTGTCCCTTGCTCCTTTGTCCCCAAGCGCAGGCTCCCCTGGGGAACCTTTTCAACAGGAAGAGTTTGATGCCAAATCCTCTCCCCATCTTTCCTGCAGTGTCCAAAGCTGACTGCTATGTTCAACTGTGGCTGCCCACAGCTTCTCCTAGCCCCACCCAGACGAGGACAGTGACTAACTGTAGTGACCCAGAGTGGAATGAGACCTTCCATTATCGGATCCATGGTGCTGTGAAGGTACAGGGCCGGTAAGGGACTGGGCATGGAGGCCAGTGAGTTCCTCCACAATGCTGATCCTTCGGTCCTCTCCCCAGAATGTCCTGGAGCTTACCCTTTGTGACAAGGATATCCTGGACAGTGACCAACTCTCCGTACTTCTGTTTGATCTGAGTAATCTCCAGCCTGGCCAGCCTCATACACACAACTTCTCTCTGAACCAGCAGGTGAGGTCTACCTGGGTTAGCAATAAGTAAATCTCAGGAGAGGACCCCTCCACCCCTACCCCTAAGCCACTGATAAGCAGCCATCTTGGTTTGGCCTTGCTAAGTCTGGAACTGTATCTGGCACATATTTCTGAATGAATGAAGCTCTACTTAGAAACACCACTCTTCCCCTGTGCCTATGAGGTGCCGTACCAGACTCGTTTCCTAGGCCCTAGAGCTCAGCACAGGTGAGAGGCAGGAGCGGTCCTTGAGATTTTTGAAGGTTTGTGAAAACTGCTGCCGTTCTTACCGCCCCCACCCCTTTCAGGATTCACAAGAGCTGCAAGTAGCGTTTACTCTGGAAAAGAGGTGAGTCCAGTGAGAGCCAGTATCGATCTGTTTGTTCCAAGTGCCAGTCCTCAAGTCCTTTACTTGCCTTGGAGGTGTGACTTCAGAGAGGACAGCCTGGTGTTGACACCTACTTGTGTGTTGGATGACAAGTCTCCCTATCATGCTTTCCAGGCTCTTACACCTGCTTTGATCATGTTGTTTTAACAGCCGTGGTAAGGGGGGTGATGGCCTATGAAACCCTTATCTTTTACAGTCAGGTGCCTGCATCTGAAGTCATCACCAATGGGGTCCTGGTGGTGAGTAGGGAAGATGGGTGTGGAATTGTGTGGGACTGGGGAACAGGAGACGTAGTAGACCGTGGTTGAGTCCAGGATGCCCCCATGTCTCTGGAAGACGCTCAGTCCTTCCTTAGAAGGAAAGTGTGTGAGGGGATGAAGAACACATGAGCTTGTGTGGGTATCACAGAACCTTTGTTCCTCTGGGGCCCTGGCTGCTGAGGGAGCCTGTGGGGCCCCATAATTCTCTTTCCCACAAGTGCCCACTTCTTATGAGTCCTGAGGAGGAACACGGCACAACCTTGGGGATTGTCACAAAAGACCCCTGCCCATAGGACCCACGTCCCAGAGAGCTGCTATGGTCCTTGCCCTGGCTGTTCTTCCCTTCTCCATCCTGATCAGACCCTATAGGCTCTCTTGACTGCTAAGGTTTCTGCTTTCCTCAGGCTCAGCCCTGTCTGAGAATCCAGGGCACGCTCAAGGGAGACAAGACAGCCTCACTTGGGGAGCACGGTGAGTTGGGCCCTTGGAGCTTGCCTTCCTCCTGGAGGCCACATCGGATGTGAGGGCTGTGGCTCTTTACATTTTCACGGCTTAAAGAGGGGGAGAGGGCAGCAGGGACTTGGCTAAGAGTGGTCTCCCCGACCTGTGCCCAACTGACCAGCCTGGACATATTCTTAAGACCTCAGCAGAGGCAAGAGAGCCGACTCAATTGAACAAGTGCTTTTAAAGCCTCTAGTCACATCCTGGCCATTCACATGTTACTGGCCCAAACAAGACACATGCTTAAACTCAAAGTCAGAGGGCAAGGGGTGTAGTCTGCCTCCTTAGAGGGGAAACTGAAGTCACTTGGTTAGCACAGAAGACCTGAGACTCTGGGAGAAGGGAGTCCTAAAAGATAACACAAGGTTCGTTTCTGACCTGTTCAGTCTGCCATCTTGTGTGAAACCAAGGCCTCAGCCTTCAGTTTAAAACCTCAGCTTTAAAAATAACAAAATGAGGGGGCTAGAGAGATGGCTCAGTGGTTAGGAGCATTGACTGCTCTTCCAGAGGACCTGGATTCAATTCCCAGCACCCACATGGCAACTAACAACTGTCTGTAACTCCAAGATCTGACACCCTCACATAGACATACATACAGGCAAAACACAAATGCAAAAAAGTAAGTAAATTATTTTTTAAAAAATAACAAAATGAGGCTAAGGAGAAGGCTCTGTGGGTAAAAGAACTTGCTACGCACACTTGAGGACCTAAGTTCAAATCCCTAATGTTCACTTCAAAAGCTGGGCATGGCCCACAGTGCTGTGGGGATCAGAGACAGGAGGATTGTTGGAGCTTGTTGACTGCCAGCCCAGCTCCAGGTTCAAAGAGAGACCTTGTCTCAAGGGAATAAGGTGGAGCATGACAGAGCAGGACACTAACATCCTCTATCCTCCTTATATGTGCACAGGTATGCATAGTCACACACATGTGAGCATGTTACACATAAAACCTAAATAAAAATAACAAAATGTCTCAACCAAAAGTCATGGGACCTTGAGCAATTCAAGAAAGAGTTAGGCATGAGCTAACCAAGAAAACTACAGCTGCATCATGGTGGCTGTGTCTCCTGTCAGTCAGAACACTCCATAGTTAAATATGCTGAGACTGCCGATTTATTATTTCAAAAACTAAGGCACCAGGGCATTTCCCCCACACAAGTGAAGAATCGTCATCCCCCCAAAACTAGATTCATCATTATTTTGCCTCCCTTTAGGCTTTTCTAAAGGACCATGGGGAAGGACGGATGTCTTAAAAGGAATTTTCACTTCACTCTGATTTGGGGTGGGGGAGGAAGATCATATTACCCTTTGAATATGCCACCCACCACAAAATATTCATAGAATATTTAAAATCTTAAGTTTAAAAACTTAAAAATCCGTAACACAGAACTCCCAGGGCATCTCCCTGCTCTGCGGCAGCCTCTGCCATCTCTCTGTGAAGGGCTTGCTCCGCGCGGCAGCCCACTGGAATCTCCCCGTGGAGTGCTTGCTTTGATCAACTGCTTAAAATGCAGCTCTTGATCCAATCCATTCCTCTGAGAAAAAAAGAGCTGAGAAGAGAGAGACACACACACCCATAATAGCATGGCAAAGAGAGGGTCCTGGGGGAGGTGCAAGATTGGGGCTATTAATGCAGTCTGGCACAGAGGAGGAGAATCCAGATGTGGGAGTGGAGCCTGGTGGTGTGACAGTTAATGTCCACATGGAGTTGAACCTGTGAGATGAGCGCTGCCCTGGTGACATGGAGAGTGGCATTATGCTGAGAACTTAGCATCTATTGGACCATATTTCCTCATGGCAACCATGGAAAGCAGGCGCAGTCACTGACCTCTTCACATCATACCACCAATAATACATGGAGAGCCAGGACCAAACACAGATCTGACACACTCCGAGGCCACTGCCTTCACCATAAGATCTGGCATTTCTTCAATGAATGGCACACCTTAGTCTGACTCCATCTCAGGCCATAATCCTTGGTAGGCATGAAAAAGCACCTTTCCAGGTGTCTCCTACCTCAGGGCATGTCAAGTCTGGCTTCATCTTGTGCAAGGATGGGATCCTATCTGGACCTCTGCTGTCTTCCAACCCTTTGGGTCACTGTTGCTTCTGTGATGTGTTCGGAACCCAGACTCTTCTGCACAGCAGTGTGTGGATGTCAGGCCTGGAAGTTTCTCTCTGGATCCACCACCTCTCACAGCTGCTAGGAAGCTGGGCAGGAAGAGACCCACCCCACTGTTCCTTGCCAATACACAGCCTCATTTCTTTGCTCTTTCCCTGCTTGGGTCTCACCTAGCTTGAGCTGACCTCTGACCCCTCTGCTTCTGCAATATACAATTCTTCTGTTCCCAGAATGCCATTCTGCCTTCTACCTCGTCTTCTGAGTCCCTACATCTTTCCAAGGTCTTTGACTTCTGGAAGCTAAGGCCACAGCAACTAGCAGCATATGTCTGTGTTCTCTTTGGCCACAAACCTCCCCAAAAGCATGAATGGAATCAAGAGATTGGGAATATAAACAGTTGAAAATCAGTAATTAATGCAATAATGAATAGCTATTTATATCATTAACTACACGTTAGGTAACTAAAATAAAAATTTCAAAATCTCCAGCCCCATAGGCTATGGGCTGACCCAGTCCCTTTTCTCCTAGTATTTGTGTGTTTCCCACACTATACCAGGGCTGATTGATTGGAGAAGCTGAGAGCTCTCCATGGTTCTTCTCCTGTGGTCAAGGTACTGGAGTGAGCAGGGGATGAGAGCTAGGGACCCGGGGAAGAGGAGGAATTCCTGTCATCTGGAGTGTCATTGTCCTGAGCCACATTCACATCCGCCCACTTTGACCCTTCACTGGACCTCTGCCCTCAGGCTCGAGGCAGATCCAGCTGGCAGTGCCTGGAGCGTACGAGAAGCCACAGCCAGTGTCTCTGCGGCAGACCACGGAGCCAGGCCTACCACCTACCTTCACCTTCCACGTCAACCCAATGCTGAGGCCCAGACTGCATGTCGAGCTGCAAGAGAAGCTCCTGGTTCTGCAGGTAAGCGAGCAACGGCAAAGGGAAGGATAATGGAATGAGTCCATGTAGGAGGAGACTCCAGGGTGCCTGGGAGGCATGTCTTCCACCCCCATTGCTCCTTGGCACTCTTCTCCACAGAGTGGCCCAAACGATGAACTGGAGACTCAGACCAACAAGCTGAGCGAGACAGGCATCTTGCTCTCCTCTCTGCCCCTCGGCCAGGAGGAACAGCACTTTGTGGTCCTGGAGGAGGTAAGGTTTAGTCTGGTGCTGGGGGCTCCTGCCTGTCCTGTGATCACTGAGAGGTCTGGGGTCCACCCTGGCCTCCTACCTGAGCCCCAAGGGCCACAGGTGGGGGTCTGACTCTACTTTCTCAGGGATGAGGGCACTGTGTCTCTTTCAGGGGCAGGAGGTGGCTCTGAGTGTGAAGGCAGAAATGAGGTGAGGTGGGGATTTTGTGAAAAGCCCTTGGGCTTGGCTGGAAGTGGGGAATACCCCAGTGGGTTCTGCTTTCCTGCCCACTTGGGTCCGGCCATGGGGACCACCTCTTTGGTACTAGTGGGAAGTCCCTGGGGTGTTTTCTGTGGGACTTCCCAGAGTGTGGATCTGTTCCTATGGCAAATAGACTGGGCTCAAGGTTCTCCTCCTTACTCCATCCACTCCATCTGAATCAGCTCTGGGGACTTAGACCTGCGCCTTGGCTTTGAGCTCTGCGATGGGGAACTGGAATTTCTGGACAAGAGGAAGCAGGTCGTATCCAAGGCCCTGCAGCGGGTGATGGGATTGCGCGAGACTCTACACTGTGACCAGGTATGGGACGGTAGGTGAACTCTTAAGTCCAGCCTGTCCCCTTGATGGGTGTTATGTGGATAAGAGATGACAGGAAGCTCAGAGGAAGCATGGGCAGCAGAGGATGAAGAGAGCAAAGGGGCTTCTTCCCCTAGCCGATGGGCACAATCTGCAGTTGGGAACCGGAATGAAGATTTACACAGTCCTGGCTGTGGGTGGTAGCTTTAGCAGCGTGGGCTGACACAACAGGATACTGCAGACTGAGTAGTTTCAACAACAGAAACCATTTTCTCATGGGGTCTCCTTCCTGACTGGTAGACAGCTGCCTTCTTGCCGTGGTGTGACATGGCCGTGTGTGTGTGTGTGTGTGTGTGTGTGTGTGTGTGTGTGTTTCTGTGCATGTGTGTGTATCTGTGTGTGTGTGAGTCTGTGTGTGCATGTATGAATGTGTGTCTGAGTATGTGTTTGTGTGTGTGTCTGTGTATACATGTGTATGTGTATGAATGTGTGCCTGTGTGTGTGCATGTGTATGTGTGTGAATGTGTGTGTGTCAGTGTATACATGTGTATGTGTATGAATGTGTGCCTGTGTGTGTACATGTGTATGTGTGTGAATGTGTGCCTGTGTGTGTGTACATGTGTATGTGTGTGAATGTGTGCCTGTGTGTGTACATGTGTATGTGTGTGAATGTGTGCCTGTGTGTATGCATACTCAGGAAGGAGCAGGAGCTCTCTTACCACTACCCCCGTTTCAGGAAAGAATCTCACTATGTAGTCCTGGCTGACCTCAAACTTGCTATGTAGACCAGGTTGGCCTCAAACTCACAGAGAACCAGTTGCCTCTGCCTCCAGGTTATAATTATTAAAGGCGAGCACCACCATACCCACCTCCCCAAACCTTTTTTTTTTTAATGAGATAAGTATTACTACTGTGTAGCTAAGGCCTGGCTTCATATGTAATTTAGACTAGTCTTGAACGTGTGAGTCTCCTGCCTCAGTCTCCCAAGTGCTGGTATTCCAGGGATATGTGTTCATGTCCAGGCCTCTTCCTCACCTGGTCAGGACAGCGGTCCTGTCAGATTGAGGCCCTCCCCTCTTAGCCTCTTCTAACCACATCACTTCCTTATAGGCTCTGTCTGTAAACAGTCACATATGAGGGACAGGGCTTCAGCAAATGAATTTTGAGAGGGCACAACTGGACAGTGGTCAGAGGGATCAGAAGTAGAGGCTCTGTAGGATCTCTTAGGCAAGGGCCAGTTGGCCTGTGACTGGGAGCCAAGAAGATAGGAATGCTAAGAGATAGACCAGTGGAATAAGTCAGGAAAACGCTGGTATCATCTTCTTTACCACATGGGTACAGCAGATGTGGAACCGCTGTCCAGCACTGGCCAGTAATGGCCAGTACTGCCAATAACCTAGACTGTATTCAGTCAACAGAGGTGGCCACTGAGTGCCAGATATCTGTTCTGATTCATCCAGCACTCTGTAACAGTAGGGCCCCAGTGAGCAGGGCCAGGGGAAGAAAAAAAGGAGTCAGAGTCTTGATAGACTGAGTCAACCCTTCGTGGCAAAGCTAATCCTACCAGGCACCTCTGATCCCGAGGAGAGCCTCAGACTCTGGGTGTCCTCTACCTGGGGGCAGGCCAGGGAGGCTTGCTGGTCTCTGTCTTAGCTGCCAGCAATGTTGTCTTCCAGTCCCCAGAGGATATTTATCAGTGTTCACGGATGTTTTGTTGTAAGTGGTGGATCCATGTAGAGGATACTGCTGGCATCTATTGAGGATAGGCCAAAGATGCCACTGAGGGCCCCGCACACAGTACAGAACCACAAGGAGCCAGCCAGGACCCAGTGTTTGCCTTGCTAACAGGGTTTGGTGAATCAAATACACCTGTCACTAGATATCTTTCTGAAATAATGGCTAAGAGCGGCCACAGAAGCCAGGCATGGCGGTGCATGCCTGTAATTCTAGCACTTAGGAGGCAGAAGCAGAAAGATCAAGTCCATCTTTGGCTACAGTGTAGCTTGAGTTTTCCTGCCTTGCCCACAGTCAGGACAAATCTCTCTCACTCGCCAGTCCCACAGCCGCTCAGACCTAACCAAGTAAACACAGAGACTTATATTGCTTACAAACTGTATGACAGGCTTCTTGCTAACTGTTCTTATAGCTTAAATTAATCCATTTCCATAAATCTATACCTTGCCACATGGCTGGTGGCTTACCGGCGTCTTCACATGTGGCTTGTCATGGTGGCGGCTGGCAGGACTCCACCTTCCTATTCTCTCAATTCTCCTCTCTGTTAGTCCCGCCTATACTTCCTGCCTGGCCACTGGCCAATCTGTGTTTTATTTATTGACCAATCAGAGCATTTGACATGCAGACCATCCCACAGCATTACAGAATGAGTTTGAGGTCAATCTGGGCTTCAGGAGACCATCTCAGAAAACAAAACAAAACTACAGGCTGAGGAGTAGGCTCAGGCAGGAAAGTGCTTGTCTGAGTTCAGATCCCTAGCACCCAGGTGGAAAAGCAAGGCATGGTGGCACACATCTGTAACCCCAGCCCTGGGGGAGGGGGATGGTGACAGGCAGGTGATTGGAGGGAAGTGGCCAGCCAGTCTAGCCGAATCCATGGGTTCAGTGAAAGCAGTGTCTCAAACAATAAGGTGGAGATCAGCAGAAAATGACACCCGGTATCATCCCCAGGTCTCCCTATGCACATGTACTCATGTGTACACACGCCTAGAACCATGTGCACTCACATACACCACACGTAACACAGAATTTTTAAAAAGACAAGTCATCTGCGGGCTCTCACTCTTGGGTTTAAGAACCATTACTCTTGGGCACATGGGTTAACCTTACACATCAGTTTGGTCATCTGTAAAGTGGGGGGCTCCCTGGGTTTCTGGGAGAACTCGGTGAGCTAATACATGGAAGGCGTTTATGACAACGGCGGCTGTGGATAAGCAGTAAATACGTCAGGCCTGGTGGTGTTGCTAACAAGTCATTGCCGTGCTCAGGTGCCCGTGATCGCTGTGTTAGGCTCTGGGGGTGGAACCAGAGCCATGACTTCCCTGTACGGCAGCCTGGCGGGGCTGCAGGAACTTGGCCTTCTGGATGCTGTGACCTACCTGAGCGGGGTTTCTGGGTCTACCTGGTAAGTGAGGTAGGGCAGAACACAGAGTGAGCTCTGGACGGGTAAGGATGTCCAGGAGATGGGATGGAGTCTCTGATAAGGGGCTGGGAGCCTGCCTTCAAGGGGGTCAAGATGAGTGAGAGGAGGGTCCCAGGGACATGTCTGAGTGAGGGAATAGAACTGCTGGTGTATGTGACAAGGAGGAGCATCCTCTAACTCACAGGCATCCCTTCCATCCGCAGGTGCATCTCTACACTCTACAAGGATCCATCCTGGTCCCAGAAGCCTTTGCAGGGCCCCATTGAACGTGCCTCGGCTCGGGTCTGCAGCAGTAAGATAGGGATGCTGTCCGCAGAGAAGCTGCAGTACTACTCCCAGGAGAAGGAGGCCTGGGAGAGAAGAGGCCACAACATGTCCCTCTCGGACTTCTGGGGCCTCATCATTGAGTATTTCCTGAACCAGGAGGTAGGAGACCAGGAAGTGGGTGGAAGCTCCCCACCCCAGCTCCCTTTTCCACATGTTTCTTCTCCCTTGACTCCTTTCTTATTCCTGGGGTAGAGCCCAGTAAAAACATGTATTGAAAATTGTTCCTGCCTGCCTCTGAGGCAGAGCGCCATGCCCACCCATTGGCCAAAGCAGCTCTGACCCATACCACCAAGCAGCTACTCCTAGAACCACAGGCCCAGTCCGGCTGAGGCAGAAGGTTCAGGCAGCTGACCCGCAGTGTGTGGCTACTGGCTGGGCGTGGCCACCTGCGCTATCTCATTTCTAAGAAGTTACGTCTCCTAGTGACTTTCTTTGTAAAGAAATTAGACTGGCTTTTCGATGATCCCCTCAAACTGTCAGTCTGGCTGTCTGCCTTCTGATTGCTCTCTGGAATGACCGAGAAAGGAGAGGATGCTCCCAGAGGCACTGGCATCATGAAAACCCACAGGGGGGCTGAGCTCTGCTACGGCCTAAAGCTACAGCCTGGCCTTGACGACGCGACATATCTCTTGTGGGGTGCACCATCCCCCTCAGGGTGCTGATGCCAACCCCGAAGACAGAGAACAGGGGCTCCCCCAAAGTCAAGCTGTCTGCTTTCTCTCCTGCCCAGGAAAACCCTGCCAAGCTGTCAGACCAGCAAGAAATGGTCAGCCAGGGTCAGAACCCTTACCCCATTTATGCGAGCATCAATGTCCACACACACATCAGTGGGAAAGACTTTGCAGGTGCCTGGGTGTGGGCGCAAAGGAAAGAGACAGGGAGATGCGGCAGGAGCGTGGGTGAGGGCGGGGCTTTCAGCTATAAGTGGGAGGTGCTCCCGAGCAGGGACCTTGGCCAATGGTGGAGTTCCTGCCTCTGGTTTTTGGAAAGCCAGGGTTCCTGCTCAGTCACGAGGACCCTGGTTTCTTTGTTTTCCCCAGAGTGGTGTGAGTTCACCCCCTATGAGGTCGGTTTCCACAAGTATGGGGCTTATGTTCCCACCGAACTCTTCGGCTCCGAGTTCTTCATGGGTCGGATGCTGCGGCGCTGGCCAGAGCCCCGCATCTGTTACCTGCAGGGTGAGTCTAGGTTTGGAGGTCGGAGGTTGGCAGGGCTAGGGCCAGGCTGTGATACGGGGCCCTGCCTGTCTCCATAGGCATGTGGGGCAGTGCTTTCGCAGCCAGCCTAAGTGAGATCTTCCGGGAGATGGGAGGCTCGGGCCTGCGCCTCCTGGACCCGTACAAAGAGAGCATCACTGTCACAGGTGAGAGCAGAGGCCCTGGTCAGTCACCACCACTTGCCAGGGCCCTGGCAGAGGGATGAAGAATGAGGGAGGTGGACCAAGATGGTTCTCACTGTATTTCACTGCCCCCCCCCATCCAGATGACTACCCAACGTTCCGGTCGCAGGACCAGGACCCCACACGGCTGCGAACCAGGCTCTTCACTCCACAGAACCCCTTCTCTCAGGCTGTGCTGGACATATTCACCTCCCGCTTTACCTGTGCCCGGAACTTTAACTTTACCCGAGGCCTCTGCCTGCACAAGGACTATGTGACTAGTAGGGAGTTTATGGCCTGGAAAGGTATGTGGTACCGTGTGGGAGGGGGGAGCCGGAAGCAGATCCTTCCTATATATACATCTGGCTCCCTGGGGCCAGCGTTGGCTTTTATCTGGGTCTTGGAGGAGGTAGGGTCGTGGTCCTCTGTTGTTAATGGGGACGGCTTGTCTGACTGCTGAAAGTTGAAAGGCAAGGTGGAAGGGCCAGGGTGAGGGAGGCAGGAGAAGTCTAGAGACTGTGACTACAGATTCAAGGAGAGGGCGGTCACCAGCAAGAACCACTGCATCTACCCCTGTGCACCTTACAGACAGACACCCCGATGCCCGCCCCAACCAGCTCACACCCATGAAGGACTGTCTGCGCCTCGTAGACGCCGGCTTCGCCATCAACTCGCCGTTCCCGCTGATCCTGCAGCCCCGGCGGGCTGTGGACCTCATTCTGTCCTTCGACTATTCCTTGGAAGCCCCCTTTCAGGTAAGGAGGGAAGCAGGGGTCACCCAAAGTGAGTGGAGGGGAGGAGGAGAAATCTCTGCTGGACGCTTATTTCCAACTTTATCTGGCAAACGCCCGGCCGGGTGTTTGGGTGTCACTTCTGGTGGAGGTACCCTTTAGACATTGTTGACAGTCCAGGTCTCCCAGCTGGAGAATTCTGGGATTATGAGAGGATGTATAAAGAGGGTCTCGGCTGTCTTTTAGACTCAGTCCTAGAACCTCCTGCCTAGTTATGTTAGGATTTCCCTGCTCCACGGCTCCACAGGGGGCCTGGGGTTGCTGCCCTTTGTTACTATGGTAACACTAGCCACGAAAGTCCTCTTAGGGAGAGATCTGCAAAGGGTGCCTCAAAATCCCTAGGACAGTGGGTCTGGCGGGCTCTCTTTGACTTCCTCTTCATCCTCCCTGTCCAATGACTGCCTAGGATTGGAGAAGAGCTAAAAACCCATCCAACACGCCCTTGCTATCAACCCCTTAACAGGGAACAGCGGAGGGACTGTCCAAGGGACAGCCATGTTAATAAGGATGGCATGAGAGGTCTAGAGGACTAGATTGACCTTCAGCCTTTGCTAATTATTGCTAACTCACTGCGCTCTCACTGGACGCTTATTTCCAACTTTATCTGGCAAATAGAAAGGTGGTTCAGAAAGTCACTCAGAAATTCCGACACAGAGCTAGCTGAAGCCTGAGTCCAGGTAGGGGCCAGAAGCTTGCCTCTTTGCCCAGGTCTTGCAGATGACGGAGAAGTACTGCCTGGACCGTGGAATCCCCTTCCCCAGGATTGAGGTGGGCCCCGAGGACTTGGAGGACCCCCGCGAGTGCTATCTGTTCACCAAGGCCGAGGACCCCTGCTCGCCCATTGTGTTGCATTTCCCCCTTGTCAACAGGACCTTTCGCACCCATCTGGCCCCAGGTAAAGGGAAGTCCCAAGCCCATTCCAACCCTCAGGGGAGGATGGGACCCTAGCCTCCTGGAGGGCCTGGGCTAACCACTGCGCCCTCTGATGCCTGGACCTTTGTGTTCTCTCTGAGCCATCTCTTTCTAACGGGCCAGAGAGCAAGCCAGAAATCCTGAGCAGGGAACGTGTCCAGGGCCATCAGCTCCCAGCCCAGTTCCACAGAGTTCTCCAGCCTAGCCTTGCTTTCCCCACCCCAGGTATAGAACGACAAACAGCCGAGGAGAAGGCCTTTGGGGACTTCATCATCAACGGGCCAGACACCCCCTATGGAATGATGGACTTCACCTATGAGCCCAAGGAGTTTGATCGGTTGGTGACTCTGAGTCGATACAACGTCCTGAACAACATGGAGACTATAAGGCGTGCCCTCCAGCTGGCTCTGGATCGACGACAGGCTGGGGAAGGGGTTGGGGGCTGACCTGGTGAGAGTCAGAAGACTGTGGCAGAGATGTGATGGAGGGCCCTAGGCCAGGGCTTGCTGAGGGAGAAGACTTTAAGGAGTTTCTCTTTCCTACTTCTTCCCTGAGGTCTCCCAGTCCCCAGAGGTCTTGCCAGTGAACTTGGAGCAGAACCTCCTCATTCCCTAGAGAAGGTGGGACAGTCTAGCTCTTGGGGACACTGGGCAGGAGAGAGCAGATTCCATATTACGGTGGGGTGTAGTGAGAACCAGGCATCAGCCTCCTCAGAGGGCCCACCCCCTCCACAGACGAGGAGAACCTCGGAAAACACCCTGCTTCTCAGAGCCTCACCACAGAGAGCTGTGGGCTGAGGAACCAGCCGCTCTCTTCATGCTGAGACTAGATGCAGAACCACAGCCACCCACACTTCCACAGTGGCCCAGCTCTGGTCCCCTCCAAAGCTCCTGAACTCAGTGATGTCAAGAATAAACAGGAGCTGTGTGGATTGCCAGTCTGTGTCATTGAATCCATGCCCTACTAATTCTTCTCTGCATTCTGGCCTCTCTGTCCCTCCTCAGAGGTCACCAGGCTCATGGAGCTTGTGACAAGATGGCCCACCCCCGACAAGTGTGCACAGTACTTTGCTCTTTGAACACAAACCACGTTTTCTGGTTCATAAATACAGCTGTCACTTTGGGCAAATACAGTCTTCCCATTCTCAGGAGCCAAATGGGTATGTCTAGAGGGGTCATCTGTTAATCACGGGCAGAGGGAATGGACAACTGCATACATTGTATATACATACATTGTATATGTGGGTATATGTTCCTATGTATCATGGGCCAATGATCACATGGGATGGGCAAATGGGTTGGGGGTGGACCTAGCCTGGATTCCTGCATCTGAGGACCTACATAGGTCCCTCCCTCTCTTTCTTATTTCTCCTGATCCACTTGAGGCCTTCTAAATATTGAGAGCTTCTCCAGAATGAGCAGCTTTCCAAACTGTGAAGAGGAGATCCATCCTGGTCAGACTATCTTCCTCTGATTTACCTCCTTGGCCTCATCTTCCTCCACCAGCTGTGCCCTGGTGCTGAGCCACCTGAGGCTGTGCAGTAGCTGAGAGGCTGTGCTCAGTGGACCTGTTGCTCACACCTGTGCGCATACGTGTACACATGTATGCTCTGAGACCAAATGCACAACTCACAATTCCTCTTTCAGTTGAGACACCTTTTTGGGGGTGTCATCCACCTTAACTTTGGGGAAAAGGCTCTAGTTCTGTGTCCTGCCTACAATAGTCAAAGCTCCATCCGTGTTCCCTGTCTAGCGTGTCCTGAGGTTTAAGCCTCCCGCTGATGTGAAAGTGAAGCCAGGGGCTGCAGGACCAGTTTGGACTGGCATGCAGTAAAGCAGCCTGGCCCTCCCCACTCCCTTCTCAGTATTGCTGGCCACCACCCCGGCACCCCTTGGCTTCAGTAATGGGGGGTTTATTTGGAAGGCCCTGCAGTGGCCATTGTCACTGACTTGTTTATTGGACTGTCATAGCTGTTAGGACTCATGGAGTGCACAGCTGGAATCTCTAGTCTGTCTGCAGAATCAGCCTGGACTCTGACTCCTGTGAGAGGGGAGAGGCTTTTGTCTGCTTAGCCAGGCACTGAGAGAGGACAGTTGGCTTCAGTTGTGACGGACTCTGCTGACGGTCTGGGTTTGTGGGTCTTTGTGGCTCTCCAGCCTTTGGTCTCACCTGGCCGGCACACTGGATTCCTGGGAGCTGCAACAGGTGGCCAGGTCTGCTTCAGGTCACATTCCTCCTCCCAGGGCCACAGCTTTGTGCCCCCTGGGACTCTAAGGTTTCTACAATTAGGCTGAGGATGCTTTTGCCTGGGTTTTATCTGGCACCGGGTGACCTGACCTGCTCTTCTGCCTCCTTGAACCTCTCCCATCTCGTCTCCTTTCTTTTCCTCAGTTCCTTAAATACTTCAGGGTTCCCTGGGAGCAGCCCAGGGTCTCGGGGTCTATAAAAGCTGCACATCTCTCTTTCCCGTCCCTCTCCATCCCTGCTTCTTCATTTATTTGCTTTCAGACAGCTTTTTTTTTTTTTCTCTCTCTCTCTCTAGACAAGGGTTTTTAACCTGACGTTCACTATCTCCTGCCTCAGCCTCCTGAGTGCTGGGATCACATACCCAGCTACAAATCATCCTTTTGGATGATTACAAAGACAGGTCTGTGTTCTGAGATGGAACTCTTCTGTGCGCATTGCTTTTGATTCCCCACTGGAGCATGTGTGGAGGTCGGGGACAGCTTGCAGGACTCGTCTCTCACCATGGGGGCTCCAGGAGTCGAGCTCATGTCTTCAGGCTTGGGGGCAAGCACCTGTACTCACTGAGCCATCTCACCAGCCCAGAATCCAGTTCTTGGGATTGCTTGAATCTGTTTTCCCAGATTGCAATCCTAATTAGCCCGGATAAATGTAGTTTTCTTTTTCCTCATCCAAACTGATGTTATTTTCAGGGCCTGAGTGGAGTGATAGTCTAGAATCTACCTGAGTTCTTCTGGATTGCTTTGGCTCTTGTTCATAGCAGGATATTTATTGGAGGGAGGCTGGCCCGGGCACATAGGCTGCTCCCGAGACACACTCCTGTTTCATAAGCTGAAGCTCATGTACCCGTTCTACTACTTCCCAACCAAAGCAATGACTGGGGAGTGTTTGCTGGAAGCTTTTCCATGGCTCTTCTCTGTGAAATTCCCGAGGTGATGATCTGGATTAAACATCTCTCCAGCTCTCCATGGCCTGCAGGGTAGCACTCCAGATTCCAAAACGCCAGCATGGACTGGAAAGTGACCATGCCTCCCCAGGCAGAGGCCTCAGAGGTGGGAACCAGGCCTGTTTCTCTGCCCTGACTCTTGGTAGGGCACATGGTAGACAATATCTGTCAAGTGAGTGTCTGGTTTGTCTGGTGGGATCCTGTCCTTTGCTTAGATGATTGGAGCTTGTCCTTTGCAGTGGCTCCAGGATGAAGGAGGGACCGGTGATCTCTTCTGCTTGGATTGGAGCTTGTCCTTTGCAGTGACTCCAGGATGAAGGAGGGACCGGTCATCTTTTCTGCTTGGTTCTGAGCAGCCCCCGACAGGAAGGTCTCCCACCACCTGTTTCAGCATGCATCACCACTTCCTCACGGGGCGTGCACACAGACCCGCCCCTGCCTCCATCTTGACATGGTCCTCAGTGCTGTGGGTCATGCCTGCCTCACGTCACACTTGGTACCACCTGTCCCACCACGTGAGGGCTTTTTACCAAGAACTGAGACTTAGTGCAGCGCTAGTCCCTCTCCTCTGTGACACTGTCACTGAGTGCTATTCTGGGCATCCAGGAAGTTAAAATTATCAGGGAAGAGTTGACCCACAAATGAAAAGCTCAGGACTATATCTCCTTCAGGCAAGGCTCGAATCCAGGGAAGCTCTGGAGGCTTGATCCGGGAGCACTCTGGTACCCAGTGTAATTTTGGAGAGAGGCTGTATTGCAGACAGTGGGTAAGAACATTATTCTGATGGCCTAGGGAGAAATTCTTCAGCCAATTCCTGCTTGGTTTTCTCATTTACAAAATATGGACCTATGAAGCTGGAAGTTTTCCTGTGTCCCACCAGGTCCTGCAGCTGCTTGAACCCAATTAAACACACAGAGGCTTATATTACTTACAAACTGTATGGTCTATGGCAGGCCTTTTGCTAGCTAGCTCTTATATCTTAAATTAACCCATTTCTGTAAATCTATACTTTGCCACATGGCTTGTGGCTTACCAACACCTTTACATCTCGCTTCCCCTGGCAGCGGATCACAGCGTCTGCCTTGCTTCTCCTTTCTCTTCCTGTCTATCTGTTTGGATTTCCGCCTGCCTCTAAGCTGCCTTGCCATAGGCCAAGTGGCTTTATTATCAACCAATCAGAGCAACACATATTCACACATACAGAAAGACATCCACAGCAGACCTAGACTATCTATCCTAGAAAGTTGGGGGATAAATGTTCTTTATATAAAGGGTTTCTGACAGCGTGGCACAAAGGCTGTGTTCTGTAGAGCCTGGGATTCATGCAAACTGATACAAAGCTAGGTATGAATGTGAATATTCACTTAGACTGATGAAAGACATCACAAAAAAAATTACAAGTTTTTGCTAAGTATAGGGGCACACATCTGTAAACTCGGGTGACTAAGAAAGGAGGATCATAGCTGGGTGGCGGTGGCGTACGCCTTTAATCCCAGCACTCGGGAGGCAGAGCCAGGTGGATCTCTGTGAGTTTGAGGCCAGCCTGGTCTACAGAGCGAGATCCAGGAAAGGCAGAACACTGTATACACTTTGTACACTGTATACAAAGCTACACGGAGAAACCCTGTCTCTAAAAAAAAGAAAGAAAAAGAAAAGGAGGGTCATGAGTAAGGTCAAAACTTGGGAAACATAGTGACATGACACTCCCCCCCCCCATAAAAATACTTTTAAGGCTAAAATTATCTAAGCAGCAGTTGCAAGCATCCTGATGATTCTTATTGACTGCTGTGAGTCTGCAAGTTGTGTTCATGGTTGCTTGCACACCCCTTGACTACCTCACCATCATCTTTAGTGCAAATAGGAAGCAATCTATCATCCAGTCAGGCTGACTAAGATTTTAGGAGTGGTTAGTAGCTAATAAAAGTTATCATCTGCTGGGTGTGGTGACACACACCTTTAATCTCAGTGCTGGGGAGACAGAGTCAGGTTGATCTCTGGCCATCTGATGAGCTCAAGGCCAGCCCAGTCCATATAGGAAGTTCCAAAACAGCCAGAGCTACATAGTGAGATCCCATATAAAACAAAAAGAAAAGTATCATTATTATTTATTATATTAGTAGTAATGGTGGTGATAGTATTTAGCTTTTTTTAAAAAAAGGATTTATTTATTTATTTATTATGTATACAGTGTCTTGCCTGCGTGCCAGATCTCATTACAGATGGTTGTGAGTCACCATGTGGTTGCTGGGAATTGAACTCAGGACCTCTGGAAGAGTAACCAGTGCTCTTAACCACTGAGCCATCTCTCCAGCCCCCCGTATTTAGCTTTTTAAGGGGCAGAGCCTTTATTTCCCAAGCTGGATTTGAAGTAGCAGCAATCTTCCTGCCTCAGCCTACCAAAGGCTAGGATTACAGAGAAGCATGCCCCACCACACCCAACTCATGTCCTATTTCTTGGATTTCCGTCTGAGAGGGCTACCCACGTGTCTCACCATAGAGAGCACGGCAGAGCCAAGTGTGGTGAGCACACATGTAACCCCAGCACTCCGGAGTGGGAAACAGGGATCCCGAGTTCAGAGACAGTTTCAGCGGCATAGCAAGGTGGAGGCCAGCCTGGACTACCTGAGACCCTGCCTCAAAATATCCCCCTCAAAAAATAAAATAAACAAGACCCAACCAAACCAACCAAAGGAAACCCCCTTTTCAGGATGGAACTTCTGTTTCAATGAAGTGTCAATAAAACAAAATCTTCAAACACAATCATCTTCTGTTTCCACCAAGGGGCTTTTCAGTCTGTTTTCCGGCTCTCTGTCTTTCAGACCTTTCTGTTTCCTTCTGCGCAAGTCTTCTGGAGACAAAGGACACATCTACAACCCACTTCAACCTCTGGCCTTGGCTCACAGTGTCACAGTGCCAGATGAGCCGGCTCGGTGGGTGGCAGGCACATGTGGGACTGCCTGCCAGCCACATAGACACATCCTACAAACCTGAAGTTGGGTAGTTCTAACCCCGCTTCTCCTTAGCCGGATCCTAAACATAGCCCCCTCACAGCTTCCTGCTGAGAGAGGAAGAGGAAGGCAGACATCCTCCCCTGTTCTGGAGAAAATTGCAAATTTTATTAACACATGTATGCTGGTTAGTTTGGGTCAAGTTGATCCTGCATGAGGAAACCTCAATGGAGAAAATGCCTCCATCAGATTGGCCTGTAGGCATGTCTGAGGGATATTTCCTTGATGGATGATTCATGTGGGAGACCCCAGCTCTCTGTGGGCGGTGCCACCCCTGGGCAGGTGGTCCTGGGTCACATAAGAAAGCAAACTGAGCAAGTCATGAGGGGCGAGCCAGTAAGCAGCCAGCACCCCTCCATGGCCTCTGCTTCAGCTCCTGCCCCACTTCCTTTCATGGTGGACTGTGAGCTTTAAGATGAAATGGGCCCTTTCCTCCCCAAGTTGCTTTGTGGTCATGGTGTTTATCACAGCAACAGAAAGCCAGTCAGGACATAAGTGATCTCAAGAACATACTGCTCAGGCCATGGGAGGGACATGCCAGAAGACAAGTTTAAATGACGTCATGCCTCAAGAGCCACCTCTGCCCAGCCCAGCACGTAGTAAAGGAAGCCTTGGAGAACTGGGCAGTGTTATCATTGGCTCCTTTTTCTGGAAGGTTTTGAAATCTCTTGTGGTGACTGCTAAGGTCAGCAGCCCCAATTTCATCTCCTCCCAGATTCTGGTCCAGCAGGAAAGACAGAGTGTCTCCGAGAATTTTATGCACCCAGACTTTGCTCACACCAGCTTGGGTCATGAGCCCGATGAACCAAACACCAAGGTCAGAGCAGTTCCATAAGCTAGACAGCTTTGGGCCACATGTTGCATTCTATGCTTTTTACATTTTTTATTTAATAATTTTATGTGTGTGCATGCACCTGCCTGAATGGATGTATATGTACCACATGCATGCCAGAGCCTGCAGAGGTCAGAAGAGGCATCAGATCCCCTGGAGCTGGCGTCACATGCCGTTGTGAGCCACCCAATGTGGGTGCTGGGAACACAACATGGGCCTTTGAGAGAACAGGACAGGCTGAGCCGCCTCTCCAGCCCCCACATCCTATGTTCTTGAAGCTAGGATTCTCAAACCATGAGGCAGGAGTACAGGGGCAGGGCTGGTTTCTGAGAGGAAACTGGGAAAATTAAGCGGCTGTGATTGCTGAATGAAAAATTAAATACTCATTTGCAGAGCGCAAACCTGGAGAAGAAAGGGTGAAGGAAGGGAGCCCAGCACGGGAGAAGCTTGATGGGGGGGGGGGGGGGAAGATGGGTGCCTAAAGCCTCCTTCAGCTTGGCAGCTTGGGCTAGGACGGCTCTGCATGTCCCTCCACCGAGCACCTCGCTGCCTCAGGTGAAGACGAAGGACCTTAGCTCGGCCCAGCTGTGCCGGCCAGCCCCATTCGGAGCCAGCACTTCCAGACCTGTTTGCCGTCTGTCTGTCTGTCTGTCTGTCTGTCTGTCTGTTCTGGCCTCCTGGGCCTCCTGAGCCGACTCCCCATTTTAGCCTCTTACTCACAGTCCAAGAAGGGCCTTTGTGGGGTGAGCTTTAGCACTTGGTATCCCAACTAAGTCAAATCCTAGGCTTCTCAGGGAGTTCTTTGGAAACGGTTGTGGGTAAGTCCTAAATCCTAAACCTCTCCTGTCACCCAGCGGAAGCCCAGCGGGTCTGATGGGAGTTTCAGCAGTGTTAGCCTTCTTACAATTGGAAAGTTTGCTCATATCCTCTCTCTCTCTCTCTCTCTCTCTCTCTCTCTCTCTCTCTCTCTCTCTCTCCTCTCTCTCCCTCTTACTCTTTCTCTCTGTCTTTCCCTCCTTCCCTCCTTCCCTTTCTTTTCTTTCTGATTTTTGAGACCTGGTGTCATTACGTGTTCCAGCTGATCTAGAATTCACTAGTAGACCAAGTGAGCCTTGAACTCAAGGCCATCTTCCTGCTTCTGCCTCTTGGACTGCCCCACGACACCCAGTTCACTTTTCTCTCTGATATTACACCTGCTTTGTGAAAGTTAGAAATATTTCTTGATCGTTTTTCACTATCCTCAATTTTCTGTTTTTACTGATTTGATATAGATATATATTTTTTTCTTTTTTAAGGCAGGGCTCACTGTGTAGCTCTGGCTAGTCTGGAATTTGAAACGTAGGCCAGGCTGGCCTCAGAGTCACAGAGATCTGCCTGCCTCTGCCTCCCAAGTGTTGGGACGTGTGCTTCCACACCCAGACATTTGGGTTTGTCTTTTTAACGAGTTAACATTAATTCAGGTTCATTTGTTGGCTCACCCCATCCTCCATGTGGGGTCCAGGTATTGGACCAAGTCCTCAGGCTTGGTGGCCAGCACCTTTACCAGCTTTACCACCTTGCTGGCTCTTTAATCTTTGGTGTATGATGACCTGACACTCACGTCATTTTGGGAGAGCACTTATTGTTATGACTGTGAGCAAACCGGTGGCTTTCTGATGCTGTCTTCTATCGAGTTCATGACCTGAGAGTTTTCTGCCCATGAAGTCTGCCGTTTGTTTCTCCTAGAAACCCTCTGGGGAGGTAGTGGCCCCGTGGATAAGGCGTTTGTGGGGCAAGCGTAGGACTGAAATTTGGATCCCCAATACCCACATACAATTTGTGTTCATGGCAGAAGAGACGGCTCGGGCCTCAGTTGCTGCTCTTTCATAGGATCAGAGTTTGGCTCCCAGCACCCAACATCAGGCAGCTCATAACTGCCCTGTACCTCCAGCCCCAGGGGATCTGACACCCTCCCCTGGCCTCTGTGGTCCTCCTACATATCCATGCAAAGATGTGCGTAGACACACACGTACACATAAAACTTTAAAAAAAAAATAAATGCCTGACATCAACACCAGGTCCAGTGAATAGAGTGGGGAGAAATCTAAATGCCTGACGTCAACCCCAGGCCTCCACATGTGTGTACACACACCTGTGTCTACACTCATGCATACACACATGCACCACACACGCACAGAGCTGCCAAAGCAGAGTGTGAGTGGGTGGAGGTGAGAAGGGGCTGTGAGTGAGTGGAGGTGAGGGCCTGTGAGTGAGTGGAGGTGAGGGGCTGTGAGTGAGTGGAGGTGAGGGGCTGTGAGTGAGTGGAGGTGAGGGGCTGTGAGTGGAGGTGAGGGGCTGTGAGTGAGTGGAGGTGAGGGGCTGTGAGTGGGAGGTGAGGGGCTGTGAGTGAGTGGAGGTAGGGGCTGGGTGAGTGGAGGTGAGGGGCTGTGAGTGGAGGTGAGGGCTGTGAGTGAGTGGAGGTGAGGGGCTGTGAGTGGAGGTGAGGGCTGTGAGTGGAGGTGAGGGGCTGTGAGTGAGTGGAGGTGAGGGGCTGTGAGTGGAGGTGAGGGGCTGTGAGTGAGTGGAGGTGAGGGGCTGTGAGTGAGTGGAGGTGAGGGGCTGTGAGTGAGTGGAGGTGAGGGGCTGTGAGTGAGTGAGGGCTGTGAGTGAGTGGAGGTGAGGGGCTGTGAGTGGAGGTGAGGGGCTGTGAGTGAGTGGAGGTGAGGGGCTGTGAGTGGAGGTGAGGGGCTGTGAGTGAGTGGAGGTGAGGGGCTGTGAGTGAGTGGAGGTGAGGGGCTGTGAGTGGGGAGGTGAGGGGCTGTGAGTGAGTGGAGGTGAGGGGCTGTGAGTGAGTGGAGGTGAGGGGCTGTGGGTGAGTGGAGGTGAGGGGCTGTGGGTGAGTGGAGGTGAGGGGCTGTGAGTGAGTGGAGGTGAGGGGCTGTGAGTGAGTGGAGGTGAGGGGCTGTGAGTGAGTGGAGGTGAGGGGCTGTGAGTGGAGGTGAGGGGCTGTGAGTGGAGGTGAGGGGCTGTGAGTGGAGGTGAGGGGCTGTGAGTGAGTGGAGGTGAGGGGCTGTGAGTGGGAGGTGAGGGGGGCTGTGAGTGGAGGTGAGGGGCTGTGAGTGGAGGTGAGGAGGGGCTGTGAGTGGGTGGAGGTGAGGGGCTGTGAGTGGAGGTGAGGGGCTGTGAGTGAGTGGAGGTGAGGGGCTGTGAGTGGAGGTGAGGGGCTGTGAGTGGAGGTGAGGGGCTGTGAGCATGGTGCCCACTTCAGTTACTTTTCACACGGAGCCTAAATTCCTTGTTTCATGGAGCATCAAGAGGTCCGGCCTCTTAGCTGAGCTCAGGAGCCCAGTCCTTCTCTTCCAGGGCCAGGCTGACTTAGATGGGGTTGACCTACAAAGGTTTCCTCAGCACTGTCCCCTGCCTCAGGGGGACCAGCTTCTGCCCACTGTCTGTCCTTCCTGGCTGCCCTTGGTACCTCTTTCCTGACACTTCAGCTCTAGGAAGGATGCTCCACCCATGAGGCCTGGTGTTCTGCCAGAGGTTTCTGGAGCTGCTGGTTAGGCCAGCCTTTTGAGGAAGATGAGAAGTACTGTGCGGTGGTGACCTGGGGGCGGGGTTACCTGTTTATAGACCCACAATTCCTCCAGGATGGACAGAGAACCTCGGCTGGCTCCATTCCATCGGGACAGTTACCGCATCCAGCCAGAGAGCTGGCATCTTGGCCGGGCTTGGATGTGAAGTCGAAATAGAAGGGTTGGTATGGAGAGCCTGTCACCTGAGAGACGACCTGGCCATCCTCACCAGGTAACAGTGCCAAGCCAGTGGCCGACAATCAGGGAGAGCCTGGGGTCAACAAGCTTGCTGTACCTGAAAGGAGGGTGGCATTTGTCTCCATGTGGGCTGAGGGAGAGGGAGGTGGTGTTTGGGCGTATGGAGTGGGTGGGGGGTAAGCAGCACCCACAGAAGTGGGGACCTGGGGACCATGAGACAGCTCCTGCTCACCACCGTGATGTGCAGGTAGCCTCCTCCTCAGGGGTGCTCCCTCAGGAGTGCTCCCTCAGGAGTGCTCCCTCAGGAGTGCTCCCTCAGGGTGCTCCCTCAGGGGTGCTCCCTCAGGGCTGCCACTTCTGCTCTCTCCCTGAGGACACCCACCAGGCCTGTAGCCCACTCAACTCACCACCATAGGCCGATGGACTTCCTGGAACCAGCTGGAGCCCTGTGGGTCTCAATATCTTAAATCCTCATGCCAATTATTTTCTGGTCCCAAGAATTATGGGGCTGCACCTAGGCCAAGGGTCCCACAAACTGTTCGCTCCTCCTCTAAGCCCAGAATTCTCATCCTGTACTAGGGACCAAGGCCAACAGGAATAGCCCCTCTGTTTGCCCCTGGTGCCCAGGAAGTGTCCGAGGTGGCTCCCCAAGGTCCTTGCTTCATTTGCAGACCTTGATGGGTCTCTTGCTGGGGTCCTGAGACACAGCCTAAGAGACATGGGGCAAGCAGGTCCTGGAAAAGACTTGGGCACTCCAGGATGGACACCAGGGAGTCCTGGGGGAGGTGGAGAGGGATGCTTCTGCTGAAAGGCAATATGTGTTGTCCTAGCCTGATTTTGAGAGGACTCATCCCCAAGTCAGCCGTCAGTGGAAACATTCTGATGTGTCAGGGTAGTGGAGGGGCTGTCTGGTCCTGTCTCCATCACTCGCTCCTCTTAGGAGCCCCACATTTCACAATGGTTGGTGAAATACCTTAGGTTCCAGCTGATTTCCCTGGGGGGGGGCACTTCTCCCTCCTCCTCTTGCCTACTCTGGATTCAGACGCAGGAGTAAACAAAGCGATTTGGGAGCCTGAGTCTGCCCCATATCCGGGAAGCGCCTTGCTGGAAACTGGTGTTTCCAGGATCAGGAGCTTTTGACTAATATGATTGACTAATAGGTCCTGCCCTCCTAGCTGGCAAAGTGTCTCCCGAAACAGGTGAGCTCCGGTGCCCGCTTCCGGTCTTCTTTGCTACTGACTGGGCACGGGAGCTTTCCCTGCTGGCAGGAGAGGGGTTGTCAGAGCTGGTGGGCAGCAGAGGCTTGTTCTGTTGTTGTGGTTCACACTATGAGGAGCTTCAGTGTGACTCGGAGGAACTGGGCAGCGAGCTCTGGCCACAGCATCTGCCTCGCCTTCCCCAGTTCACCCCCCGCCCCCACGGCCCCACCACAACCACAGGGGAAAGGGTGGGGAGATTCGTCCTCTCACGTGCTGGGGTTAGAGACTCACACTACCACGTCTGGCTTTTACGTTGGGCTAGGGAAGCCAAACTCAGGTGTTCGTGTTTGAGCAGGAGGTATTTGACCTACCTCCACCTCCCCAGCCCCTTCTCAAGTTGTTTTAAAGCAGTCCACAGGCTATGGGCTTGTGTGGTCTTAGCCTGGCCAGAGAAGCAGGTTAGCAAGGCCCGATGCCTGTGCTGGTCCTCTGTCTCAGAGAGGTTCTCTCTCTCTCTCTCTCTCTCTCTCTCTCTCTCTCTCTCTCTCTCTCTCTCTCTCTCTCTCTCTCGTGTGTGTGTGTGTGTGTGTGTGTGTGTGTGTGTGTGTGTGTGTGTGTGTGTGAGAGAGAGAGAGAGAGAGAGAGAGAGAGAGAGAGAGAGAGAGAGAGAGAGAACAGGGAGGGTGGGGACAGGAAAATTCCACACACAGCCTTGGAGGGGAAGGTGCTGGCACAGGCCCCCTGCTGAGCCATCCTGCTTTGGTCCCTCACCCTTGGCGGTTCTCTGTGGGAAGTGCTTTGGGTTCCCTCAGACCCTAGTAGGAAGCCTCTGTGCAAAACCAGATCTGTCCCAGGGGCACAGGGACCTCGACCACCCCGGCTGTGGAGCAATGATAGAGGCCAACAGGGACCACCTTGGGTTTCACAATACCTGTCCCTGCTTACGGTACCCACTGATGACCGCGCAGCTTCTGGCTGCCTTGGATGAGAGCAGACGGGAGGGAGGAGAGGCGGGTCCCAGGAGCTCTTTCTTATTCAGTGTCAGTGTGGGTCCAATCTGGTGGCAGAAGCCCCAGTCTGGGGTTTTCTTATCTTGAGGCACTTCAATGATTCTTCCCAGGGCTACTGGGTCATGTGCCTCCATGTAAGTGGTGCCCCTTGGAGGGGGGGGGTCCTGCCATTAATGGCCCCACTTGGTCCCTTCCTAGCTGGGAGCTGCTACTGCACATTGCCTATGCACATAATGCCCTCCTACAGACCCGTTCTAAGGGTCCTGCCCGTGTGGACACTTCCTGATGGAACCAAGCACCCACAAATGCCATCCTGCTGGCAAGCTCTCTGCCAAGACGATGCAAGGCCAATGACCTCCCTGGCCCAGAATCCTGCCAGGCCCGTGTGACTCACCTCAGACTATGGGGCTTGTCTTTGTAGGTCACCTAGAAAAAGCTGGGCCACCAGACCCAAACTGAAGAAAACAGGGAGTCCCCTGGGTCCTAGGAGTGCTAAGGATTTCAGCTGGCATGGGGCTCTGCCATGACTCAGGCAGCTGGGCATCGCTGCCTCTGATTGCTCTGCTGCTACCCGCTCACTGGCTTTCTCTTGGGCTTATCTGAGGTCTCACTTGATTCATGAGCATCTTAATCCACAATGACCCTTCACCCACCATTCTCTGTGCTGACGTCATCTTCTTGGAGTTGCCTAATTCATGGCCAATGAATTACAGAAGACTGAACCAGTGTTGATAAAATTCCTTCCTAGGGGAAGACATAAATAAGAGCTACCCCTCTTCCCAAGCTCTCAACAACTAACTGAGGCACGACCAGAGCCCAGGTGAAGGGTTAACGACAGGAGTGTAAGTGCTCCTCCCCCGAAACATCGGAAAATCTTTAACCCAGCAGAGACGATGGCTTTCTCCCAGTTACACAGATGGACCGCCCTTCCCTAGTCTCCTCTCTGCCTACATAAACTCGAGCACGGAGGCCACAGGTCACTAAGGCGGAGTTGCCCTCAACAGGCAGAAGGGAGCCTCTGGGTACTCCGGTGAGGGTCTCGTGTCCCTCCTCCCCTGAGGGGCGTAAACAGTCGATAAGGTCATCTGTAATAATCCTTTGGCAAGGGGGCAAAGCTGAACTCCCCCGAGATGGTGGCTGCTTGGCTTAGAGGACAGCCATTCACATTTGAGAACTTGTGGATACCGTGGGCTGCTGGGTTCCCTCGGCTCAGCCCACCTTGAGACATAGGAAAGGCACCAAGGGATGGGGTGTGGACTGCTTCAGCAAAGGACAAGCCCTCTCTGGAAGGTCTGACTGTGACCATCTCCCCCTGACCAGTGAGGTCACTGGTCACGCCTTGTTCCCAGTTTTATCTGCTATACATGGCATTTTGTCCCTGAAGGGGAGATGACCAGCACTACCCCCACCCCACCCACACTCCCACCCCACACACACTCCCAGTGATCTGCCATTCCATGATTGCCAAAGGCCCGAATCATAACACCAAGGACAGTGGTAGACAAAGGCTATTTGGTCTCTAGAGGTGTTCCCAAAAGCCTGGTCCTGGCAGTATCACCATGTGATATGATTGATGAGTGGGGTCAAGGTCAGTGCAGCATCTCCAGGTTTGAGAGACTGTTGGAGAACTCAGGGGCTTGGGGTCTCTTTGCAGGAGGAGGCCTCTGTCTTCTGGCGGCTCACGGTGAAGGTCGTGGAGGCTCGGAGTCTGCCCAGGGCTGACCTGTGTGAGTGACGTCTATCTGTGGGTAGGGACCGGATCCCAAGGGAAAGGACCAGTCATTCTTTGGGGTGGGGCCTGGCTGCCCTCAGTGGATGCTGAGGTTGCCATAGGAACCTGTGCAACCCCCCTGGAAAGATGTGTAGTTCTCTCTCATCTGACGGTTGGTTCCTTGACTCTGTCAGTGAGTGAGGCGGATCCGTATGTGACGCTACTACTGCCAACAGCCCCTGGGGTGAAATTCAAGACCAAAACTGTCACCAACTCCAGTCACCCCGTGTGGAATGAGACCTTCAGTGTCCTCATCCAGAGTCAGGTCAAGGTAAAGATCGGGGTAGCGCTAGCCCCTCACTTGTAGACAGGCCTTGCCGCTTCCCTCCACGGGAGGACCTTGGGATCAAGCAGGGTTGTTCCAGTGTTCACAGAACTCGGGGGAAGGGTGTGTGTGTGTTCGCGCTCCAGACTCTATGTGCTGTGAGCGAGAGAATGTGTGACGGAATGTGTGGGGCTGACGTACGGTCAGCTGCCGCTACTCCCGTCTATGATGTGGGACTAGAAAGCATTCCTTTTTAGTGGGGCTAAAGGGGAATTGTGCAGGGAACCGTCATACAGTGCTTGGTACTCGCCTTCGGGTGTGTTAGGGAACTGGCAAAGCAGACTGGTTGAAAGCCTTCCCCAAATTTAAACTACATTTGTTTATGCTGTGTATGTGTGCCTGTGTGTACCACAGCACATGTGTGGAGGCCAGAGGACAACTTTTGGGAGTCTGTCTCTCCCTCCACCACGTGGGTCCCGCATGTCAGGTTTGCCAGGAGGTGCCTTTACCCACTGAGCCATCCTGCCTGCCCCCAAAGACATTTAAAAATATTTTTTTAATTTTTTTCTTGTTTTCTTTCTTCAGATAAGGTCTTGCTATGCACCACTGGCTGCCTAGAACTCACTATGTAGACCATGCTGGCCTTGAACTCACAGAAATCCACCTGACTCTGCCTCCAGAGTGGTTGAATTAAAGGGGTATGCAACTGTACCCAGCTTAGTTTTTTTTTTTTTTTTTTTTTTTTTTTTTTTTTTTTTTTTTGGTTTTTCGAGACAGAGTTTCTCTGTGTAGCTTTGCGCCTTTCCTGGAACTCACTCTGTAGCCCAGGCTGGCCTCAAATTCACAGAAATCCACCTGCCTCTGCCTTCCGAGTGCTGGGATTAAAGGTGTGTGCCACCACCACCCAGCTTGTTTTTGCTTTTTTAAGACAGGCTTTTTTCCCCCCATAGGTTTGGATGGTTTAGATCTCACTATGTAGCCAGGCTGGCCTTAAACTTACAGTAATAATAAATAAATTTACAGTAACTTTGCCTCCTGGCTGCTAGATCACAGACATGATCCACCATGCCCTACTTAGGAAGAAAATTCTTCAAGGTACATACATGCATACATGCATGCATACATGCATACATACATACATGCATGCATGCATGCATGCATGCATACATACATACTAGAGACAGACAATCATTGTGTAGTTCATTCAGACTAACCTCAAATTCATGGTCCTCCTGCAGCAACCTCCCAAGGGCTGGCATTACAGGAATGAACCCCCAGTCTGGTTTTTTTTTTTTTTTGTTT
This sequence comes from Peromyscus leucopus, assembly GCF_004664715.2. Taxonomy (NCBI): domain Eukaryota; kingdom Metazoa; phylum Chordata; class Mammalia; order Rodentia; family Cricetidae; genus Peromyscus; species Peromyscus leucopus. Next base: position 96,163,586 of record NC_051066.1, on the reverse strand, counting down.
TGTTTTTTCGAGACAGAGTTTCTCTGTGTCGCTTCGGAGCCTGTCCTGGATCTCACTCTGTAGCCCAGGCTGGCCTCGAACTCACAGAGATCCAGCTGTCTTTGCCTCCCGAGTGCTGGGATTAAAGACATGCGCAACCACCGCAGGGCCCCAGTCTGCTTTTATTTTTGGTAAAATAAAACTTCTAAGTCCCAGGATGGATGGGGGAGGGGCTCATGAAGTCCCACCCTATCCGAGGAACTATTGGCAGTTGGTGGCTATGTTGATGGAGAAGAGTCCATTGTCTTTCAGGATGTGGACCCTGAGAAGCTACCATCCGGTAGGTGGTCCCACACTTTGTCAATACAGGCAGCACTAAGTGGACTCAGTAGGTAATAAATCAGAGAGAGAGACAGAGAGAACATGGGGAAATGTGAAGATGGCAGGAATTGGGGGTGAAGGAGGAACTGGAATGGGGGCACCTTATATTTTTGTACGAATATTAAATAAAATATCCAACGATTTAAAAAGGTGAGTAGGAACTAAGGTCTTTTCTGGATTTCCTTATACTTGTTTTACATTTGTATGTGAGCTATTGTCGCAGTGAATCGATACTGTTATGTTCCTGGTCCTTAGAACACTCTAGAACTGAGTATCTGTGACGAAAACTTAATTATGAAAGATGGCATCTGCTTCAAAGTTTCCTATGATGTCTCAGAAATCTCCCCTGGCCAACTGCTCCAGAAAACCTTCCGCCTGAATCCTCAGGTGGGTGAGAAGGCTCCAGGCTGAGGAATTGCTCAGCTCTTCCTGACTGCCAGGATGCTGTTAGCTGCACTCATTCACAGGAAACAGGCTGGTCTAGCCTTACCCCATGCCCTCCAGCCTTACCCGATGCCCTCAAAACACTACTCAGCACTACCACGAGGGGGCAGTGTAGGCCCGTCACACCTGCACAAGGGATTCAGACCAGCCTGCCCTACCAAAGTCTGGCTTGGCTTCCTGCTGCCTGCTTGGGGAGAGGAGGGTAGAATTCTGGGCCTGGGGACCTCCTCAACAGGGAGAAGAAATCTGGCCTGGATATCCTTAGGTCACCTCTGGCTGAGCTTGTCTTTTGCCTTCAGCCCCATCAGGGTTTAGGGACCCAGAAGGGAGGAAGGTCTGTCCTCTGCAGACCTACCAGCTTCAGGTATTTTAGTAGCAGGTAGCTTATCTTGCCCTAGACCTCTACTTCCTCAATTTCATATTGGAAATAATCATAATATCACACCTTCCTCAGAGACTGCTGGAGATGGCGGGATAATGCTTTTGAGAGAACAGGGTCAACTGTAAATGTTGATGACTTGCTCACCCTCTTTGGTTACAGGGACCAGAAGAGTTAGATGTGGAGTTCCTGATGGAAAAAACGTGAGTAAGAGTGAACAGCCCAGGGCGTGGCTGGAGACACAGGCTCTACTCAGGAAACTGGTCCTGACCCAGATTCCTTGTCCGTCTGTCCTGCTGAGTCACCCTCCTTCCCCTCCCCTCCCCTGCCAGGAGGTCTGGGTCTCCTCTTGGGGTCGAGGAGGAGGATGGCTGGCATTGTCCCTGCCCTGGGCTCTCCTTTCGTCTTGCCCTCCATAGTGGCGTCTCCCCTCATCTTGAGTCACCCAGGGAGATGCCCTGTGGATGGGAGTGAGCAGGGAGAGAGGATGGGTGAATGAGAACGCTCTTGCTTCTGTGAGTCCAGAGTGGATGCTTTGACTTTTCCAGGTTGGACCCTCCAGAAAACCTCATCACCAACAATGTTCTTGTGGTAACGACCTTCCTGTGACTCAGCGGAGGAGATTCAGAGGAGGGGAAATTGGGGTTAGGATTCTGGGGTGTGGAGGAAAGGGATAACACAGGGGTCGGGCTTTGTGGTCCAAGTACCCCAAACTCCCAGCCAGGGGGTAACCTGAAGCTGAGGGCCTTACAGGGGTCTAGAGCTGGGAGGCACGTGGAAAGAGGGCAGGCGGCTGTGCTGAGAAGGTTCTGCTTCTGACTGGATAGCTGAGGGACTGTTGAGAATATTTAGGTGCTTTCTGACGATGCTTCATTATGTGTAATGAGCACAGAGTCCTTAGGGATTAACTTGCTTAAAGTCATAGTGAGTCCTGCGTGCCAGGCCCATCTTCATTCATTAATATTGAGGTCACTGAGGTTTGGAGGGAGTTTCTGGTGTGATGTGCTCGCCTGCCTCTTAGCTCCTCCTAGAGAGCCCATGAAACTGCAGTGGGTAGTCATGGCCACAAGGTGGCGAGCGCTGCATGGGAAGCTGCCCACTGGGTGTGGGGCTCATAACAGGCATCAGGTAAATAAAACCTGGAGCTGTCTCCTGGAACGCACCTCAGGAGCACTCACCCTCAGGGCTTGTGAGTGCCAGTCTGATAGCTAGTTTACCTTTAAAAGGAATTCATAGTGTAGCCTGGCACCCTGGCACATGTCTGTAATCCCAGCACCTGAGAAGCAGAAGCAGGAGGCCATGAATGTGAGGCTAGCCTGGGCTATATAGTGAGTTCCAGTCCTGCCAGGACTGCATATTGAGACTTTGTGTCAAAGAGAAAACAAAATATCTCTTACGGTAACGTAACTCCCACAGAAGCTGTGCCTCCTCTGAGTTGTGGGGGCGAGCAGTGGGGTAGAGTCAGCCGCATCAAGCACCCAGCTCCTCGGGGAGGGTACTGAGGGCAAGTCAGTGGAACTGAGGATAATCAGGAGATGTTTTGGTCACTGTGGCTCTGACACCTCCAGCCTGTGGACCTGAGGTTCCCGCATGGTGCTTGGGAGTCCGTAAGATGAAGACTGGAGACAACAGAGGAGACTGACCTGAAGCTTCGTAGGCTCAGTAAGCTGAGGATGGGTGGTCGTACGATGCTCACATGGCAGCAGCTTCCATAGGCTCAGTAAGGCTAAGAGGATGGGGTGGAGATGGGCCGTACGGATGCTCCACATGGACAGCAGGCAATAGCCATTTGCGGCAGGTCAGAGATGGGTGAAGGGTTTCCTGTGCAGTCCATTCGGAACCCCTTCTTGTTCTGTGTGCGGTGGGTTTGGTTGAGGCTCAGTGGGACCCAGAGTTGAGGTAGCGGGACCTCAGCTTACCCTGTGGATGCCTTGCCTACGATGTGGTCTGTCCCAGGCCCGAGAACTGTCACGCCTGGATGTCTGTCTGGACCGAGCTGGGAGCACCACCGCAGCAGGTGAGGACTTCTGAACTCTGCCTGGACCACGGGGCGCATAGGCTGAGGGGAAACCTGCAGGGTAAGGGGGCGTCTCTCCACAGGTGGGGGTCCCATGGGGCTGTGACACGCAGCAGGCTGGGGCAGATCCTCTTTAGAGTCCGGCCTGCTGTGGTCCAGCCTCCACCTCTACAAATAAGCACCGTCGCTAGTATCCGAGGTCCAAGATGGAGGAGTTCTGGGCTCTTTTTCCCCTTGTTCTCGTCTATTCCATCTCTTCCCTAGGTCAGGATAAACTAGAGCTGGAGCTTGTGCTGAAGGGGTCATATGAGGACACACAGACATTTGCCCTGGACACAGCCTCTGCCTTCAGCTTCCACTACATGAAGGGCCAAGATACAGCACTGAATGGGTGCCTGAGGGTGAGTCTCTGCTCTCCAGCTCTCCCATCAGCCTTGGCCTTTAACTAGCTCCCTGCCCTTTCCCCTAGGGAAGCCAGGCCTTTCATGTTCTTGCCAGCCTCTCTCAGTTAGGCCCCATCCCCTAGAAGACCGGGAACATCACCAGGGGCTTGGAGGACAGCTACATGGTGTCAATCCTTTAGTGCTCTGACGACTTCCCCATCAGAGGCTGTGTTGGTGGAATAAAACCTGTCTGTGCCCACGCAGTCAGCCTGTGCAGCCTGGCCTTGCCCACCCCCCACTGTCTCATTTTGCTCAAGGTCCTTCTTGATGCTCCAGCCATCCTTCCATCCTTCTCTCCTTTTGCTTTTCAAACATGTCAACTGCTTATTGGGTCTTCTGGCTCCCTCCAATACCTCCTCATCCTCTTCCGCCCCCGGCTTCTCCTCCTCCCCATCTTAGCTCAAACAGCACCTCTTCAGAGATGGCCTCCATGACCATCACAGACAGATCCCCATACCCTGCTTTGTTGACAATATCCTACCGTATCACACTATGATGTACTGACATCAGGTCATTACTGACATCAGGTCATTACTGACATCAGCTCATTACCCATTTCTTTTCTTTGAAAACTATTTTTAGACAGAGTCTTACTTCTAGTAGCATGGCTGGTTTGGAACTGACTCTGTAGACCAGGCTGGCCTCAAACTCAGGGATCCGCCTGTCTCTGCCTCCCAAGCGCTGGGATTAAAGGCGTGCATCACCACTCCCAGGCATGGCTCATTTCTTCACAAATTGACTCATGATTTCGTGAGAACAGTGTCTTTGCAAGTAGTCTCAGCCATCTTTATTTGTAATTATAATTTGTTTTGTATTATCAGGGAAGGGCTGTCCTGTTTGCGGGTTAGACACTCAGAATTTGTTGAATGAATGAATGAATGAATGAATGAATTAATGAATGGATGAATGCTTCCCTTCAGAGCTCTGGAAACAATGGCTGGACCTCCCACACCTCAGCTGTACCCCTCAATGTACCCCTGAAGTCCTTGACCACAGGGAAGGAGGTGACTGTAGACGTTCCTGCTACTAATGTGAGTAGGCCTCAGCTGGAGGGAAGGTGCCAGTAGGGACGGAATGGAGATGCTCACTCACCCCAGAGAGACCTGTCTCCTGTAGGGTCTAGGATACTCTGAACAGAGTCTCTTGCTTTGATTTCAGGGCCCAGAAGTGAAGCTTCAGCTTAAGACAGACTACTGGTAAGGACGCGGGTCTCTGTGGGGACAAGGGGGAGGTGCTGTGCAAAGGATGCTTCCTGCAGAGGGAGATTTTTTTCAGAAGCTCACCATGGGCTCGCTCGGTCACCCAAGGAGTGAGCCATGCAGTTTTCTCCTAACCCTGGGACTCTCCACCATCTCAGCCCTAAGGAGCTGGCCGTGCGCCTGGGCTATGGACTCTGTCCCGAGGAGCAGGCCTTCCTGGGCAGGAGGAAGCAGGTGGTGGCTGCCGCCCTGAAAAAGGCCCTGCAGCTGGACGAAGACTTGAAGGAAGATGAGGTTTGGGGTGCAGCAGGGATGTGGATATAGAAATTTGGGGCTGGCCTGTGCCCTCTCGGTCTCCAAAGAATGGAGTTGGACTGTTGGGGAGGATGGGGTTCCTGTTCTCTGTGGGGCTCTGCTCTGGGCTGAGGGCTGTCCCTCAAACTCTAACTCCATCAGGCTCTAACTGCAAGGCCGCTGCCTGGAGGCAGGAAACAGGCTGGGTCCCTGAGTGAGGCAGAGGACGGCTCATTCCCTTCTTGTTGAGCTGGTCTGCATCTCTGTGTGGTCCAGGTCCCTGTTGTGGGCATCATGGCTGAAGGAGGAGGTGTCCGGGCTATGATCTCACTCTATGGCCACCTATTGGCGCTTCAGAAGTTGGGCCTCCTGGACTGTGTGACCTACTTCAGTGGCGTCTCAGGCTCTACGTGGTAAGGGTCACGGAGACTGGAACAGCGGAGATGATCGGAGCCCACAGTAGGGCAGAGTGGAGGCCAAGGGGCCTTTGTATGGGGATCCCGTGTGGATAGAGCAGTGTAACCTGATGGTTTCTCACGAGGAAGAAACAGACTTAACCACAGTGAGGCCAGAGGGTTTTTTCCTAGGTACTAGGGAACAGGAAGGAGAGGGCCCAGAGGAGGCTGGATTTGCTTTTGGCAGGCTATTTGTAGGCTTGGGTAACCGTGAACAATTTCTCTGGCTCTCTGTTGGTTCATCTCCCAAACCTGTGTAATAAGAGACACACTCATAGGTTGACAAGAGACAGCCCATGCAGGCAGTGGCCTAAGGTGGACACACACACATCAGGGCCACCAGCTGGCCTCAAGTTGATGCTTGGGGCTCACACCACTTTCTCAGGGAGTTTTCCTTCTTGCTTATATAGTACAGGTAAGGAAATTAAGGTAAAAAAATTCTTTTATACTAAGCTGGGTGTGGTAACCATGCCTGTAATCCTAGCACTCGGAAGACTGAGGCAGGAGGATTGCCGTGAGTTCCAGCTGAGATCTTGTCTAAACAATAAGGGGGCAGAAAAGGAAAAAGAGAAATACAAAGAAAGAATGTTTTTTACACAAAGATAACAATGCCCACCCTCCAGCCCGTCCCCACTACAATGCACTGGACCATTTCACTAGTACAGATTCATTCATTCGAGTCTCCTTGACACACGACATTAGGGAGTAAAGGAGGGATGAAAGTCTGAGTGACAGCTATTGACAAGGACAGTCTTAAATGGCCTCAGGACAGGCCCATGGGGGGGTAGAGGTAGGGACTGGTACTGTCGAATATAATAGCCACACATAGGTGGAAGTTTTCAGGTTCGGAGTTCAAGAGGAGCCCTGAGGGGGACTGTTGTTTTGGGGTGAGAGATCATAAGACAAATTATAGACAGGCAGACAGCAGCATGGGGGGGGCAGCTCTGAGAAGAAGCAGGCCCATGGGGCAGGGCGGGCACTCCCTCAGAGGAAAGAAGAGGGAAGGAGATGAGGATGTTTCCTTTCTAGGCCCACAGTTTGCTGTTACTGAGTTCAACAACATAAATTACTGAAGCCATTTTTACTGGTTTCCTGCGGACTTTCTAAAGTAGCGACTGAGAGACTAAATTACAGAGGGGCTGGAAGTGGGGTCACCGTTGAAGTTCCCGGGAGCACACAAGAGGCCCTAGGCCGGGCTTCAGCCCTGCAACCAAAACCCAAACCCCAACAAACCTATACAAGGCCCATTTCCTACCCATCCTGGACAGCCCAGGACCCGAAGGAAGTCCCAAGGCACGTGTCCAGATGGACTTTCTAGGCAGTGGGAGCCTCGACAATCCCCCCTTTAGGGAGTAGACACAGGGTGGGATTGCAGAGCCTGTGTTGGACCCTAGCTTTTTTCTCCTTGTGACCCCAGGACAATGGCCCACCTGTACCAGGACCCAGAGTGGTCACAGAAGGACCTCGACGGACCCATCCGCCATGCCAGGGAGCATGTGGCTAAGAGCCTGTGGAGGGGGTTCTTCCCGGAACAATTGGCAAGCTACCACCAGGCACTGACACATCGGGCAGAGCAGGGCCACGCCACCACCATAGCGGACCTGTGGGGCCTGGTGCTGGAGTCCAAGCTGCATGGGCAGGTACGCTGTCTGCGCAGCAGCATGGCATGGTCATGCCTTCAAGTGCATCTCTTGAGGCTGGAAGAGGTTCTGCGAGAATGCACTGGGTCTCAGCACTTGGGAGGTCAGGAAAAAGGGGTTCAGGGCCAGCAGAGGCTACACAATCAATGTGAGGCAAGCCTGGTACCCTGGGGGACTCTGTCTCAAACAAATAAATACACAAAAAGAATGTGAGGGTTAGTGTCTGTCCAGTGCAGAATGCTTCCTTTCTAAGTAAGTTCTTCCATTAATTGCTATGTAATAGAAATTTCTGGACCTCCCAAGAGCTGGAATTCAGTCAGTTAAGCAAGCAAGGCTTTTGAGTTGGTTGAGTTGATTACTGGAATGGCATTTAATGTATAATTCAGTATGGGATGTTATTTTTCTTCACCATCAGGGTGGTGTTCAAAGCATAGGCTTTGGAGCCAGATTCCCTGGGTCCTAACCCCAGTGCATTTTTACCAGTGGTGTGGCCTTAGGCAATAGTTCCTCTCTCTTCCCTTCAGTCTTCTCATCTGTGGAGAATGAGAGTTCTCCAGAGGTTGTTAGTTGAGCACTGTTAGCCGTTACAAGTTTATCCTGATGTCCCAGCAATGTCATGACAGAATTGGTTAGATGAATACTTGACTATAGCGATCCTTACAGCAGTTTAGGGATTTGCTGGACCTGACACCACTACAATCCCGTGATTGTTTTACCTCACATAACCATCTCAACAACGTTTTAAAAGCATCTGACACCTGGGAGATGAGAAATGACTTTCAAAAGTAAAACAAGGCCTGGGGGATAGTTTGGTTGGTAAAGGCTTGTAAGCACGAGGGTATGGGTTCAATTCTGCTGTCTGCTTGTAAATCCCAGCACTGGGGAGGTGAAGACAATGAGTTCCTGTGGCCCACTGGCCAGCCAGCCTAGTACTTGACAAGTTCCAGGCCAGTGAGAGACCCCTTTAAAAAGAAAATTTTAAAAAGGTTGCTGGTGGCTTGGGCCCAAAGAATAGCACCTGAGGCTGTCCTTGGCAGATTTGGAACTGTTTCTAAAGTGCTTCTTCTAGCGGCCACAGACGTACCACCCTCCAGGCTCAAGATGGCATTTCTGCACCCAACACTTCCCACAAGTGTGGAGAACACCCAGGTGGCATTTTACTTACAAGTAAACATCTGAGTTTTGAGGATGTTTCTTCTTTGTAAAATCATTTTATTTCTTATTGGTGTAGATTTGTTGCATAGAATAATGGGTTCCATATGACATTTCTGTCTGTAATCATAGCCTTAGCATATTCATTCTTTAATATCTCTCTTGTCTCTGCCCCCCTCATCCTCCTGGTCCTCACTCTCTTCCCAGATAGTCACCCTTCTATTTTCATGTTCTTAAAAACAAATCTAGATTCCACCTGAGAGAAAATACTTGCTTTCTGAGGCTGGCTTGTTTTGCTAGACATGGTGACCTATAGTTGCATGCATTTTATTCTCTGTGGCTGAAGGAACTCCATTGTGTATATGCCCTATTTCCTGTGCCCGTTCATCTGACGGTGGATACCTAAGCTGGGTTCTGTAACTTGGCTATCATAAACACTGTCGAAATGAATACAGTGTTACAGCTGTAGTGTGCTGACTTAGAGCCTTTGGGCAGATGCCCAGAAGAGGTCCAGGTATGGTAGTTCTATTTTTAGGCTGGTGTTTTGGTTTGCTTGCCTTTGTTTTTGTTTTTTCTTAGGACCTCCATACTCATGTCCATAGTGACTGCTCTGATTTACATTCCCAGGAGCCTTTTCTCTCAAATCTTCCTCAGCATTTATTTACTGCTGTTCCTTTTCTTGATAATAAGCACTGAGACTTGGGTAAGATGGCATCTCAATGTAGTTTTGACTTGTATTTCCTTTATGCCTAAGGATGCTGAATCACATATTTATTGGACATTTGTGCTTCTTTTGAGAATTTGTCCAACTGTAGATTAGATTCTGGGTTTGGAGTATTTAGTTTTGTGAGCGCTTTATATATTACAGATATTAATCTGGTCAGGTGGGTCGCCGATGACATTTTCCCGCTGGTCTGTAGACTGTCTCTTTGCTCTGATGGTTGTTTCCTTTGCTACACAGAAGCTAATTTATTAGACTCCCATTTGTTAGCCGGGCGGTGGTGGTGCATGCCTTTAATCCCAGCAGAGGCAGGCAGATACCTCTGAGTTCAAGGCCAGCCTGGTCATCAGAGTGAGTTCCAGGACATCCAGGGCTGTTATACAAATAAACCCTATCTAGAAAAAGGGTGGGGGAGAACAGAAAAAAAAAAATCTGAATAGAACCAAACAAACAGAAGAAAAAGAGCCAATAAAAACCACAAGAAACACATATAGACACGGAGACATACATGTTCACAGACATAGGAATCCCATAAAAACACAAAACCAGAAGCTCTAATATACACACAAAGGACCTGTAAGATGAAGGAGTGAGAGGAGGAAGGAGGAGGAGGAAGAAGGAGGAGAAGAAATGTCCTGACAAAATCTTATGAGACAAAGAACCACCAAAGATGCCACTGAGTTCCTTTTTTGTGTTGGCCGTCTACTGCTGGGCCTGGGGCCTGCCCTTGAGCAGATTGTATTCCCAGTGAGAATCGTTGGAGACAACTGACTTTTCATTTCATCTTCAATGAGATTCCGTTGGAGAAAACTAAGAGGCTGTCAGTTGGAGAGAGCTTCTAAGTTAGCAATGGGGGCATGTGTCTACCTCTCTCAGAGCTGGGACCCGTCTGGCGCAGATCTGCTCAGGCCCTGTGCATGCTGTCAGTCTCGTGAGTTCTTATGGGCACCGGCCCTGCTGTGTGTAGAAGGTCTTGTTCCACAGTACTAATTCTGCTGACCAATGAGCATCTGTTTGATTCTTCTTTCAAATTATTCTGGCTGCTCTTGGCCTTCTGCTCTCCATAATAGAATCAATTAGTTGTGTTTCCCTATTAATATTGGGATTCTAATTGAAATGGCTTTGAATTCATCAGGCCCAAGTAATTACTTGAAATGTTTTTTATTGTATTAACGTGTGCTGTGTGTTCTTTAAGTTCAGATTCTGCTTAGAATGTGCTGTGCTCTTACTAACTGACTTCTGTCTGGTGGCAACAGCTAATTAACACAGAAGGAGGAGCTTATTTACAGGACATTTTATGAGGTGCTAAAATAACACAGTTTGATCCCAGCTATAAAGAAAACTTTTATTTAATTGCCATTTGATCCTCTAATAATGACTTCAGCATGAGTTCAGGTATATAATTTATAGTAATCTTTTTGAGACAGTCTCATGTAGCCCAGGCTGGCATCCAACTTGCTGTGAGGCTGAGGGAGATGATGGAGCAAGGATGTCAGGGAGGAAGTGGAAGAAGCCTAGACTTGAAACGCAGTAAAGTGAACCTCAAAAGGACATCGCATCCCTTGGCATGGCGTAGAATGTGGGCTAAAAGATTGCTATGTGCTTCTTGGAAAGGTGTGTGTGTGTGTGTGTGTGTGTATGTGTGTCTTTGTGTGTATATCTCTCTGTGTTTGTGTGTGTGTCTATGTGTGTGTCTCTGTGTGTATCTCTCTGTGTTTGTGTATATGTGTGTGTGTCTGTGTCTATGTGTGTGTAGCAATCTCTCTATGTCTGTTTGTGTGTCTGTGTGTGTCACTGGGTGTGTGTCTATGTATGTGTGTATATGTATGTGTCTGTGTGTATCTATCTGTCTGTCTGTGTGTGTTTATATATGTATGTGTGTGTGTGTGTCTGTGTCTGCTTGTGTGTCTATGTATGTATGTATATGTATGTGTCTGTGTGTATCTATCTGTCTGTGTGTGTATGTGTGCGTGTTTCTGTGTATGTGTCTATATATGTATGTGTGTGTCTGTGTATGTGTATCTATCTCTCTGTGTCTGTTTGTGTCTATGTATGTGTATATATGTCTATGTGTGTGTGTGTGTGTGTGTGTGTGTGTGTGTGTGTGTGTAAAGAATGGGGAGGAGAGGAGGAGCTGTTGACATCATAGTCTTTGAGAATGAACCTCTCTGGAGATATGGTAGACTGCATATGGAACTGATCAGAACTGGCTACACACACTCACTCATAACCCCTGTAACCCAGAGCGCAGCCTCCTCACCATCCTCTGTGTCTCTACCCTGCCCTGGCCCTGTTGGAGTTACTGCCCGCAAGGCACCCCTACTCACCCATGTCCTCATGCTTCCAACCCTAGGTGAGAGACCAGACTCTGTCAGAACAGAGGGCTGCACTGGAGCATGGTCAGAACCCTCTGCCCCTCTACTTGAGCCTCAACGTCAAAGAGAACAACCTGGACACCCTCCACTTCAAAGGTAAAATCCTGCCCATTCCATCCTCTATTCCTCCATGCCCCGAGAGTCCCCAGAGAACCCAAATAGCATGACTCCCGCACACAACGGCTAGCTTCTGGAGGGATACTATCATTGATGAGCCCAGGAGCCAGCCAGGGAGCACTCTGTCCTTGGGGGTGGGGTGTCTGTCTCTACATGCGGACAGGGGTAACAAGGATGTTCTCCTAGGAGTCTGCTCTCCTCAAATCTGCAGGGTTGGTAGCAGATGGGGGAGCCAAAGGCCTGCCAGGGCCGTGTCACTGGCCCTCAACGGGGAGTTGAGCCTCGCCCCCCCTCCCCCGCCTGCCCTCCCTCCTCACGTCTCTACCTCTCTTTCCCATCCCATTAGAATGGGTGGAGTTCTCTCCCTATGAAGTTGGGTTCCTGAAATATGGAGGCTTTGTCCCTCCTGAACTCTTTGGTTCTGAGTTCTTCATGGGGCAGCTGATGAAGAGGCTTCCAGAGTCCCAGATCTGCTTTCTGGAAGGTGAGTGGAAGCCTCTTCCTGGGCAGGACTCCTGTAGCTCGGGACTGGGTAGAACCCCTGGGTGAGGGACAGGTGGGCAGCGGAGAAGACCCACTGAAGGAGCTGCTCTCTCTCCATGCCCATTTTCCATTGGCACCCAAGAGTGGGGATCATTTGGTGTCCGTGTGGGAAAGACAGGGTTCAGGGTCCTAAGGACTGTGTTTGGTTTGGGGAATTTGACCCTTCAGGTATCTGGAGCAACATTTTCTCTGTGAACTTGATGGACATCTGGTATGATGTCACCTCTGGGAAAGACTGGAAGAACTTCATTGTGGATGTCCAGAACTCAGGTAGAAGAGGGGTGTTGGAGGTGGGAGACAGGGATGAGGCCACGCCCTTCTGGAGGCTGGTGGAAGAGAGGATGGGAAGGCATTTGGGGGCCCCTCATACAAGCAATGTCTGTTCCTCTTGATCCAGAGGAGCCCTCAGCCTCAGCAGGCTGTGTGGAGGCCTCATGGCTGCAGCCTGGAACAGCCCTGGCCCAGGCATTTAAGGGCTTTCTGAATGGCCGGCCTTTCCACCAGCGCAGTGCCAACTTCCTCCGTGGCCTCCAGCTGCACCGGGACTACCGTAATCAGCAAGACTTCTCCACCTGGGCAGGTAAGGACCATGTGTCCCCCCCACACAAGGCCAGGCTCCTGGTTGGGGTTGAGCTGTGGCTGCTAGCTGGCAGAGGTTTGCAGGGAGAGCGTGTATGTACTTCTGCACTTCCGGGGTGTGGTCTGGAGGTCCCATTGTGAAGTCTAGGGGACCTGAATTCAGATGGGACACCAGGCATAAGAAGGGGACATGGAGGGAAGTGGGGTCAGAGGGTGTTGGGGCTACCTGTGTAAAGGCGTCTGTTTATAATCAGCATTGCCTTTCCTATTAGATTGCCACCTGGATGACACCCCCAATCAGCTGACCCCGCAGGACACTCAGCTCTGCCTCGTGGATGCTGCCTACTTCATCAACAACAGCTGTCCCTCCATGGTCCGCCCGGGTCGCCAAGTGGACCTCATACTCTCCTTCAACTACTCCCAATTCTCGCCCTTTGAGGTGCCTAGTCAGTCTGTGGGAACCCCTCTGTCTGGCTAGACCCACCTCCATGGATGAGCAGCAGCAGGGCCACGCTGCCACTGCCCCACACTTCCCCTGACTGAGGGAGGAAGCTGTAATCCACGGGGTCTTTCTGGGTCCTCAGTTGGGAAGGGCAGTGCTGGTGGCTGAGCTCTGGGATCCCACGACAGGTGAACGGAACCTCTTTGGGACAGAATAGCCGGAGAGAATTGGCAAGAGATCCCAAGCGTCTCCACAGCCAACTCTCAACTTTCTCTAGGGACTCTGGGCGGCAGTAATGCCAGCATGCACAGTCCGGGGCTGAAGCCCTCCCGGTATAAGACTCAACTGATAGTGTAATGACAGTACGGGGTGGGTGGGAACGTTCCACCCATAGCTTCTAACTACCCGGATCCTTGGGTTCCCTCCGTGGCCTGTGTAACTCGGGACAGGGCCAGACTGCTGTCTTGATGCTGAGGGAGCAAGTGGGTGTTGGAACTGACCCAGCGTGGATCTGAGATGACACAGCTTCCTCTCTGCTTTCCTCTGCTCCTCTAGGGGCTGCAGCAATCTGAGAAATACTGCAAAGCTCAGGGCCTGCCCTTCCCCCACGTGGAGCCCAGCCCCGAGGACCAACGCCAGCCCCAGGAATGCCACCTTTTCTCAGATCCCACCTGCCCTGAGGCACCTGTTCTGCTGCACTTCCCGCTGGTCAATGGCTCCTTCAGAGACCACTCAGCCCCTGGTGAGGTCACCATTCCCTTCCCGTGTCCTCCAGGAAAGGCTTTTGGCGGGTCTTCAGGTTCTTTCTAGCCACGCCTCTCTGGGTTGGCCACGCCTCTCTGGTCTGGCCACGCCTCCCAGGTCTAGCCGCGCCTCCCAGGTCTGGCCACGCCTCCCAGGTCTAGCCGCGCCTCCCTGGTCTAGGTGGTTGATGCCCACACCTTTGTAACATCTTTCTGTTACTGGTCTTGTCATTGTCCTGGAACTTTGTCCTGAACCCTCTGGTTTCCCGCCCTTGTGGCCTGGGACCCCTTCTCAGGGACCTGGGCCTTTTCTTCGAGTGCCTCTTAAATCTAAGCCCTCATCACATTCCTGCCTAGCCTCATTTCCACGAACTTGTCAGAATTTTATCTTCTTTGGGTAGGAAAGTCTAATGCCTGCCTTCGTGCGCTGGTCCCAGTTTTCTAGCTGACACCACAATTCCGAACCTTCCAGTTTTACTCTTTTTTGGTTGTTCGTTTTGATATGAGGCCTTTCTGGAGCGCCTCAGCCGACGTGGTACTCACTAGCGGCCTCAACTTCACAGCGATCCTGCCTCAGCTTCCTGGGTGTTGAGATTACTTGTGTGTGCGATCACTCTTGGTTCCCGACTCCACCTTTTCTTCTTTTATTTTCCTTCCTTTTTCTTTCCCAAATATGGGTGTTCTGCCTGCATGTATGTCTGTGTGCCACTTGCATGCTCTGGTGCCCAAGGAGGCCAGAAAGGACCCCGGACCCTCTGGAACTGAAGTTACAGATGGTTGTGAGCTGCCGTGTGGGTGCTGGAACTCAAACCCAGGTCCTCTAGAAGAGCAGCCAGTGCTTTTAACTGATCTGTTATCTTTCCAGGCCCCATTTCCTTTTCTTTTCTTATACTGGGTATTAAATCTAAGGCCTCCCACATACTAGCGAGTGCTCAGGAACCACACCCCCCACCCACAGTTGCCCAGGCTGTCTGTGCTCTCAGTGTTAGACCAGGCCTTGGACTCACAATCCTGCCTCGGCCTTCTGAGTAGCCAGATGACAGGCCTTAGGTACAGGCCTTCCAGTTCTACCCTTAGCCATTCCTCTCTTTGTTCCCACCAGGAGCTTTAAGAATCCGTTCATCAATCACCTTGTTCCTCACTGTGGCAGCTTCTAGCTTCCTGAGAAGCCATGGTGCAGCCCCATGGGCTGTCCGAACTGTGGGAGGCATGCCATGCTGTAGGAGTGTAAGGGTGACAGCCTCCTCTTACCTCAAAATCATTTCTTACCATCCACATTTGTATTTTGGGGTGAAGGGAAAAGCAAGAACCCCTTCCACAGGGCTCAGCCTCCTCTGGGCCTGACTGGGAGGCTTCATCCTGCCTGCTTGGGCAAGGCTTTCTTCTGCCCCTGACGCTCCTCTCACCCTTGGGCAGGTGTCCAGCGCAGTCCTGCTGAGCTCAAGGCTGGACAGGTGGATCTCACAGGAGAAGCCTCCCCTTACATGATGTACAACATGACCTACAAGGAGGAAGATTTTGACCGTCTGCTTCAGCTCACTGACTACAACATACGTAACAGCCAGGACACTATCCTACAGGCCTTGAAGACTGTTCTCAAACGCAGGGCCCCAGAGGTGAAGCCATCAGGGCTGCAGATCTGAGGCTTCTCAGGGGCCTCTAAGCCTCTGAGGGCCACACTTGGACCCTCCACCCTCCAAGGACTTTACTCATCCTGCAGCTGGGCAAAGACAGAATGCTGGATGATGCTCTCAGTTCTCCAAATCCTGGGCTTCCTCTGCAGCTAGCCTCACTGTCCAGAGGGGCTGCACCCCACCCACCGGTCTCCCCTGTGTTTCCAGCTGCTTCGAGGGGAGTTGAAAGCCTCCCCTGGCTTTGATCTCCTTCTTTAAGGCAGGACTTTTAAAAACCTCCCTATTTTATGATCTCGCCATGTCTCACCACACAAATCTCAGGGTTCGATTATTATTCAATTTATTCTTCAGCATCCTATTCTTTTTGATGATATAAATGGAATTATTTTCTCAATGTCATTTTCAGACTGTTCCTTGCTTATGGAAATTTAGTTAGTTGTAGTTTGAACTTGCACTATGCAAACTTAAACATACTTTTGGTGGACTCTTCAGGACATTCAATTATGGACCTTACCACTTAGAAATAGAGATGGTCGCCAGGCGTTGGTGGCGCACGCCTTTAATCCCAGCACTCGGGAGGCAGAGCCAGGCGGATCTCTGTGAGTTCGAGGCCAGCCTGGGCTACCAAGTGAGCTCCAGGAAAGGCGCAAAGCTACACAGAGAAACCCTGTCTCGAAAAACCAAAAAAAAAAAAAAAAAAAAAAAAAAAAAGAAATAGAGATGGTCTTGCTTCTTGCTTTGAATGCCTTTTATTTTATTTTCTGACCTAATTGCTGTTACTAGAACCTCTGACAGAGTTCAATGGACGTGTCGAGAGCAGCGGTCCTTGTTTTGAGGAAGGAAAGCGTTGAGGCTTTCTACTG
Organism: Peromyscus leucopus; assembly: GCF_004664715.2. Taxonomy (NCBI): domain Eukaryota; kingdom Metazoa; phylum Chordata; class Mammalia; order Rodentia; family Cricetidae; genus Peromyscus; species Peromyscus leucopus. The sequence continues at coordinate 96,147,186 of NC_051066.1, read as the reverse complement.
TTCTGCTCAGTCTTCTTAAGTGGTTTGGGCTTGTCAGATATATATGTCCTGTTCTATTCCTAGTTTGTTGAGTGTTTTTGATTTTAACAATAAGGAGGTATTGAATTTTGTCAGGTAATTTTTTTAAATCTCTTGGGATACTCATGTGGGTTTGTTTTCTTTTTCTTTTTTTCTTTCTTTTTTTTCTGTTGTTTTATTCTTTGCTCTTTGGAGGCCTGCTACCTGGCTCCCAAATAAATCACATGGAGTCTTATTCTTTCTTATGAATGCTCAGCCTTAGCTTGGCTTGTTTCTTGCCAGCTTTTCTTAAATTATCCCATCTATTGTTTGCCTCTGGGATTTTACCTTTCTATACCTTTCTTTCCTTCTCACTCCATAGCTTGCTGTGTGGCTGGATGGCTGTGTGGCTGGGTGGCTGGTCCCTGAGGTCCACCTCTCCTTCTTCTTTCTTGCTCCCTGATCTTCTCTTCCCAAATTTCTCTTCCTATTTCTTCTCTTTGCCTGTCAGCCCCACCTATCCTTTCTCCTACCTAGCTATTGGACATTCAGCTCTTTCTTAGACCAATCAGGTGTTTTAGACAGGCAAAGTAACACAGCTTCACAGAGTTAAACAAATGCAACATAAAAGAATGGAACACATTTTTGCATCATTAAACAAATGTTCCACAGCATAAACACATGTAACACATCTTCAACTAGTATTCCACACCAGGTTTGTTCTTTATTCTATGGTTGTTTATTTGTTTGCTTTGCTGCTTTGGGTTATTGTTTGTTTGAGACAGGGTCTCACTCTCATCCCTGGCTGGCCTGGACTTCACTATATAGACCTGAATGGCCTCAGACTCACAGAGAGATCTGCTTGCCTCTGCCTCCCCAAGTGCTGGGATCAAAGGCGTTCACTCCCATGCCTAGCCTTATCCTATATTCTATTCACATGCCTTACGTATACTTACTGACCTTTGGATGTTAACCACCTTTGCATTTAAGGATAATCCTTAAATCCTTCATGTGTATTGCTATCACATCTTTTTTGTCTTCTATACTTCACACACACACACACACACACACACACACACACACACACACACACTATGGCTGCCTTGGCTTGAGGTAGGAAGCAAAGTGGGAATTTTAGGACAGACTTCAGCTCAAGGATTGCCCTCAGCTGATGACCTTGCTCAGGGTCTTTCCCCATCTGCCTTTCCTGTATTTCTCTCTGCCTTACCTTGATTTTCTTTCTTCATATTATCATAAACTTGTTTTCCTCAGCCACAGTGCTGGTGAATTGTATTGGTCATTGTGTTTCAATTCATGTGGGTACTGTGTGTTATTTCTCTTAGTTCTCACTATGATTAGATACGTTAGATGGTATTACCATCACACTGTGGTCTATTACCTTAGATGGTGTTACCATCTCACTGTGGTAGCTAGGCATGAGAGCAGAATAGAAGCTGTATAGAGCGAGAACTGACTCAGAAGAATAAAGTGTATGGACTAAGGAGTTTCCTGTACACAGATGCATTTCCTATCATCTAAGCTTATCAGCTGGTTGTAGATTCCTTCTGGACTCTGGGAGGGGACTATCGAGAGGCTGGACTCCCATAGTCCTAGTTATCCTAGGAGTCATCTTAGTAGGTCTGGTGGTCCTAAGGACCTTCCAGTGTGTAGCCAGCTGATCCAAAGTAGATAAGTTGAGTGGGCTAAGGGCAGTGTGTGGAGCCATTCCCTTGGGGTGTATAGGCCTGTGCCTACTATAGCAGTGATCTAGAGTCCTAGGGAGACATGGCAAGCTACAGCACGCCCTTGCCTTGGGGTTTGAGTAGCTCCAGGCTTCCAGGCTCTGGAGTATGAGAGGCACATAGGAAGGAAGAGAGAAGACTCCATCTTTTCAGAAACCTTGACAGAGTCAGAGAGTTCCGGGGTGAGGTCACACAGCACCCAGGCTGAGGCCACTGCCATATCTGGCACATGAATATGCATATGCCTGTTGTCACCCTAGGGCCTGGACTCCTTGAAGGCAGGGAGACCCTGTTTTCCTCATCGTAATCTGGTGAGGACTGACATCAGCAGGTGTTAGGCCCCCACCCACGGGTGTCAAGGTACACTGCATAAGGCTCTTCCTGCAGCCCATGGGCCCCTCCTGGTCAGGCCCAGACAAGATAGGCAGAGACATGAAGCCCAGTGGGCTGTCCCAGCATATCCCAGCTCTGGTCCAGCTCTGCCCTCTGGTCAGCACAGGTGGTTGCTGTGGGAACGGCAAGGACTGGACTACTGATATCTTTTATTTCTCCTGATCAAAGTTATACACATGTTAACAAAGCAGGGTGGCACTGTGTGAGAAAACTTTAAAAAGTTACCAACAAAGAGACCGAAAGAAAATAACAGGAAAGCGACTCTTGATAAAATGCCACACAATTTCAGAATTTATCAAAAGCCCTTAATTTGGATATTCTTATATCCTCATATATTGCATGGTGTCTGTGAAGGTTAACATGGTCAGTATTGGGCCCCAGTGCCTAGACATTTATTCAAACAGTGTTCTAGACGTTTCTCTGGCTTTCTTTGTAAAATAAGATTTACATATAAACTAGTAGATGGATACAACAGATTACTTTCCATCATGTGGAAGGGCCTCATCCAATCACTTGAAGGTCTTAATAGTCTGGCCTGAGCAGGCAGGAATTCTGCTGACTGGCTGCTTTGGATTCAGACAGCAAGTCTTCCCTGGGAATTCCCACTGGCCTCCTCCATCAGAGTTTGGACTCACTGAGCATCCCCAATGGTGTGAAACAAGTTCCCCAATGATTTCTCTGTCTCTCTTAGTCTTTCTTTACACACACACACACACACACACACACACACACACACACACACACACACACGCAGTCTCTCCATAGCCCCATGGAACTATGCAGAAAAACAATTGCATCTGTGCATAACAGATTGTTTTTCTTGTCACTGTTACTAAACAACATAGCATAGCAAGTGTATACAACACATTTATTGTATTAGGGGTTATAAGTTATCCAGAGATAATTTAAAGTATATGGAAGATTGTGGAGGTTGTATGCAAACACTTATTCTGTTTAAGAGGTTGGAACATCTGTGGATCTTGGGAGATCCTGGAACCAACCCCTGAAGTTGATGAGGGTCATCCTCAGAATATGACAGCTCCTGGATCTCATTTAGCTTCCGTGGGGCCAGGAACTGAGGCCTAACGCTCAGAATATCACTCTCATCCGCAGATAAAGAAGCAGACACCTGGGGCTGGGGATGTAGCCCAGTTGGTAGGATGCTTGTCTAGCATTCACCACACCCTGGGTTCAGCCCCCAACACATACACATCCCGTTGGTTCTGTGTCTCTGTGGAACACTGGCTAGTGCTAATACACATTAGGAAAAAAAACAAATCCTGCCATCTTGGATGAAGACGTCTTAGATTTGTTTTCTTAAAGTTCAGAAACAAGGTTGGGATGGGTACCACCTTCATTATTTCTTCTTCTTTTTGGTTGGTTTTTATTTTGTTTTGTTTGAGACAGGGTCTTACTATGTAGACCTGGCTGGCCTGGAACTTGCATCTACCTCTCTCTCCCGAGTGACCACTTTCTTTCTTGATGACAACTGGATCTCATTCAGCTTCTGTGGGACAAGAACCAAGACTTGACTCAGATGACCCTCTGCAATCAAGAAGTCGTGACAGGGTGCTGCAAGTTGCCTGGGCTTTGGTGAAGACTCCAGGGCTTTAAAGAAAGTTGCGGTAGAAAGAGTGAGGACTCTGGGAAGACTCCTGAACTGTGGCGTGAGTAGGTGTGGTCCAGTGAGCTGCCTGGAGAAAGGCTCAGTGCCTGGGAAGGTGACCATGTTCAGAGTTGCTCTCAGAGCACTGTGGGTACTTCTGAGGATAAACTCAGGAAATGTCCCGCTGGACTGGAGAGGCAGTGCTGACACTCGAAGCTCTGAAGAGATCGGTCCAGCTGTGATGTCCCAAGGCAGGGAAGTAGCAGAGAGGAGGAAGACGTCACAGGTACAACCCTGGGCAGGATCTCAGAGACTCTCAGAATATCACTCTCATCCACAGATGAAGAAGCAGGCACCTGGGTTAGGGACGTAGCCCAGTTGGTAGAATGCTTACCTCATACTCACCACACCCCAGGTTTAAACCCCAGAACTGCGTAAACTGGGTGTGGTGCACTCATGTGATCCCAGCACTTAGAAGACTCTGGGAGGAGAATCAGAAATTCCAAGTCATCCTTGGCTATATAATGAACTTGAGGCTGGCGTAGGCTACACTAGAGTAAAACTAAACACAAGGCACAAGCAGTAGAACTCTTGAGAGGATGAAGCACCTTGTCCAGGCCACACAGCAAGTCTAGGACACTTGGATACTCATTGTTTCAAGCTGTGGCCATTACCCTTCTTTTAGGAGTAGGCACGCCTCTTTTTCCAGGAAAGGCCCCTCTATTCTCACTCAGCTCACAAGTTGGGGTCCTGATTAACTCTATATTATGTCAAAGGGTGGGCTTGTAGAGAGGGTTTGGCCAACCAGCGTCATGTTGTCTTAGTTAGGGTTTCAATTGCTGTGAAGAGACACCATGACCACAGAAACTTTTATAAAGGAAAACATTTCATTGAGGCTGGCTTACAATCTCAGAGGTTTAGTCCATTATCAACACGGTGGGAAACATGGCGGCGTGCAGGCAGGCATGGTGCTGGAAGAGCTGAGAGTTCTACATCTTGAGCCACAGGAAGGGAACTGTCTACCACATTGAGTGTAGCTTGAACAAAGGAGACCTCAAAGCTCACCCTCACAGTACACACCTACTCCTCCAACAAGGCCACACCTACTCCAACAAAGCCACACCTCCTAACAGTGCCACTCCCTTTGGGGGTCATTTTCTTTCAAACTACCACATTCTACTCTGGGGGGCTTCCAAAGGCTTGGTAGCCATATCAAAATGCAAAAGTGCATTCAGTACAACTTCAAAAGTCCCTACAGTCCACAGTCTTAAACTTCTATTTAAAAGTCTAAAGTTCAAAGTCTCTTCTGAGATTCATGCAATCTATTAACTGTAATCCCCTATAAAATCAAAATCAAAAAGCAGATCACAGACTTCTTTCTCTTGGGCTGGTTCCACTCCCTGTTAGCAGCTTTCCTCAGCAAGTATCTCATGGCTCTGGTATCTCTAACATCTTGGGATCTCTGTGGCAATCCAGGCTTCAACTTCACAGCTTTAAGAAATGGCCTCTCTAGGCCTCCATTCAGGGATGCCCCTGAGATATGTCTGGCCTCAGCTGTTTTACTTAGTCTTGTGGTGGTGGTGGGAAGTGTTAGATGCTATAGCCCCATTCTTTCTGTTTTCAATGGTTTCCTTCACTGCCTAAGCTTGACTGTTCTGAAATTTGATCTGTAGACCAATCTGGCCTCAAACTCAGAGAGTCACCAACTTCTGCCTTCCAAGTGCTAGGATTAAAGGTGTGGACCACCACACCCGGCTCTAAGCTTTTCTTTAATTCCTTTTCACAAATTGGAAATTTAGTTGGGTGGGATCTTGCCTTAAGGTCACCACTCCCTTTAGTCCATTTCTTAATCTGTTCATCTCTGAACACAGGATTTAGCTCCATTCCACTTCCTGGTGCTCCGGTTCTCCTCAAATTGTTCTACATCTTGTATTTTTTTTTCTTGCTCAGATTGCTCCTTTTCATTATATATCTTCATTCGAGTTAACATGAATAACCACATGTCAAAGTCTATACTAGGCTGTTTTGAGATTTCCTCTGCCAATGGAATTAATCCAAATCTCTTCACTTTAGCCTCAGGCAGACTTTTTGGACAAGGGCAAAAAGCAGCCACATTCTTCACCAAAATATCACAAGAATAATTTTGAGGCAACACACTAACATTCTTCTCTGAAACCTCTTGAGCTAGGCCCTCATAGTTCTAATACTAAAGGTCTTTATTGATTGCTCAATGTTAAAAACCTAATGGCTACTTTGACTTTCTAATCATCTCAGAATGTCAGTTCAGCACACTCATTGCCATAAAGCTCTTTTCCTGTATTTTAAACTATAATTTCTTTTTTTTTCTATCCACAAAGTGGTCTAGTTTGGAGTGGTTGAGTTTGGTACATCCCCTGCACATCACTTACAGGAGGGAAGAGGGGAAGGAAAAGGGAGGGAGAGAGAGAAAGAAAGAGGAATAGAGGATAATGTCCCAGTCTCAGAGTCCACTCTATAGGCACAATCAATATAACTCATACACTTTAGGCCATCTCTGTCTTCCCACTGTCCTTAGCCACATGCCTATAATGACCTGTACAGGAATGTGATAAGACTATTAAAAGCATCATCTATATTAGCAAAAAACTAGCACAAATTCAAATGGCCATTAACCAAGGAATGGAGGGGCTGGAGAGGTGGCTCAGTGGTTAAGAGCACTGGATGCCTTTACAAAGAACCAGAATTAGTTTCCATCACCTGCATAGTAGCTCACAACTGTCTGTAACTCTAGGTCCAGGGTATTTGATGCCCTCTTCTGGTCTCCTCAGGCCCCTGCATACATGCAGTGCCTATAAACTCATGCAGGCAAACACACATACACATAAATCATATACATCTTTTAAAAAGTAGAGGAATGGATACATAATTGCTATGAGGCCAAGAAAAATAAATAATGCTGTGGAACAATCTTCTTGTGCACTGTAAAGATTTGTCACTAGAATTGGTTTAATAAAATGCTGATTGGCCAGTAGCCAGGCAGGAAGTATAGGTGGGGTGAGCAAACTAAGAATGCTGGGAAGAGGAAGAGTAGTCAGGAGTCACTAGCCAGACTCAGAGGAATCAAGATAAGAATGCTGTACTGAGAAAAGCTGCCAAGTCACGTGGCTAAATACAGATAAGAATTATGAATTAATTTAAGTGTAAGAGCTAGTTAGTAATAAGCCAGAACTACTGGCTGAGCATTTATAATTAATATAAGCCTCTGTGTGGTAATTTTGGAAGCAGCTGCTAGGTATTTGGGAGTTGCTGGTGGGACAGAAACTTCCATCTACAAAATAAGGAAAAATAGCAAATTATAACTTCACACATTGACATATATGAATCTCAAAAACAGTGTTGAATGAAAAAGTAAATAAGTCCTATATAGTTTCATTCAGGTTAACTAACCAAATACCCCAATGTTGTAGAATATTCTTTACACTGTGTCAAGATGTGTCACCGTGATTGGCTTAATAAAGAGCTGAAAGGCCATTAGCTAGGCAGGAAGAGGTTAGGCAGGACTTCTGTTGACAGAGAGCTCTGGGAAGAGGACAGGAAGAGTTGCCAGCCAGACACAGAGGGAACAAGACATACAGGAGGAGAGGTAAAAACCACAAGTCACATGGCAACACGTAGATGAATCGAAATGGGTTAATTTAAGTTATTAAGACCTAGTGGGACAAGCCTAAGATATAGGCTGAGCTTTTATAACTAATAATAAGTCTCTGTGTTGTTTTTTGTGGGCTGGCAGCCCAAAGAAAAGTCTGTCTACACCCCAAACTTAGCAAAACCCTACTTAGAGACTTATACATCTGTAGTAAACATATGGGAAGGTGAAGCAGGCCAGCAAGATGGCTCAGTGGGTAAAGGTGTTTGCCACCGAGCCTGATCCTAGAGCCACAGAACCCACAAGCACATGGTGGAAGGAGCGAACTGGCTCCCCAAAGTTGTCTTCTGACCTCCACACATGTTCACAGGGCACATGCACACTCACCCATACACATACGCACACAAAAGAAGTTCATGTAACAGATTTTTAAGGGAAGAAGTGTTAAACACAGGTTTCAGAGGTGTCGTGTCCTGAGAGGGAAGGCTCTCGTTAGAGAGGCATAGAGGAACTCCAGAAATGTGGGCAATATTTTACCTCCAGCCTAGCCAGATGGGGGTTGAGTGGACAGAATGGGCTCTTGGGAAACCACATGGCGGATCTCTGCATCACAGGCAAAGAAAACTATGGCCGCTGTTCACTGAGCATGACCAACGAGATGCTAAGCATTTTCGTTTTCTCATTTAGTTTTCCAGACAGCCTAGGGAGGTAAATATCATGCCTAAGAGTTCTTTTCCGAGGTGCGAGGTGGTGAAATAACTTGCTCCAGGCCACAGAGCCATTAAGGGTGGAACCAGGATCCAAATCCAGGCCACCTGCCTTCAGCTCATCTGTTTGGCTGTCCTATGAGCTGTCAAAACCCATTTTCACACTTACGACAAACTGATAATCCTCAATTCTAGAACAGAGCACTGGCAATCACTAGATTGGCCAATATGCCGGGAGTCAGGATTCAAGAATTTCTCAGCATCTCATAGAATCTAGGACAGCTGGGTTCATGGTGCAACCTGGCCCTGATTTGCTCAAGGTTAAGGGGAGAGTGAGCTGCTAAGCACAGAGTGGTTGTTATGATGAGAGAATTTCAGGGCATATGTGAAGAGTCTGAGCACGTGGAGACAAGTTGGCCATCCAGCCTAGCACCTGGCACTGAGCAGAGAGGCCAGAGCAGAGGGACAGAGGACTGGGTGACCTGCTGCTGCCCAAGTAGAGGAAGATAAAGAAAAAACACACATAGCTGTTGGCTTCCAGGTGTATTAACTGAAAAGGGGGAGAGGAGTTACAAGTATTTGCCTCCAGCAGAGCTCAGAATAAATGAGAGCCTTCCTGAGTCTAGTCCTCTTGGGAAGGGCTGGGTGTGAGATGAACCCAAGAGAGCATGAACAATGAGGCACAGCCTATGGAAGAAAACTGATGAGATCCTGACTGTGGGAGAGGTCTGGGTTCAAATCCTGGCATATATGTTGATGATTATTGTTATTTTTATGTGTGTGGGTGTTTTGCCTACATGTATGTCTGTGCACATGTGTGCAGTGCCGGAGGAGCCTAGAAGAGGATACCAGATCCCCTAGAACTAAAGTACAGGTGGCTGTGAGCCACCATGTGGGTGCTGGGACTCAAACCCAGGTCCGCTTGAAACCCAGTCAGTGTTCTTAACCACTGAGCCAACCCTGCAGCCCATTATTGAAATTTAAGATTTTTTTCCTCACCTCAAAAAGGAGCCGATGGTCTCCTCACAGCATTGCTGGTAAGGGAGCCCCACAGAGGGAGACTCGGCCATAATTCCTCTCACGCAGCAGATTCTTGATAAATAAGCTGTTTTCTTCCTCTCAGGTTTTTTGTTGTTTGTTTTGTTGTTTTGTTTTGTTTTCCAGGCTGAGGATGTGAACCTAGCCCTCACACACGCCGGGCACACACTCTAACACTGAGCTGCACCCCCAACCCACTAGTTGTTATTTTAAATTTTCATATGATAATTTTAAATAAGTACTTGTATCCTGATTTTAATACAGCTTTATGGAAATGGGATACTTTATGCACATAAATGATTGTCCCTTCAGGGGCTGGAGAGATGGGTCAGGAATTAAGACCACTTGATGCTCTTGCAGAGGACCTGGGTTTAGTTCCCAGCACCTATATGGCTGCTTACAATTTTACTCAAGTTCCAGGGGATTTGGTACCATCTTCTGGCCTCCCTAAGAACCAGGCACACACACACAAAATGCATACAGGTAAGACACTCATTCACATAACATAAACATAATACATAGCCGGCCGTGGTGGCACCTGCCTTTAATCTCAGCACGAAAGAGACAGAGGTAGGGTGTCACCGAGTCTGAGGCTGACCTGGTCTACACAGTGAGCTCCAGGCTAGCTAGAGCGACATAAACAGCTCTAAAAATAGATGGATGGATGGATGGGTGGGTGGGTGGATAGATGGATGGATGGAGGGAGGGAGGGATGGATGGATGGATGGATGGATGGATGGATGGTAGATGAATAGATAGACAAAATCTTTTTTTTAAACCAAAGATTATTTTTTCAGGTGTAGATATATCCTGGTGTGGTGTGTAACTATCCTCAGAGCCATGCAATCATCATCAGCTGTGTCCCTTGCAAAAGGACTGTCCCAGCAGGGCCTTTTCACTGTTTAAACCCCTTCCTGGAGGGAGGAGTCACACACTCACCTGAGTACCCCTCTACTCGCTCTAATTCTGCCTTAATTTGCACAAGGCCTTAGAGAGGGGCTAGAGCATAAGGCCCAGGAAGACCGGGGTCAGAGGCTCAATCTCTGTGGCTAAGAAGAAGCCCCCAGCCTTGCTGGTGCTTTCCAGTGCTGCCTTTGGAGGGGAGAGTCCTCACACCCGTGTGAGCAACCCCTCACCTGTGCTCTGTAAGGAAGCCCAACAAACCACGGGTTCTCCAGAGCAAATCTTGGCAGAACCATACCTTGGTTTGCCCTTGCAGTTTTAGTTTCAGGAGGAGTAGATGTTAGTTATGTTTGTCTGTATCGTGCCCTGCCCCCAAACACACACACAGAGGAATTTGAGCAACACCTGGGCACTTTGAACCCAGCCCGCAATTAACTTCTGAGGGAAGAGTGCAGTTCAGCTGACCTACCACCAGGGGGCGATGTTGTGAAGTGACTCCAGGGAGTTTGCCTGACTGACCCTTGGCGAGTGATAGTGGTCTTCAAGAGAACAGAACATATGTATCACTCTGTAAACCCTCCCATACAATATGCCCCTTTAAATGTTTATTTTATTTTATGTGCAAAAGTATTTTGCCGGCATATATGTCTGTGCACCATATGCATGCCTGGTGACTGAGGAAGTCAGAGGGAGGCAGCTGACCCCTGGAACTGGAGTTACAGATGGTTTTGAGCCACCATGTGTGTGCTGGGAACTAAACTTGGGTCCTCTGCAAGAACAACAAGCGCTCTTAACCACTGAGCCATCTCTCCCGTCTTACAGTATGTCCTTAAACTCACGAAGCAGTCTTATATATTAGTTTGTAACCAGTGTTTACATATGTATTCAAAGGAGAACTTAATTTAAAGACATAAAATATCTAGACGAAGAAGCCTCACATCATACAAGTGGTGCTTGGGATCTTGTTCTTCTCAGCTGGGACGTGCATCAACTGTAGATGAAAGATAGACAAGCACTGTTAGTGTACTTGTGAAATGCGATACTAAGTAGCTATGGGAATGAACACTTTGTCTCATGAACAGCATGTGAATGGATTGAATAAATACAGTACTGGTTGCAAGCAGCCAGGCTTAGAAGAATTATACTGATTGACTGCATCTACATAAAGCCCCCAAAGAGATCAAACTCACTATGGTATAGGAACTCCGGATATTGTGCCTTGAGGGACCAGGGGAGCCAGGATCGAAGGAAGCCCAGGACGTTTCTGGGTTTTGGTTAGTATTCTGTGTTTTGATTGGTGAACTGGTTATACAAGTATGTTCAACTTAGTCTGTTTCCTGCTGCTCTAACTTAATATCCACAATCAAGTTATTTAAAAGGAAGAAATTTATTTCTTACACTTCTGGAAGTTGGGAGAGCCAAGGTTAAGGGTTGTATTTGGGAAAGGCCTTCTTGGCTGGTGAGGATTCTGTTGTAACAAGTTGGTACGGTATGGAACGTCATATGGTGAGAGGGACCCAAACCAGCCAAACTAGTTTTTATAACAGACTCACTCTGGAGATAACTCATTAACTCACTAACTCACTAATCTATGGGTGGGTTAGTCTATTCATGAGGACAGAGCTCATTACCCAATCACCTCCTAAATTCCCGTCACCTTTGCATACCATCTACCTGTGACTTTGAGGATTAAGCACCAATGTTTGGCTTTTGGGAAAGCAACACCCAACCACAGCAAACAGTGAGCATCTGTCCAGCTGCACACCTGGAAATCACAAGCCTCTGTGTCAGGCTTGGCTTAAGAGTTTTCTGAGGGCTTAGAGATGGGCCAGTGGCTAAGAGCATGTGCTATCTGTCCTTGCAGAATGTGTGAAAGGTAAATATGTTGTCTTTTCTAGCAGAGGAGTAAACAAGACAAAGGAAGTGCCATCTTTAAGGAAATTTGTAAAGGTGTCGCTGGGCGAATCCCTCCACAAGCCGGCACTTTCCTAAGATTACAGTACCTGCTCCAGGCTGCGTCCTGCGCTCACACGCTGCACTTTGCTTACCATGCCATTTGAGTTAGTCAACTGCATACGGCTGGGAGGCCGGCTCTGACCACTTAGAGTGAGGCACAGGACCCACTTGTATTCGGAATAAAGCCCCTGTGAGATTCCAGCTGAACATGCTTGCTTGATCTGTAGAGGTAATGCTTCCTGGCTTGCTGGAATACTTTGGATTGTATGGTTATGTTCTTGGGACCTCAGACCCATCTCTGACATGGAAGACCTGAGTTTGGTTCCCAGCATCCATATAGGGTACCTTACAACCACCTTTAACTAGTTCTAGGGAATCTAATGGCCTCTTCTGGCCTCTGTGAGCACCTACACTCATGCATACAACCCCCCCCCACACACACACACAAATTAACAAGAAAAAAGAGAGTTTATTGAAAGAAGTGTTTAACTAGCCGTGTTTGAGGGCCTACATTCAGTCCTCAAGACCGGGGGGAAAGGGTATATTGCAAGAATCTGAGGGTGTCAACCTGTGCATAGTGGGCTGAAATACAGTGTTCGTGTCTAGCATGTAAGCGTCCTCATCATTCTGGACAACTCCTGCCCAGTGGCCTTGGGTGGTGAGGGTGTGACCAGGACTAGCCTATCTTAGTATGTCATCTCCCTGGCACTGGGATTGGCCCAGGGCAGGCACCTTGCTCAAGTGAGATGATCAGAGCCTGTTAATAAATGCCTCTTTGATGCTGGGATTGCAGGTGTGAACAGGACGGAGTCCTGCCGCTTCTCAGCTTCAGCGCTCTGAAGCTCCATTCCACTCTGTTCTGTGAGTCAGCATGGAGCTTTCCCAACTAGCTGAAACTAGACGCTGCTGCTTGTGCTTAAGCTTCTCTAGTTTGTCTCTTGATGCCTGCAATTAGTCAGGATTAGTCTTGACTAACCTATGAGGTCGTTGGGCCACTGACTGACATGACAATAATAAGATGAAAAGTGGTCTCTTCTGGAGCAAGGGTGATCAGAGGAAGGTAGCTGTCCTGCATCAGGACATCTTCACAATGTGACCTCAATGCCCTGGACAATCTGGGGTGATAACCCGCCCACCCCCTAAGTATCACTGTGGAATAATTTCCTAACTTGAAGTTTAAGCTGAGATTATATTCTCTTAAATTCTCAAATTCCTTCACTCTGTGTCTCTCACCAGTTCAACTTGGAAAGATTCTTTCTTCACTGGATTTCCCCCACAGGGATAACTCGAACGCTGCACCCTACCCAGGACGCTTACCTAGTTCGACAGTGTGACCCTGGCCTGCTTGGTCTGGTTTTGCTCTCAGGGCCACATGGTGTCACTGTTGAAATGCAGACAATATATTCCCTTGTGTCTCTTCCCTTCCCCATACAGTACTGTCTGGCCCACTGCGGAACAGCTACCCTGGGGTGGCCCACGAAGAGTGGTCTGGAGAGCCAAGCTGGGCACCTCCCAGGATTTCCCTGGAGACCGAGGCTGGGGGAGCTCCCCAGACTTCATGTTCACAGCAAGAAGGGACACCAGAATCACAGCCACTACCCCCAGCCTGTGGTGCCTGATTCAAAAGGCCTCTCCAGGGCAGTCTCGGCCACTGTGTGCCTGGGTTCCTCTTCTGCTGCCGTTCCTCCCCTAGAATGAGGGAACTCCTAGCTCAGGCCCAGAGTGTCCTGACTACCCACAAGACGATGAACTGATCAGAACTTGAGGGTGCAAGTTTTACATCCTCCAGCAGCCCAGGTCCAATTCCCAGCTCCCACATGACAGCTCACATCTGTCTGTAACTAGTTTCAGGGAATCCGACACCCTCTTCTGCCTTCTGTGGGCACCGGATACACATGTGTTGGACAACCATCCATGCAGACCAGACACATAATTTCTTAAATTAAAAAATAAAATAAAGTAAGGCTCAGGCAGGTTGGGTATCTGTGAGACCCCCCTCCATCTCTCGGATGGTTGGGTGGGAGGGCAACATTCCCTGTGGAATGAAGGACCACACCACAGGAAGCATGGAGTCCAGCTCTCTGTCTGTCCTGATATGCCCTGGAGTTTTCATGGAGCCGGGAAGAGCACCAAATGATTGCTATCTGCCTGGAGGAGGGCTGTAGACAGCCTGTACCTTTACACAATCCCACCTCCTTTTCAGGAGCAGAGTGAAGCAGGCTTTTGTTCCTTGAAACTGGAGCACTGGGGCAGAGCCCGTCTAAACCCAGTACCACGGCAGCAGCTAATGTCCCCTGGGGTGCTACTCTAAGCCCCTTTCAAACCGAAACAGTTTGCCAAAGAGTCTCAGCTCATTCTGGGGCACATGTGAAACTATTTAGTTTTTCCAAATAACTCTCACCAACTGCATTTTATCAACCCCAATCCTGCTACTTACAAACATTCCAGGCAGGAGAGTCTTCCTGGATGATACCATTCCCATAGTTCATTTAAACAACTACAATATTATAGTGGGAATATTTTCATACTTGTGAATATTTTTGATTCTCTAAAATGGAAAGTCTATTCTGGAAGAAACTTCTGTAAAGTGAGTCCTTAGCCTCCAAAATCTAGAGACACCATTACCGCCCCACACACACACTAAGCAATTCAGTGGGCCAAGAGATAATTCCAGAAATGCTCATTTAAGCATTTTGATAACATAAATCTTCTTGCTTGCTTTTTGAGATGGAGTCTGCTATGTAGCCCATGTTGGCCTTGACATTATAATCCTCCTGCCTCAGATTCCCAAATGTTGTGATTATAAGAGTGTGCCACTATGCCGAGCCGTAGTTGGATAGTGAATGTTCCCCCAAGGCCCTTGGTTTAAAGGCTGTAGTGCTCTTGGGAGGTGACGGTACCTATAGGAGGTGGAGCCCAGTGGAAGAAGTCAGGCCTTGGGGGATTTCCTACACAGCCCATCCTGCTTCCTGACCATCTCCAGATACACTGGCTCTTCCAGCACACCCTTCTGCCATAATGTACTGTGCTAGCACAGCCCCAAAGATCATGAACAGAAACTGTAAGACCTCTGAAGCTGTGAGCCAAAGGAAACCCTTCTACCTTATAACTTGATGCTTTCAGGCATTTTGTCACAGTGTCATTAACACAAACTCCATTGGAACAATTATTAGGGAATGGTGTGATACTGCTTGGCTGACAACTAATTTCTCCATGTGATTGTCCTCTGTTTCTCAGTTAGGGGTACTCTTCTGTTTGTTTTGTGACAGGAACCTACTCTGTAGCTAAAACTGGTTGCAAACTCACAATGATCCTCCTGCCTCAGGCTCCCGAGTATTGCAGGAGTGAGCCAGCACACTTTGACTGACTTACTGAGGTTCTTCTTTCTAAAGCCTGTCCCCGCGGACAGAAAGTGCCTTTCTCCTCTTCTGGTCTATATTTTTTTTTTTTTTTTTTTTTTTTTTTTTTTTTTTTTTTTTTTTTTTTTTTTTTTTTTTTTTTTCGAGACAGTTTCTCTGTGTAGCTTTGCTTTCTGGACTCCTTGTCCGCTGCCTCGAACTCACAGAGATCCGCCTGCCTCTCTCCGAGTGCTGGATTAAAGCGTGCGCCATATCCTAAATGTCTATTTTCTAAGATTTATTTTTAATTATGTGTATATGTGGGTATGTGCGCATGCGAGTACAGGTACCCATTGAGCCAGAAGAAGACACTGGATTCCCTGGAGCTGGAGTCATCTGATGTGGGAGCTGGGGACCGAATTCAGTTCCTCTGCAAGAGCCAAGTCATCTCTCCAGCCCTTAAATGACTGTTTTTAATATAACAGAGAACATTGCCATTTTAATTGTGCCATGGAAAGGAAGGAGGGGACTTGAGAGAGAATTTACAGAAATAAAGCTATCATGGGTGAAACTTTATGGTATGTGGGGCTGGGGGCAAAGTGCCTGCTGTGGAAGCATGAAGACCTGAGCTTAGATACGCAGCACCTATCTAAAAGCATGACAGCATACTCCGTACTCTTGAGACAGGGGTGGGTGTAGAGGCAAGGAGATCCCAGGGCTCAGAAAATAAGGTGAGGGCTTAGGGAGAAAAGCCCAACAGTCCCATCTCCAGAACTCAGGCTGGGGGCTTGTAAGAGTGGGTAGTAGCAGAAAGAACAAGAGACCCTGCCTCCAAGCAAGGTGGGAAGAAAAACAGATTCCCCAAAATTGTCCTTTGACTTCCAAGTGTGTGCTGTGGTCTGTGCACAAGAGCACACACACCATGTTAATTAATGAAAAGAAAAATAAGATGGAAAGCAATAGAGAACATCCAGCATCAACCTCTGGCCTCCATAAACACACTCATGGGTGAGCACGTATGCGTGAATACACACACACACACACACACACACAAGCACACACACATGCACGCACGCACGCACGCACGCACGCACATGCACAAATTTTTGTGGTCTATAATTTTTATAGGTCTATAACTGCTATGACTTCTGCCAGCTAGGCCCCACCTTCTCAAGGATCCACGGCTCCCCAAATAATGCCACCAACTGGGAACAAGTGACCAAAACATGAGCCTGTAAGGGTTAAATCACAGAAGCATCCTATGAGGCCTGGTCCCTCTAGCCTTCCAGGTATAGTGAGCTGCTCCCTCCACCACGCTTGGCCTATACCTTCACCTCTGGCCATCACACACACTGGCACCAGATCAGACCCATGGCCAGGCTCTAACTGGTCAGCTGCCTGAACCCATACACCCAATGTCATTCTAGGTCTTACCTGAATGGGTGGAGTGGGCAGAGTGCTGAGGAACAGAAGTGTGCCCACACAGGCAGAGAACCCAGCATGGGGGTGCCTAGGCTTCCTTCTGCCTCCATAAGGCCCCAACATATTTACCTTTGCTTCTGGGGCTGGAGAGTTGACTCAGAAGGTCAGGTGCCTGCTGTATAAGCTCAGGTCCCCCAAATCCACTTAAAAGCGGGGCTCCACAGTGTTCGTCTGTAACCCTGCACTTGGGGAATGAGGCAGAGACAAGCGGATTCCAGGGACTCACTGGCCGGCCAGTCTAGCTGAATTAGCAAGCTCTGGGTTGAACGAGAGACCCTGTCTCAGAAGTAGTAAAATGGAGAGTGACTGAGGAAGACATCCAGAGTTGACCTCTGGCCTCCCTACGTACTCGTCAACTCAACACATGCATAAACACACACACACACACACACACACACACACACACACACACACGCACGCACGCACGCACGCACGCACGCAAGAAAAAAAATTTAAGAAAGTCTTTACTTCTAATATCACTCTATATATAGGTATATAATAAAATTATATATTTATAAAATCAAGGGATGGTTTAGAGAAATGTGAACACATGGGTACAAGTGTTTCAATTATTCATCTTCAGTTATTAGCTGTCAGGAAATCTCACCCAGGTGCCCCTCTCTCATTATGAAATTCCCTGGGATCAGAGGTTTTCTGGATCTTACCTGTGGCTTACTCTTTAACTGCAAGATAGCCTGGCTTCAAATGCCCTTGTAGATTAGATTTCTTCATCCACAGATTTTTTTCCCCTCTCTCAAGCTTTCTCTCTCCTTGGTGACACATAAAATACAAAATAAAATGCTCCAGACACATCTGGTATTGCCCACTGGCTCCAGTTTTCTTTTCCTATTTATTGGCCTGCACTGGCCACAGCCCTGCGGGCTCCAGACCCCGGAGGAATGGAAAACCTAAGCAAGTGCTTTGTTAGGGCCCTGGAGGGATGGCCCAGCCTCAGCCTCAGCAGTCAGGGGAGCGGCTGCTGTTCTAGAGGGCCTGCCTTGCTTTTGACTTTGCTTTTGTGATTTTTAAACGTAATGCCATAACGCATTCTCTTTAAACTTCTAGACATATCATTTATCAAGCCAGAGAAAGAGGAATGAAAGGCAGCGTGACTGACCAGTCTCCACCCTCACGGCTCTGAGTCTAGAGGTGGATGTTTGTTTTCAGGGCTCAAAGTAGAGATCTGGGGGCTCTGAGCAACAACAACAGCCGATCAATGGCTTTCCCTTCCCGGGAATGTGAGTCTCCTTTAGGGCCTGCTAGCCTCGGCCTCGTCACCATCCCCCTCCCTTCTCTGTGACATATTGAGTTTCGCACTTAAAAATAGCTTCTCGCAGTGCAGAGCTGGAGATGGCTGCTCCTGCTGGAGTCTGAAGCAGAGCCCTGAAATGCAGGTCTCCCCTCACCATGGTCCTGCCTGGGCACAGTCCTAGCTGCCTGTGACCCCCTGCACAGCAGGGAACCTGTCTTTCACCAGCAGCGGCCAGGGTGCCTGAAGCGGTTCCAGAGATTGGAGCTCCCTGGGGAAGCTGTGGACCCCCACCCCTCCCTCCTTCACCACTCACCTGACGTTTCTCCAGGAGGAACCTGATGGCCCCATTCCTAGCTCACAGAACTCCTGAAGTCCCCGCGGATGCCCCACAAGGATACTTTGCTCGTGACAATCAGCTTCAGCTCTGTGCAGTCTATCCTGCGCTCCAGTGAAGTGGACATGGCTGGAACAATCCAAGCCCCGGAAGGCCACCATGGCCTGGAAACCAACATGTTCCTCCCAGAGAACCCATCAGGGGTAGAAGACAGTAGACCGGGAAGAAACTGCAGTGGATTTGAAGATACACCGGACCTGGAGACTGCTGCGTGCCCATCTCTACTTCCTGTGGCTCCTTGCGGCTCTCAGGTGTGTCTGTGTTCTGAGGAGAAAGGCTCCCATCCCCTCAAGCATGGCCATCCCCTTTTCCTGACTCTGAATAAGATCCCTTGCATCCTTGTAGAGTTTAGAGGTCATATTTTATTCATTTCTTTCTTTTTTTTCTGGAGGTGGCCCCTCCCCCACCCCAATCACCTCCTGTCCTTAGCTTCCTGTGTTCAGAAAACCAGTTAACAGAATCTGTAGCCTTTTACTGAGTGTCTTCTGTGTATCTGATACTCTGTGAGGCAGGGATTCATAGCTGCATCTGATGAGACTCTAAAGCTTGGAGACATTAGTCAGCTTCTTTTTTTTTTTTTTTTACGATGTTTTTAAAAAAGCTCTGTGTATGTATGTGTCTATGTGTGTCTGTCATGTGTGTGCAGTTATCCACAAGGTCAGAAGAGGGCGTCAGATTCCCCTAGAGCTGGAGTCACAACCCCAGGTGGTTGTCCAAACCCAGGTCCTCTGGAAGAGCAGCCAATGCTCTGAACTGCTGAGCCATCTCTTCATCTCTGTTAAGGAACGTTTTCAAGGTCACACAGGTGGTTTTGATGGTGTGGCGGTTTGAATATGAATGGCCCCCATAGGCTCATACATTTGAATGCTTAGTCACCAGGGAGTGGACCGCTGGTAGAATTAGAAGGATTAGGAGATGTGGCACACACGGGGTGTGGGCTTTGAGGTTTCAAAAGCCCATGCCAGGCCCAGTCTGTCTCTCTCTCCCTTTGGATCAGGATATAGCTCTCAACTGCTTCTCCAGCACCATGCCTACCATACCTGCCATCACGCTCCCTGCCACGCTAATAATGGACTAAACCTCTGAAACTGTAAGCCAGCCCCCAGTTAAATGCTTTCTCTTATGAGAGTTGTGGTCATGGTGTCTCTTCACAGTCATGGAACAGGGACTAAGACAGATGGGTATCTATTTCTGCCCATGGATTACTGAGAAAAGAGTAAGGGCATGCTTGTGACGACCTAGCCGAGTGCTTGGCACATACCACACCAAGTGCTCAGATACATAGTCCACAGGGGCACAGCAGCGTCATTCGTGAGGCCACATGAAACTCAGAGGGAGTTTGAGGGAACATACTGATTTAGTCTTCTCACAGCCCTGCCTAGGGCAGGGAAGGAAACATCTTGAATAAGTTCCATCTGATAAACGCAGTATTGTACAAAAGCCAACGGGTGCCTTGGGATAACATCGGTTATCTTTCTGTCTCCCTTTGTGTGAGTTCTTCAGCAGCGAGCCTGGCCTCGGCCTTACTCACAAACAGCATCAGGACCCCTCCCCTCCCACATGCCTTACTGGCCTCTCGCCTCCCCTCTGTCTGGTCCCTGGCTTGGTGTTGGATCCATCCTGAGCCTCGACCACAGGGTCACCGGGCCGATTTCTAGCAGACGCCACTTCATACATGTATCCTAGCATCCACCACACCCCGCAACTCAGCCACACAAAGTAACTTGTGAGGGACGCTGTGGGGTGGCCCAGCCCTCATGAGAACCGGGCTCCACCCCTTAACCAAGGTGACTGCTCTGCCGAGGTATGGGGCCTCTTCTGGTGACCCCTTTGTGTCACAGGTGATGAGCAGTCAGGAGCCCCCAGGATTCCCTTCAACTTCTCCGCTCCACAGAGGCCTCCCTTTCCCCTTCCCCACAGTGCCACCATTCCTTAGATGTTAGTCCTTTCCCTCCTTCCTCTTCCTGTGTCCAGGAGGCCAGGCGTTCTCCTGCTACGCAAAAAGGGGAGGCGGGGCTTAGGACAGCCTCCCCCCCCCCTTTGGCCTTGATAAAGAAGTCACTGGCCTGTCCTTGCCTGCCCAGCATCCTGTGCCTCCTGACTCACCCTCAGAGGTGCAGCTAAAAAGTTATGGCCGCTATTAAAGCTCAGTAGTTTATTGGTCTCATTAGAATGGTTAAGAGCCCGGGTGCATGCCTGGGAATCAGATGGGGCTCCATCTCTTCCTCTGTCCTTTGTCATCCTGTCACCTCAGAAGAGTTCCTTAACTGCTTGGGCCTCCCCGTTCCCTTAGCTAGGGAGAAGTAGCAGGTAAGCCCCTGATAGGCTGCTTAGCATAGCGCCCGGAGCCCCTGCGGTGAAGCAATGGAGCCCCTGTTACTGTTTCTTCTTTCTTGCTCCTTTGCTATTTTCACACGCATTGGGCTCTAGGAATGAGGTGGTACTCATGATGCCCTTATCCTTTTTGTCTCTTCGTAGTAAAGATGCAACCTATCTGGGACATAGACCACCACAGAAAGACATTTAATTTCTTTCTTTTTTTTTTAAAGATTTATTTATTTATTATGTATACAGTGTTCTGTCTGCATGTATCCCTGTAGGCCAGAAGAGGGTGCCAGATCTCATTACAGATGGTTGTGAGCCACCATGTGGTTGCTGGGAATTGAACTCAGCACCTCTAGAAGAACAGCCAGTGCTCTTAACCACTGAGCCATCTCTCCAGCCCCAAGACATTTAATTTCTTATACTTTATTTTATTATTTAATTTTTTATGAATATCATTTCATACATACAATACAATAAAATACATCTAATGTTATTTAATTTTTAATTAAACAAGATTTACTTTTTTTCCCACATCAAGGCCACAGTTTCCCCACCCTCCTCTCCTCCCAGTCCCTCCCTCCAACCTCCCTTGTTCCCACCCCTCGATCCACTCCTCCTCTGTCACCATCCAGGAAAGGGCAGGTCTTCTGAGTGTCAATAAAACATGGCCTATCAAGTTGCAGTAAGACTAAGCACCTCCCCGTGTATCAAGACTGGGCAAAGTGACCCAGTATGAGGAGTAGGGTCCCAAAAGCCAGTAAAAGAGTTGGAGACATCCCCTGTACCCACTGTTAGGAGTCCCATAAGAGGACCAAGCTGCACAACTGTAACATATATGTAGAGTGCCTAGGTCAGTCCCATGCAGGCTCTCTGGTTGCCGGTTCAGTCTCTGCGAGCCCCTATGAGCCCAGGTTAGTCGACAGTGTGAGCCTTCCCATGGTCCTTGACCCCTCTGGCTCCTACACTCCTTTCTCCTCCTCCTTCACAGGATTTCAAATTCCCATTTGGCTGTGAGTCTCAGCATCTGCCTCCAGTAGGCGCTGGATGAAGCCTCTCTGATCACAATTGGATCAGGCACCAAGCTGGTCACAGGAGACAGCCAGTTCAGGCCGCTTATCCATGAGTGCTAGGAGTCTAACCTGGGATCCTCCCCCGAGCCAGGCTTCCACCTGACTGAAAGTGTCTTCCCCCAGCAGTTCCCCTTAGTATTCTTCCCCCTCTACCCTGCGACCCCAACCTGATCGCTCATATTCCCATCCCCATCCACCCTCAGTCTACTCGCAAAATCTTTTCTATTTCCTCTTCCCAGGGAGATCTGGGATGCCCACCCTTAAACCCTCCTTGTTACCTATTCTCTCTGAGTCTGTAGAATGTAATACAATTATCCTTTGCTTTACAGCTAATATCCACTTATGAGTGAGTGCGTACCATGTTGTCTTTCTGGGTCTGGGTTATCTCACTCAGGATAATTTTTTTTTTCTAGTTCCATCCATTTGCCTTCGAATTTCATGATGTCACTGTTTTTTTTTTTTTTTTTTTACTGCTGAATAGTATTCCATTGTGTATATGTACCACATTTTCTTTATTCATTCCTCAGTTGAGAGACATCTAAGTTGTACCCAGTTTCTGGCTATTACAAATAAAGCTGCTTTGAACATAGTTGAGCAAGTGTCCTTGAGGTATGATTGAGCATCTTTTGATATATGCCCAGAAGTGGTATAGCTGGGTCTAGTGGTAGATTGATTCCCAGTTTTCTAAGAATCTGCCATATTGATTTCAAAGTGTCAGTACAAGTTTGCATTCCCACCAGCAATGGAGGAGTGTTCCCCTTGCTCCACATCCTCTCCAGTATGATCTGTCACTTGTGTTTTTGATATTGGCCATTCTGACAGGTGCAAGATGGAATCTCAGAGTCATTTTGACTTGTATCTCCCTGATGGCTAAGGATGTTGAACATCTCCTGAAGTGTTTCTTGGCCATTTGAGATTCTTCTGTTGAAAATTCTGTTTAGATCTGTACCCCATTTTTTAATTGGACTATTTGGTTTGTTGATGTCTAGTTTCTTGAGTTCCTTATATATTTTGGAAATCAGCCTCCTATCAGATGTGGGGCTGGTGAAGATCTTTTCCCATTCTGTAGGCTGCCATTTTGTCCTATTGATGGTATCCTTTTCAGTTTCATGAGGTCCCATTTATTAAGTGTTGATCTTAGTGTCTATGCTATTGGTGTCCTGTTCAGGAAGTGGTCTATCTCCTGTGCCAATGCTTTCAAGGTTACTTCCCACTTTCTCTTCTATCAGGTTCACTGTATCTAGATTTATGTTGAGATTTTTGATCCACTTGGACTTGAGTTTTGTGCAGAGCTAGGGTAAACAAGATTTACCTTTAAAGTTTTTCTCTCTTCTCTCTCTTTTTTAGCTTTTATTATTATTTTTTTAAGACAAGGTCTCTCTAGATAGCCCTGGCTGTCCAGGAACTCACTGTGTAGACCATGCTGGCCTCAAACTCACAGAGATCTGCCTGCCTCTGCCTTGGGAGTGCTGGGATTAAAGGTGTGTGCCACCATGCCTAGCTTAGAGCCTCTTTTAAAATATCCTGGAGCGAGGCTGAAGAGATGGCTCAGCAGATAATAGCATATAATACTTCTCCAAAAGGCTCCAGTTCAGCTCACAACCACCTTGTATATGTAGAAAATGAAACTACTAGAGAACAGAATAATGGGCACTAGAGCCCAAGAGGGCATAAGGGGGGTAGATGGAGGGCAGATGGACAACAGACAAGGAACAACTGGACAGGAGGAATAAAATAACTTCTGCTGTCATGAAGCACAGGAGGAAAACCATGATGTCTCAGGAGATGTGACACCCTCTTCTGGCTGCTCTGGGTTCCTGTACTCACATGAACATACCCTAGAGATACACACATGCACATAATCAAAATAAGTCTTTAAAAAATAAATCATCAAGTCTGTTTAGAGGTTAGAGTGATAGCTCAGTAGTAGAGCATGGGTCCCAGAGTTAAATTCCAAGCATCAGACACACACACACACACACACACACAGACACACACACACACACAGACACACACACAGACACACACAGACACACAGACACACACAGACACACACACAGACACACACACACACACAGACACACAGACACACACACACACACAGACACACACACACACACACACACACACACACACACACACACACGGGAATATTTGGAAATATTCCCTTAATTGTCACCAATCATGATTACCCTCGTGTGCTGTAGGTCAGCAGAAGCTGTTTTACCCCTCCTGTCCGATTGCCCCCTTCTCCTGTTAGTCTCCCTCCCTCCCCCTCCCTCCCTCCCTCCCCCCTCCCTCCTCTCTGGGCTCTAGTGTCCACCATTCTGGTCTCTGGTAGTTTCATTTTCTACACATCCAAGTAGTTTCTTAAAATGTTTGGAAAATGTTAAGAGGCAGATACACTGCAAACCATTCAGCCCAATACAATAACCCCCTTCAGGTTTTTCCTAAAGGGGAAATGTTTATATAATTATGCTTATAATATTTAGGCATATCTATCTCAGGGTATTTTTTTACAGTAAAATTAAGGTATATTTTCTAGATTAAAGCCTAAAGTCCTTAATTACATTTTGTGTTTCTGGGTGTGGTAGTGGAAATCAAACCTAAGACATCAAAAATGGTAGGTGAGTGCTCTATCAAACAGCTATATCCCTGGAGCTTCATAACTATAATCCTGATGGCTGGCTAATATCCCACAGTGTGCATGTAGGTACTACAGTTTATTAGGTTCTATAGTGAACTGTCAATTGCATGATATTTTTCAGAGTCTAGTTAGGTGGTCAGCCATTAAGACCTTGTGAAATGTCTAGATATTAAATGGCCACAGCCACAGCCAGCTCTGTATGAGGGCAGGCTTGACTGGGAAGATGTGGGCCCATCTCAGTGGAGTCCTTGATTATAATCACATGGTAGCTTTTGAAGGAACAGCCCACTAATTTTCAAATGGCTTCGTGTCAGTTCTCTATTTTGGCCTTTGGAGGATTCTGTCCAGGACCATCCCTGTGTACTGTTCTTTCTTGACAGCATATTGCCTCCAGTAAATACCAGCTCATCAGGCTGACTGGGCCTCACTCTGTGGAGTTGCATTCCTTGCCCTATATTCTTGGGTAACTCTTCCTAGGCTTGCCACATTCTCCTGAGAAAACCAGCAAGCACTTCAGAACAAATCCATTGAGTAAATATTTATTGAGTTCCCACCATGTGCTTAGGATTGTTTTAGTAGTAGGAGACAGCACTGAGCAGGTCACGCAAGATCCAGATCATGCCACCTACATGTATGTCCTCACGTTGGAGAGCCTGAGAAGAGCTACAGTACTATTGTGATATCAAAAATAAAGCACACAGCAGCAAGTGACTAGCAGCAGAGCAGGGCAGCAGGTGGATTGTTAACATTTGAGTGCAAATCTTCAGGATGAGAAGAATGTTCCAAAAAGAACAAATTACTAAGCGTAAAGGTCGGTAGGCACAAGTTTCATTGGTTCTAGAAACGTAAACCCCCGGTGTCCGGTGGGCAGAAAGCGGATGAAGAGGTCACGATGTTGGGGGTTAATGGTGAAGTCAGGGCTCTCTGGTCCAGATGCTGTGCAGAAGCAGTGTTAGCTTCCTCTGAGGTCCAGGGAAAGCTGCCAGAGGGCTTCAACCCGAGAGGCAATTTCATCTATGTGTGGTACACACTTGGGAGGTTGGCGGAGGATGCCTCCCGGTAACAGAAAAACAAATATGGCAGCTTTAGCTGTGGCCTGATGAGGGGTGGTAGAAATGAGCAGATTCTGGACTCTTCGGAAAGTAGAGCCTACAAGACTCAGTGATACGTTGACTGTGAAATAAGCAGTCACAGATATTGCTTAGGGTTTTTTGTTTTGTTTTGTTTTTGCCTTTGTAACTGCAGGGCCCCATTACTCAGGTGGAAGACACTAGGGTAGAAATAGCTTGGGGTAAAGGGACTCGAGATTTCTCTTAGACACTTTCCGTTCAGAGAATTGAGCCCAGGACTCATGCTAGACCATGGTGTCCTACAACTGAGCTATACCCCTAGTCCTTGTCCTGGACATTTGCAGTTTGAGAAACTCTCCAATAGAAATGTCAGGTGGACAGCTGAAAAATTGGGAACACAGTAGAGAGATAATCCGTGTGAATACATGAAGCAGAGTACAGATTTTTTTGAGACAGGATCTCATGCATTCTAAGCTGGCACTGAATTTGCTATGTAGCTAAGGATAGTCTTGAACTCATGATCTTGCCTCTCCATCCCAAGTGGCCTGTACTGCACTACTATAACCAGTTTATGTGGTGCTGAAGGTCAAGCCCAGGGTTTCTTCCCATGCTAGGCAAGCTTTCTGCCAACTGACTTACATCACCAGCCCCAAAATACAAACGGCTTTTAAAGCCATGGCACAGGGTGAGATTTGCGATGGACTGGCCAAGGACAGAGGAGGCAGAATTCTGCACTCTCCTGGTGTCTACCATCAGACACTCGGCTGCAGAAAAATCATCAAAAGAGACTGAAAGCTGGATATGGTAGCACATACCTATAGTCTCACCACTTGGGAGGCAGAAGCAGGAATGTTGGGAGTTGAAGGTCAGCCTCTGTCTATACCAAGACCTGTCCCAAACTAAAACCAACAAACATGCACATCGTAGAATGAAAAGACACAGACAACAAGGTTGGAATGAACCAATGAGGAAGTGTGTTGGGAGCCAAGAGGCCTTTTCTCCAAGCATTCCATCGCACACTGCTGTCTTCCTGGTGCAGAGGAGGTGGCCAGAAATACTTTTAGAAAGCTACAACTCCAGGGCTCACACACCTTCCCTATTACCCAGCAGATGCTTGGGTGGCTGGCTGCTGTCCTAAGATGCTCCCGGCTTCCCACTATCTCCGACATCAAAGTGCCTATCTGCACCTGACTCCAGAGGCAACACCCCAGCTCCCACCCTGCAGGTTCACACCCTGTGGTCCACAGCTCACACCCTTCCCTCCTGGCAGGACCTGCCCAGCTCTGGGCCACCTACGCACAGTGAGGCAAGCTCATTCCACCACTTTTTCCGGATTCTGCCTTCCTGGAGCCCAAGTTCGTCCTCACACCTTGCCGGCATGTCAATATCCAGCTCAGGGCTCAGTCACTCTATCAATGTCCGTTTTGGTACCTGATGGAGTTTTCTTCAGGACCTCTGGGTTACATCAGGTCACTGAAGCCCGATGGGTCCCTTCCTCCTCACCCTTCTGTCCATTCCATCACCGTATCTAGTAGGTTCTTCTCAGACAGTCTTGAATCCCTTCACTTCTCAGGACCCTTGACCCTGGCCTGAGCCATCGTTTTGTTCTGGACCTGAACCACTTCAACTCCTCCTGTGTTCCCCGTCCTGCCAAGCCTACGCACCCCGCGAGACAGAATACTTTCACAGCATCTCTCTGCTTAGTACCTCAAAATGGCATCCATCCCTTATGATAAAAATGCAAATTTTTTTTTTACCACTGCTTTCCAAGTCATGTGTGAACCACCTTCCGGATTACTCACTCTGCCTCAGACACAGGTGTAGAGCTGCCTGCCAGGCTTTCCTGCCTCTCAGCTCATGTGATGAACCCTTTGTCATGTGATGTACCCTTTGTCTGGGAGGCTCTTGTCTGAAACCCACACACAGCTAAGCGCTAACCTTCTCTTAGCTGCTGCATAAGGGCTACCTGCTCTGGGAGGCCCCGATTCCTCCCCTAGTCCTTCCTGTTCCGGTCCTTCATGGCACCCTGCTCTCCTGCTTACTACTTGCTGCTACTGATAATGCTTGGTGTTTATATCTAGTGACTCCACGTCACTGGGAGACGCAGCAGCTATCACATTAATTTTGATATCTGGACTCCGTAGCAACATAGTCCTAAGCGCTGGCAAGGCATTCAAATATCTTTGTCATCAATGACTGAAGCGTTCCCTAAGATCAGGAGCCCACCTGAGCTTTACATTTCTTGCCCTTCAAGTTCTCTTACAATTAGTTTGTTTTTATTGATTTGTCCTGTAGAAAAAAAAAATAAAGCCATCAATAGCTACATGCTATTAAGATTTGTTATAGGCAGATTCTGCATGCTAGTCATGCAACAAGTGTGATGTGTGAGAGAGAGACAGACAGACAGACAGACAGAGACACGGAGAGACACACTTGGAGACACAGAACATGTGAGTGTTCTGAGTGTATAACCTTACAACTAGCCTGTGAAATGAAAATTATTGACCCAGTTTTGCACATGGAAAAAATGAATCAGGGAAAAATGATTGCCTAATGCTACCTAGCTAGACTCCACGTGTGCTCTCCTTTAGGTGAGGAAACCACTTCTTGGTGAGGGTTTTGCCTCTCCAGCCATCTGCGCTTGTTTGTTGTTGCTGCAGGCTTTTGGTCAGAGGTAAGCTTGGGTTTGTTTTTTGGTGCCCTCCACCTCCACACTGCAGGTGCTCCCTAGACACCTTTTGTGACACTTGTGAAGGTGTGTCTACCGGCAGGTGAGAGCTGCTGGGCAAAGGCTTCCATGTTTCTGCCAAGGTTGTTTGAGAGATGAGTTACAGAGCTAACTCTGAGAAAGGTAAGTGGTCACCCCCAGACCCTCACTTACAGGGGCCCAAAGGCCTACCTTGTGGTGGTATTCTAATTGTACTGAAATGTGATTTTGATTGTATGTTAATAAATAAAGTTCCCCGGGGGTCAGAGCTATTAGAGCCATAGACAGAGTGTGGCGGTGGTGGCACACGCCTTTAATCCCATAGATCTCTATGTGTTCAGGGATACAGCCAGCATTGGAGACATATGCCTTTAAGACCTAGGGGGCTGTACATTCAGACAGTGACGAGGCAGTCACGTGTTTGGGTTTACAACCAATGAGAAGGCAGAACAAAATACTATGAAAAGACAACAAACAGGAAATAGCTCTCTTTTCAGGAAGCTGGGACAGCAGGAGGAAGGGTGAGATTTTAGCTCTGAGCTCTGACTTCTCGGCTTTCTCTTTTACATTGTTTCTGTGTTTCTTATTTAATAAGACGGTTGGTTACATCTACACTACCTTCCCCAAGGAACTCCCTCTCTGAGATAGGTTGGCCCTGCCCTGGCCTGTCCTTCCTAACTGGTGAAATTGCTACAATTACCATTTGTCACATGAGGTATCCAAGATTAGCCTGGCTTTCAGAAGGCCTCTCCCACAGGTGCCATGGGCAGCTTTAAGGATTACAGTTGTCCTCAGAATCTGGGGCATGGCAAGAGAGTAACAGAACTCCAGAGCCAAAATAGATGGTCTAGATCAAAGGTCAGCCTCCTATACAGTGTCTAGATAAAGGCCAGCCTCCTATACTTGTCCAGATAAAGGCCAGCCTCTTAAACCTTGTCCAGATAAAGGTCAGCCTCCTATACATCGTCTAGATAAAGGCCAGCCTCCTGTCCAGATAAAGGCCAGCCTCTTAAACCTTGTCCAGATAAAGGTCAGCCTCCTATACAGTCGTCTAGTAGATAAAGGCCAGCCTCCTGTCCAGATAAAGGCCAGCCTCTTATACCTTGTCCAGATAAAGGCCAGCCTCCTTGCCCAGCACAGGAGTCTTCTCAGGGTTTTCCAGGCAGATTCCCTCTACACAGTTCCCAGATGGTTTGTCTGAGTATTGCTTGGTTTTGTTTTCAGGACTAAACTTCAGGCCTCTTGCATACTAGGCAGACTCTCTACCACTGAGCTTTCCCGAGACCTCTTCTCACTTTTATTTTCAAACAGTTTGACTAAATTTCCCAGGCTGGTTTTGAACTGGCCCTGTAGCTCAGATGGGCCTTGAACTTATCCGCCTACCTCAGTCTCTTAGATGTCTGGGATGCAGGCCTGTACCACTAGGCCTAACTAAGGGTGGGCATTTGTAAGAGAAGGAGAACTCAGATGGTAGATAATGGGTCAGTTGCTTCCTTCTTTGGGTGGAGCCACCTGATCTCACTCATGCCCTCTCAGAGGATGAGACAGTCTTCCCATGGACTTCCTTTTTTTTTTTGATTTTTCGAGACAGGGTTTCTCGATGTAGTTTTTGGTGCCTGTCCTGGATCTCACTCTGTAGACCAGGCTGGCCTCGAACTCACAGAGATCCGCCTGAGTCTGCCTCCTGAGTGCTGGGATTAAAGGTGTGCACCACCGCCGCCAGGCCCCCGTGTACTTTTTACAGGATTGATATATATAAATATGTGGCTTGGTGGCTTGGAATATGGTAGGCATGAGAAAAAAATTAAGTAATCTTGAAAGGGCCCCAATTTCTAAATATATCATTTTTTGCTTCATTTATTTAGCATATAATAATTTTAATCTAATTTGTTTTGTTTTTCTCTTCATATATTTCCAATGTGGACATTATAACATTATTTTAAAAGTTTACTAAAAAAAGAAATAAAATAAAGATTACTGGTGGTCTTCTCATCCAGGGACGACTCATGAACTGTCAGTACGTTTTTTTCCCTAGGCACATACCTTCATAGAAATCAATGTTGCTTTTGCATACACATATTAATTATGTAATATTAGATTTGTTTGGAAAACTAATTCTCCCTATTATTTCCCTCTGTTACTAAGAAGTAATATACGATTGAGGTATATTATTATGTATATAAAATTAAATTTCTGGTTTTGAGACAGGGTCTTTCTATTTAGTTCTTTCTGGCCTGGTACTTGCTCTGTAGCCCAGGCTGGCCTCAAATTCATGTTAATCATCCTACCTCAACTTCCTAAGTACTGAGTTTACAAGTGTGTGCCAGGACATCCAGCCAGATTTCTAATTTCTGATGTTAATAATATTGCTTAAAGCCCCAGAAAATGTGCCATTAATATGCAAATTACAACAAGGCCTCTTTCTTCTGGCCAAGCTGCAGAAAATCCAACACGGTAGAGATGCCATGGGTGTACTGAGTGGGGCTGACTGCTGTCTCTATCCATCTGCAACTAAGTTAGAACCAGGCAGACAAAACAAACACAAAAAGGTCAGGAGAGTAAAGCTAAATTCAGCACCTTTGAGAGTGTGTGTAAGACTTCATATTCAACCAGTTCCTAGGAGTAGAATTCCTGGGTCTAAAGTTGTGCAAGCTTTACATGTTAAGATGAGCAGGGCTGGGCAGTGAGAGCACACGCCGTTGATCCCAGCACTTGGGAGGCAGATGCTGATGGAGCTGTGTGAGTTTGAGGCCAGCCTGGGCTACATAGTGAGAACTTGTCGAGAGAGAGAGAGAGAGAGAGAGAGAGAGAGAGAGAGAGAGAGAGAGAGAGAGAAGAGAGAGAAAGAGAGAAAGAGAAAGAGAGAAAGAAAGAAAACCGAATCGCCTGCAAATGTCTGCCCTCTCTCTGCTGGAGCAGTAACGCTTTGCCCTGTCTCCTCACCACCCCCACCCCAGTCCTATCAACTTCTCCTTGCCAAGCTGACAGACGGAAAACGACATTCATTTTTTAAATTCTTCATTATTAGCAATACAGTCTTAAGAATTTCTTGGATGATCCATCTATTCCCAAACTTTTTGAATGTGATTCTCTAAGCAGAGCTTTTAAGTATCTTAGTGCCTGGGTCATCCCACCAATAAATAAATACCTCAGAACATCAGGAAGCCAAGCAGAAAGCATTTTCTTTTAAGAGCTCCAGACCATTCCAGTAGGCAGAAAATCTTTCTTTAGTCTTTCTATGGGGTGCATGTGTGTTGGGGGAGGAGAGTGATGCATGTCAGGGTACAAAAATATAAGTGTGTATACTCATGGTAGTCATATCTCAGGTGCCCTCCACTCTGTCTTTTTGAGCCAGGGTCTCTCATTGGCTTGGAAATCATGAACTAGATTAGGTTGGCTGGCCAGGGAGCCCCAGGTATCCACCCGTCTCCACCCGCCCAGGCTGGGGTCACAAGTGCCCCTAGCACAGCCAGCTTTTTTTGGTTTTGTTCTTTAGTGTGGGTTCTGGGGATTGAACTCGAGTCCTTATGTCTGTAAGGCAAGCACTGGACTGACTGATGGAACTATCCACCCCTTCTTTTCAGTCTGTTTGTTTGCCTTTTAGTATTTGTTTCAAAGAGATTTTTATTTGCTGGGAAAATCATCATAAATGTTGCCTTTTTTGTCTTTGCTTGTTTGTTTTCTTTTGAGACAGGGTCTCACTGTGTAGCCCAGGCTTGCCTCAAATTTATAGAGCTTTACCTGCCTCCATAGTGCCAGGATTACAGGAGTATGCCACCATACCCAGTCTCTTGACAAATATTTATAGAACTTAGTCTTATTCTGTATGGTTGTCTTAACATAAAGAAGCTTAGTATGTATATGTATATGGTCAGAATTATCTACTTATTTCCCTTTATTGTGTCCCAGATTTACTTTTTACTTTTTGTTTTGTTTTTCGAGACAGGGTTTCTCTGTGTAACCCTGGTTGTCCTGGAGCTCACTCTCTAGACCAGGCTGGTCTCGAACTCACAGAGATCTACCTGTTTCTGCCTCCCAAATGCTGGGATTAAAAGTATGCGCCACCATCACCTGGCTACTTCTTACATTTTTAAATAAATACATTTTACACTTTAGTGTGGGAAGGTGGCTAGGTGATGGTTCCATGGCTCCAATGTGGAGGTCAAAGGACAACTTCCAGGCTGTTCTCTCCTTCCACCAAGTGGGTTCCCAATATCAAATTCAGGTCTTCAGGCTTGGAAGCATCTGGAGAAATGGTTTTGTTAAGACAATCCAGGTTCGATTCCCAGCACCAACATGATGGCTTACAACAGTTTGCAACTCCAGTTCCAGGTGATTCAACGCCATCTTCTGACCTCCTGGGGCACCAGGCACACAAGTGTTTTACACACACATGCAGGTAAAAAAAATTCATACACAACACATGAAATAACAAAATAAATAAAACTAAGACAAAAGTTTTAAACTTTATTTTGTATTTTTCACCGATTTAAAAATATTTCAATAATTTATTTTTATTTTACGTGCATTGGTGTTTTGCCTGTATGTGTGTCTGTTGGATCCCTAGGAACCAGAATTGTAGACAGCAGTGAGCTGCCACATGGGTGCTGGGAATTGCACCCAGGATCTCTGGAAGAGCAGCCAGTGCTCTTAACTGCTAAGCCATCTCTCCAGACCCTCCCTCCTCCCCCTCCTTTTTGTTGTTGTTGAGATAGAGTCTCATATAGCCTAGGCTGGTCTCAAACTCACTGTGTAGCCAAGAATGACCTTGAACTTCTGACCCCTGGGATTATAGGTATGTGCTACCATACCTAGCTTCATCAGTTTCATATCTGACTTCCTCATAAATGATAATTAAAATAATAATCAGTTGAAGAGTGAGATATGGTTTTAACTTATTTGTCTTCAAGTAGCAAAATGGGAACAGTGGTTATTTTTCAATATAGTTTATCATATAAGCCATTATTTCCCTACTGGGGAAGCCATTGTTTTCCTGTGTAAATTTCCTGCATAGATACCAGTAAGATGGCTTTCTGACTCCTGAGGCTTTAGATACTGTAGCTTTAAAATGCATTTATTAGAATAAATAGAATTATTAGAATTAATTTGTATCCTTAATTGTATGTATTTTAAAAGTTCACTGAATTTTTTTTCTACATTTTCACTCTTCTACATATATTTTAGAATCTTTTGGACCAGTACTCCCCAAAGTTGGAAATATGATCATGTTAAACATATGGATTGATTTAGGAAGATGTTACAGTATTTTTTTTTCTTCAAGTATATGATGTCTCCATTTTCCAAGTGTTGTGTCTGTGAGCAGCTTTATAGCCTTCTATGGAGTTTCTGTACATTTTTTATAGTTTGGATGGAATATTCTCTCTCTCTCTCTCTCTCTCTCTCTCTCTCTCTCTCTCTCTCTCTCTCTCTCTCTCTCTCTCTCTCTCTTTCTCCAGAGTCTTTTGTGTCCTTAGCAGGCCTGGAACTCACCATGTAGACCAAGATGGCCTTGAACTCAGAGATTTCATAGCCTCTGCTTCCCAACTGCTAGATTAAAGACATGTACCACCATGCCCAGCCTCAGAGGATATTTTTTCTCTTGTGGCTACTATTTTTATGGGAAAATTCAGAATGTTCACTTATTTTTATAAGCATCCATCTTTATTATACCATCACTAGTAAATGTATTAGATTATGTGTCACTCATTACCATGAACATGAATAAGCCAGATTTGTACTTTCCAAGGCATGTGACTCTCTCAAGCAGAGAGTGGAGAAGAAAATGTGTTTGTAAAAGATTGCACACTCAGCATTCCTGTTGGTGGTGGTTGTGAGACAGGATCTCACAGAGCCTGGGCTGTCCTTGAACTCTCTGTGGAGCTGAAGATGACCTCAAACCCTCAATCTTCCTTTCTCTTATCTCTCAAGTGCTAAACTTACAGACATGGGACCCCACATTCCACCGTGGAATGCACAGTCTTAAAGGTTATCAGTTATAGACCATTTAAAACACTCAAAATGCTACCAGCTGTAGCTTGGAAATCCACTCGTATGCGGAGAAAGAGTGAGGAGTTGGACATCAGGGCTGCAGCAGATCGGGCTTTTCCTGGGAGGACACAGGGAATGTTGGCAAGTGGCTCCTTCCCCTGGGGGCTTCTGTTCTGTTCCAGGGTTATTTCTCAGGTGCGTAGCGGATTGTCTCCTGGGTGTTCGCTTGGTTGTTCTTTATCAACTTCCCATATCATTAAGGCTTAATACATTTTGAAAAGGAGGAACTCAGATTAGAGGATACGCAGGTAAGGCATGCTTTTCTAGGGGCAGAAAAGCAAGTCAGCTTCTGCCTCTTCTCCCTGACCTCTCCCTGACCTCTCCCTGACCTCTCCCTGGCTTCTCTCCAGCTTCTTCCTGCCTGAAACCTTCAGAGTAGAAGGCATCCTGAAGCCCAATGTCGAGATCACTTGTGAACCCTTTTGGAACTTTGATTTCGTGTAATCAATATACATTTTATTCAACATGTAATAATTATCCGTACTCCTGGGGCATTTGGAAATCCTTATCTGAACTGTCACAAGCCCGGACTTCATTTCCTGTGGCTTTGCTGCTCCTGGTGCCTTCTTTGTCCTGTCTGCTGATCCTGCCTCAGCCTGTCCTTTGCCCTTAACTCAACTACACCTTCCTGTGAGAGAGGCTAGCTGATCACACACACATACACACCACACACACACACACACACACACACACACACACACACACACACACCAGCCAGGAGCAACAGTGTATCCCCTCTCTGGCTCTGGGCAAGGATAGCAAGCAACACTCCTTCTCTCCACAGATACAAAGACCAAAGACCAACGTGGGAACGTGATGGTTCCCGCGCCCATCCAGAGAGGCCTTCCCGTGGTCAGTGTAACAGCTGGTGGGTGTGTATGTGATAGTGTTGACTTCCAGATCAGGGACAACGGCACAACGGACTCAGTCCAGTACATCACACACACACACACACACACACACACACACACACACACACACACACACACACACGTAAAATGGCGCCACCCTGTCTTCATTTCTCACCGTCCTTCCCACAGAAACAGGCGGGCGAGCGTAGCTGAACTGCTTCCACACAAGAGGCAGAGTAATTGAAGCCAAATTTGTGCAAGCTGAAACAAAAAGTGCCCCTGTGCTGTCCCTGCACCTGTGGCTTTACCCCTTGACTCCAGAGTCAGCAGCAAGGGCTGCTGGGGTGCCCTTGGTCATGATGCTCTTCCTGAGGAGCGCCTGCCCCTGGCTTTAGCTTAGCACAGCCTGGAGCCCAAGGTCACCAGAGATGGAGTCAGGAAGGCTGGACAGGGACTGACGGGTTTGCACCAGGTGGCACCCACCATCCTACAAGGCGTCACTATGTTACTAGAGCCAGCTCAGCCACTCTTCCATATCCTCGCCAGTGAACTTGAACCTTAAGCCACAGGAAAATCCCCAGAGTGGTTCCTTCCCCAGGACCATTTATGAGGCTGACATCATCCCAAGTCTGGCTGGACCAGTGGAGCCAAGTCTTGTGTGGACAGTTAGAAACGAGCCTTTCCGGTCATACTCTAAGCCCCATAGGCTAGTCACTCTTGTCTAGTCTTGTATGATGGGCTTATTCACCTGTGATAGTGCAGAAGCCTTTTCTTTCCAAGGTCTGCATCCAGGGAAGAACAGGAGCAACCTCTGCATAAACCAAGGACATGACTGCCCCAGGGTATCTCGGAGGGGAAGGTTTTTATTGTAGCTATGAAGGAAGAACAGCCAGAGACATCTGGAAGAGTCCAGAGCAGAGAGAGAAAGGAGTAGACTGAACGTGGCCAGCAACTGGACCAGGCCATGAGAGAAGAGAGGAGATAAGGAGAGGGGAAGACAAGAGTGAGGGAGACCCGAGAGACGGGGGCAAGAAAGAGGGGACCGAAAGAAGACAAAAGAGAGCACGTGACCAAAATGGTAGGAAAAGGGAAGGAAAGCCCATGAGCTGGAGAAGTTTAGGGTAGGGGCCAGGGTGAGAAGAGCTGAGAAGAGCCACAGGTAATTTTGATACCAAGGAAGCCTGGAGGCCTTTGGTTAGGTACCACAAATAGCCATTTGTCCCAAGTTTCAGACTGGACAACCTCCAGGTGCACACAGACACACAGAGAAATGATCACACACAGACAAGCACACAAAACAGATGCACATGTGTGCACAGAGGCACACAGACATACGGACAAGCACACAAAACAGGTGTACAGAGACACAAATAGACTCACACTCACGCACACTGACAGACATACACATATAGATTTGCAGACACAGACACACATAGAACTATACACAGACACATTCGCCACACAAATACATATATACACTCCCACAGATATAGATACATAGTCACATACTCAGACCATGCTCACATACACAGACACACAGAGAAATACATGAATACATTCATATAACACACACACACACACACACACACACACACACACCACCACCACCACCACCACCACCACCACCACCACAGGTCACCACATGGTGTCATTGTCTTAGAAACACCCTACCAATCTTTATCTTAACCCAAGTCTATGCTAGTGCCCAAGCATGGCATGGCCCAACTGGGCACCAAATTGAGCGAGCCAGACCCCAAGTCCACCAAAAGGAGAGGTGTTTTAAAAATGATGAGTGGCGCTGTTACAGGGCAAAAAGGTCATGAGACACAACAAAACCCAGTATCAGAGCTTTATTGGGGGAGGGAGGACGGACAAAAGAACCAGGCCTGGGGAAGAAGCATGTGCAGAGAGCAGAGAGAGAGAGAGAGAGAGAGAGAGAGAGAGAGAGAGAGAGAGAGGGAGAGGGAGAGGGAGAGGGAGAGAAAGAGAGGGGGGAGGAGAGAGCAGGGAAGGGAGAGGAGGAGTCTGTGTCTGGCTTTTTAAGGATTCCCATGCACACACGCAGATAGGCTTATGGAGCTACGCCATGCATGCGCTGATTGCGTGACCGTGCTGCATACAATGCACAATCATGCAGCACACTGATGATGCAAGACGTAAGACCCCTTGCTTAGGTGCTGAACTGCGCATGTGTGGTCATGCAGCTGGAGTGGCGTCAGAATCCTAACATTCCAGACTTTTTGCTTATTATAAAAAGCGGGTGAACAGGAATAGGGGCGTCGTTTCTCCCGGAAAAACTGCTGACTTGGTGGGTGTCAGTTGACTCTTGGGGGGGGGCGGCGTAGGGAAGGGGGCTTCTGAGGTAGCCAGCTGCCCTGAGATTGTCTGCTGCTTTTGGGTGCTGTCCAGGTAGATCCAAGCTGGTTCCAGAGCTTGCTGACCTGTCCAGGAGGATTTTCTGGAGCTTGGAAAAATTTTGGACATATTATGAAGAAGCCATGAGAAAATTTAAGCCTTAGGCTGATGACCATTGTAGTGATTAGTACTCTGCTTATATTGGTTAGTGTTAGTAAGAGAGAGGGAGAGAGAGAGAGAGATTGGAACATGTTTTTAATTATTACCTGAGATAAGCTTTATCAGAGACAGATAATTTTAAGACACCTGTTTCCTTTAGTAGTTTAGCATCCAGGAGACACAGATGATCAATTGCTGAGAGCATTAACAGTAATAGATTGTTATATTAAAGTCTGTATTTGCAGAGCCCAGACACTTTTGGGTCTGGGGGTGTAAATACCTTTGGACTGTTACTCTCCTTACCACCTGGGTATATCTGATGGTCCTTGGACTCCAGCTCTATGGTGATCCTGTAACCATTAACTGAGTAGTTAATTAGAAGAGGGAATCAGGAAGAGAAAAGCTTGTGGGGTGAGACCTCATTCTTCTGGAATTGGTGACAAGGCAGTGGATCCTGATGTCCTCTGGGACTTGAGAGAGAGCCGGGTCTGTCTGTGTCACTGTGCATGGGGAGGAGAAGCACTGCTGACAGTCTGGAGCGAGACACATCGGGGCAGCAAATGAAACAAGAGCTCCTACCTTAGCCGGAAAATCTCTTCCCATTGGGTACCCCTGAAAGTACAATTAAGTCTGGTAAAGTGGGTAAGGCTGTCCCCCTCCCCCAACAATAGGGAAATGAGAAGGAGAGGTGGGACCCCAAAACTCCCTCAGGACTGAGTAAGTGGCTCGGTGTCCAACAGGAAGGAAATGGATCACCCCATGCTGCATCCTGAGTTTCCTGTGAGCCTGTGGCCAAGCCTAGGAGGTCTCCTGGAGGTCTTAGTTTGATGTCCCCATGCCCTTGGGTGCACGGGGGCAGTCAGCTGATTATCTCTGGGGTTCTGGACTGACCTAGTCTGAGAGAAGTCTGGGGACTGGAGCCCACGGCTCCTGCTCCCGGCCGGTACTCAAACCACACTGCCTTTCTAAACATTTGCCTATGCCTGCATGTGTTTTGGTTGGCTTTGAGTATCTTCCTCCATAATTTTCCACTTTTTTTTTTTTTTTTTATAAAAGGTCATACTATGTAGCTCTAATTTGTCTAGAACTCACTATGTAGACCAGGATGACCTTGAACTCACAGAGTTCTTCCTGCCTCTGCCTCTGCCTCCCAAGTGCAGGGGATAAAGGCCTGTGCTAGCACTCCCACCTGGCTAGCCCACCTTATTATTTTTTAGGCAGGATCCCTCATTGAACGTGGAACTTGCCATTTTGACTAGGCCGCCTGGCCAGCTGGCCCCTGGGATCCACTGGCTCTGTCCCACAGTGGTGGGGTTTCAGGTGCCCCCCGCCACATCTGGCTTCAAAGCTGTTCATTCTTAAATACTATCTGCTCAAAACCCTGCTAGGAGTCACACTGCCAACGCCAGGGGGATCGGGACTTTTGCTCCCTAGCTGAGTCTTTAATGTCCTCTCTAAACCTCGCCTTTGTTGATGCCCCCTCACCTCTCTACTGACAGGGCTGCTACCCTCCCTTCAAGGGCAAGGTCACATGCTTCCCCTTCCGGGAAGCCTCTCTGGCCCTATTGGCCAAACTCTCTGAGAGCAGTTTTGAACCCTCATATATGGCCCAATCACCCTGACACCTTTGTGTCACTTTTCAATCCCACCCTTGGTGCAGGGGTGACGCCTCTGTGTCCTGATGTCCCTGCATTATGGATCACAGCACTCAACAGCCACCCATCACAGAGTTGGGATTAGTTCATTTTCATGCTGCTGTGACAAAGCCCTGGCAACAGTGACTTCAGGAAGGGTTTATTTGGCTCACGGTTTGAGGGCACAATCCCTCATATTGGGGAAGGTGTGGCCCTAGGGTCCTGAGGCAGCTGGTCACAATATGTCCGTGGTCTGGAAGCGGAGAGAAGGGAGCGTTGGTGCTCGTTCCCTGTCTCTGTTTTATTCAGTCTGGGACCCCAGCCCATGGAATAGCTCTGTCCACATTCAGGGTGGGTCCTCCATCCTCAGTTACACCTCTCTGGAAACACCCTCACAGACATATCCAGAGGTGTGTCTCCTAGGTGATTCTAAAAGCAGTCAAGTTGATTTTTAAAAAAAAAAATTGACCATCATAGCCAGCCATGTGCCAACTAAGCCCTTTGTATCACCGAGCCTTGACAACCATCTTATGAGGGAGTTTTATTTGTGTCCCTCAGATGAAGAAATTTGACAGTAGGTAGACAGACTCACTCAAGTTCAGGTGGCTTGTATGTGACAGAAGCCAGAGCTTTCACCAAGACAGTGACAAGGCTGCCATCACCATGGAGATAGTGATGGAGTTGACACAATGTACAAAAGACTCCTAACAATCTTGCCTCATCAACAAGAGAGTAAAGAGCAATAAATAAATAAATAAATAAATAAATAAATAAATAAATAAATAAATAAAATAAAGCCAATTATCTAATTGAGACGAGGTGACAAGTTTTATTAGCAGAGACTTTCACAAGACTGAGAAATGTTGCTCTGCAGCCACAGGCACTCTGCAGGGTGTTGAGGAGGCCTTCACTGCCTTGTAAAGACAAAGGAGGCAGGAAAATATTTGTGAGCCACATGCACTGCTGACACTAAGGAAATAAATCTGGGGGTGGAGGGGTGGGGCTAAGCAACAAGTGTGAGGATCTGAGTTCAAACCCAGGTACTCACGTGAGGCTGGGCATGGCCGCAAATGTCTTCAGTCTCAGGGCTTCTGCAGGAAGATGAGAGATAAAGACAAGAGAATCCCTGGAAGCTCCAGAGCCACCCAGCCTGGGTGTGCAGCAGTGAATGAGAGACCATGTCCCCATCAAGACTGAAGGCAAAGAGCAACCACTGAAGTTGTCCTCTGACCTCTGTACCTGTGACACCTACACATTCACACTCAGAAGAGAACACACATATACACACACTCAAAAGAGAACACACACACACACTCAAAAGAGAACACACACACACTCAAAAGAGAACACACACACACACTCAAAAGAGAACACACACACACTCAAAAGAGGACACACACACATATACACTAAAAAGAGACACAAACACAAACAAGCAATTGTAAAAAGAAAATTTAGGAAGCTGGGCATGGTGGTGCATGTCTTTAACCCCAGAATTTGAGAGGCAGAGGATCTCTGTGAGTTCAAGGCCAGCCTGGTCTACATAGTGAGTTTCAGAAGAGCTGGTCACCATGCCTGGCTCAACACATTAACTTTGATGGTTGACATTTTCAAATCTCTCACGACCTTACTTTACGTCGTGAGAACTGCCTGTGATCGTTGTGTGTCTTAGGACCCGAAGGCTTGTATATCAAGGGAATGAAGGAGAATTGGAAAAGCCTTAGACAACCAACCCAGGACCTGTGGTCTGGGCCTGGAGCTTCGTACCAGAGCAGTGCAGGTGGTCAAGACATATTGACCTGTGTCATACTTCTGTCACCTGCCATGGTGATCCTGAGGGAGCCATTGACCCTCTCTGGATCCCTTTCAGTCTTTAAAAGGAGCTGATGACAGCATCTTCTCCACAGGAAATATAAACATTGGACCAGTCTCCATCACCATGTAAGTGATACATGTGAACCACCTTGTCTCGCTGACGTCTGTGCTGGGCCTTGTATTCCCATCCCCTAAACTGTTGGCTTGAGGCATTTCTGATCAACAGCAAGACAAGCAATGGCCCTGAAAAGAGCTATGCTCAAGAGGAAAGTAAAAAAGGAAATAAACAAGGCCCAGGAGGAGGAAACAGAAAGATTGTACATTTGAGTGAGACAGTTGAATGATGGCCAATGTTGGTGGCCATGTGGAGACAGAGGTATCATTGTGTTACCCTACGGAAGAGGAGACTGGTATTATAGTTGACCTGGGACTGTTAAAAAAGTAAATGTTGGTATAGCAATGTTAGTTCCAACATACACCCCAGGGGAGCCTCTTACAGGCCAGAAGGAAATGTGCCTCGTGGTCTTATCTATAGCCCAGTCTCCAGTGTTACAAACAGTAAAAATAGAAGCTGGAGGGATGGCTCAGTGTTTAAGAGCACTTCTTGCTCATGCAGAGGACTTAGGTTCAGTTCCCAGCACTCACATGGTACTGCACAACCCTCTGTAATCCAGTTCCCGGGGATCTGATGCCTTCTTCTGACACTCACACTCACACACACACACACACACACACACACACACACACACACACACACACCAATCCCACACAAAAGAAAATGAGTAAGTTTGATAAAATATTTTAAGAAGAAAACAATGAAGATATACATAAGGACATTTGCTGTACAGCATCTTAAACTGTGGGCTGAAACCCCTCAGAGGGACACTCTATATGGAAGTCACAAAAATTTGGCAATAGTAGAAATCTAAATGAATTTGGTTTGGGATTAGGACAGAAATTCCAACAATTTCTTAAATATGCCAACATACGCCTGTCATTTTGTACTACGTAATTTTGAGAAGTGGCATGGCCTAGGAGGCATTGCTGATTAGAAAATAAAACATCAGTCTGTTGATTTCTTTCCTTTTGATTTTCAAAGCAAAAAATTCATGATTTTGAGCATCTCTTCCAATACCTGCTCACTTTTTGGATTTCTCCTTCTGAAGGTTACAGATTCAAGTCTTTGAAATTTTTTTATGTTGACATATTTTTTTAAAGATTTATTTTTATTTTGTGTGGGAGGTGTGGGTGTGTGTGTCCTCAGAGGTCAGAAGGTGGTGACAGATCCCTACTGGAAGTGGTGAATTGCCCAGCATAGGTATTGAGAACAGCAAGTGCTTAACTACTGTGATCCTCCATCTTCACCAAGGTCATCTTTTTCTTGTGAATTATTTCTTCGTGTATTAAATATTAACCATCTGGTGATGTGCAAATGCATTACACATACATTCTGTCAGTTAACGTTTTCTGCTGCATGGAAATGTTTGATCTTTTTCTTCTTTGTTGGTGGTTTTTGTTGTTTCAGTCTCATATAGTCCAGGCTAGCTTTGAATTTCAACTGTATCTAGGGACAACTCTGAACTTCAGATCCTCTGGCCTCTACCTCCCAA
The DNA here is from genome assembly GCF_004664715.2 of Peromyscus leucopus. Classification (NCBI taxonomy): domain Eukaryota; kingdom Metazoa; phylum Chordata; class Mammalia; order Rodentia; family Cricetidae; genus Peromyscus; species Peromyscus leucopus. Next base: position 96,104,462 of record NC_051066.1, on the reverse strand, counting down.
GTGGTAAGATTACAACATTTGGTACCATGCCTGGCTTAAAATGTTCAAATCTTATTCAGTCTAATTTAGAAGTGTTTTCTTTATGGTTAATGGTTCCAAAATGTTAAAAAAAAAAAAAAAAAAAAACTTCTTCTCCAGGGTCTAGAGGTGTCTGTCTATCTCGCTGGTGGAACACATTCTTAGTATGTATGAGGCCCAGTGCTCAATCTCCAGCACCAATGAAAAGAATTGGGAAAGAAATCTTTTTGCGTTGCTAGAACACATATACTGTCTTCTAGTTTGATATTTGATGTTCCATGTGTCGGTCTTATTTATCTTTTTGTGTAGCACTAAGTGAAGTACTCTTATTTTATTTCTGTGTAATCCTTCATGTTTGCATATCATCTGTTAGAAAGTTTGTGTTTTCCCTGTTGATCTGCATTGCCAAGTGTGTAAACTTGTGTGTGTGCGCGTGTGTAATTGTGTGTGACACACATACGTGTGCACCTCCCAGTATTGAGATTATTGGCATGTGTTTCTATGCTTGGCCTTTTATATTTTTGGTTGTGAGCCTAGCCTTTAATGGCTGAGCCATCTCTCCAGCCCGCTTGGCCTTTTATAAAGATGTATTTTTTTTACTTTTTAAAAAATTATGCATATATGTGTATGTCTATATATGTGAGTTTGTTCAGGCTCCCAGAAAAAGGGTGAAGGACCCCTAAAGCTGGAATTATAGGTGGCTGTGAGCTGTGCTGGGAACCAAACTTGGGTCCTCTGTGAGAATAATACATTTTCGTCACCACTGACCCATTCCTCTGGCCCTATAAGGACATTTTATCATATATTAAGCTCCCTTAAATGACAGAGGTTTTCGGCCGGGCGGTGGTGGTGCACACCTTTAATCCCAGCACTCAGAAGGCAGAGGGAGGTGGATCTCTGTGAGTTCCAGGCCAGCCTGGGCTACAGAGTGAGTTCCAGGAAAAAGCTCCAAAGCTACACTGAGAAACCCTGTCTCAAAAAACAAACAAACAAACAAAAAAAGACAAAGGTTTTGCTAGGCATGGTGGCACATATCTTTAATCCCAGCACTTGGGAGGCAGAGGCAGGAGGATCTTTGTGAGTTTGAGGCCAGCCTGATCTACATAGAGAGTTCTAAGAGAGTCAAGACTAAGTACAGAGACCCTGTCTCAAAAAACAGAAACGAAACAACAACAAAAGACAAAGGTTTTTCTCAGATCCTTTTGTTTTGTTTCCACTGACCCTATTCTTGGTTCAACAATATTCCATTTGTATTAGTGTGGCTTTGTAACTGATCTTAGCATCAGCAGAGCAAGGCTCACCTCTTCAACATTAGTATCTAAAGGTATTTATTGGGAAGAGGAAATTGGACCAGCGCTGACAGCATCTTTTTCTTTACTGAAGTTTTTCATTTCCATCAAGTCAGGTACGATTTCCCTATTTACTTCTAGATTTTGAACCTTGTTTTGGAAGATCCTTCCCACCTCAATATTATAGGAATATATTTTAAATCATCTATAGGTTTAATGGTCAGCTAGTTCGCCTCTCTGGGATTTATTTTGTCATTAGGTAGGCTGGCTCTAACTTTCCTCCAAACAGTGAACACCGCCCCCATAATGAATAGTCTATCCTTTTACCACTGATGCAAAAATGCATCTTTTATTGTACAGTAAAATTCCATATGTGCAGAGAGATGCTCCTGAGCTTGGCTTCCTTTATGGAAGGTGCTGGACTTAAGAGGTTGGGAGACAGCAGATGCCTTTGAAAAAGAGAGAGGCTGATGGCCAGTCACCAAGCTTCAGCCTGGGGTGCAGGTGACATCAGATAAGATAAGAAGGCAGGGGCAGGCCCCTGAAGCCACGTGAAATGCACAGGTGAGGATCGTTTGGTTGAGATGGAGCGTGGCCAGCTGTGCTAAGAACATATAGATATACACTTGTCCATAGAGGGCCCCCAGGCCAAGAGGCTTCTCATGAAAGGCAACTCTTGGCCAACTCATCTATAGGAGCAGAGAACAGAACCTGAGGATCAGCTGAGAACAGTGGCCCTAACTGTAGCTACAGTTTTCCTGCCTGGCCCACAGTCAGGACAAATCTCTGTCACCGCCAGTCCCGCAGCCGCTCAGACCCAACCAAGTAAACACAGAGACTTATATTGCTTACAAACTGTATGGCCATGGAAGACTTCTTGCTAACTGTTCTTCTATCTTAAATTAACCCATTTCTATTAATCTATAAGTTGCCACATGGCTCGTGGCTTACCGGTATCTTAACATCTTCTCATGGCGGCAGCTGGCAGCATCTCTCTGCCTCAGCCTTCCACTTCCCAGAATTCTCCTCTCTCCTTGTCCTGCCTATACTTCCTGTCTGGCTACTGATCAATCAGCACTTTATTTATACAGAGGGATAGCCACAGCACCTAACCTGGCCACTAAGGAGATTTGAGGTTCTCTGCTCACTGGGGAGGCGGGGAAACCAGCTGGAAAGGAGCGGGATCCCTTTGTCTGTTTCCAGCATCACCTCCATGGAAGGAGACTATGGGAGGAACAGCTGGGGGATCTAGCCTGGAGTGGCTGGTGTGCCCCACAGCAGACTCCTAGTCAGGGTTTCCTGAGCTGGTTTGGAGACTCACTGGGTGAGAGCTGGGGTTAGCCAGACTTCACTCTGTCACAGGGTCATAGGTGACAGTTCCTCTTTGCCTTGCATTCCTGACACATATATGCTCAGTTCTACCTTCTCCAGAGTCCTCAGAAGGGACGACTGACCATTGAATTCAGTTCCACCCTGAATGACCTCTTGTCTCCTTCCAGAACCTTCCTGGGTAGTCAGCTCAGAAGTAGACACGCAGCAGGCAACAGTGACTTTTTATGCCTCTGTCCACGCAGTGGGAGGTTATAGGCTCCACCTAGGTCAGAAGTTCGAGGAGGAGCGTAGAGGAAGAAACTTCCACCACAACTTGCCTTAGTTTCTATTCAACTGGTTTAATCCAACTGAAAGTAAAGGCGTTGCTCTTGAGGCACTGGCAGATGATGAGGAAATTGCCAGAATGGATGGGGTGGCTGGAGTGTGCATGGGGATGGGACATATAGACGGGTGTCTGTAGCCAGAAGAGGACCAAGTGCTAAACATGAGGAAGGTCTTGGAGTGGTGGGTTGGCCCTCAGTAGACCTCACTGGAAAGGATGGAGGGGCAGAGGAAAAGGAGTCGGGAAGACTCCCTTGCTTTGTGGACTGCAAGGTACTGTGGTTAGGTTGCCACAGCACCTCCCGATCCTCTTCCTACTGTCCTTTCCTCTATTTTCTGATATCCTGACTATTTCCCTCTGCTAAGTGGTTCCTACATCACTTTCCAATCACTCCTCTGCTTCAATATCAACCAACCTTGTCTTCTAAAGGTCCAACTCTGACCATATTGCTCTCTTGCTCAGAAACCCTGATGGCTCCCTATTGCCTGGAGACTAAGTCTAAATGTAAACTGCAGCCTTTGAGAGGCCGCTCCAAAGCCATGGTTTATAGAATGTTGTCACACAGCTAAGAACCGGCTTGGGGGAGCAGAGGAGGTGACAGGCCCTACTTTCCTTCCAGGTTTGTCCTTCCCGGCTCCTACATCCTCCCATGTCCCCATCTCTTCCGCCCTCCTATATGAGATAATATACGGGAGATACCGCGTAACTCATGTAAGTCATTTGCATACCTAAGCATACCCTGCCCTTGTTCCTTCTGTTCCTGCCTCCTAGGGTGCCTTCCCTCCCATCATAGCTGTTGAAATCCTATTCTATAAGGCCCACTTCAGATGTTATCTCCTCCATGAAGCCTTCTTGGACCCGTGCTGTTCCTCCCTGTGTCCCTCAGCCAGTTACTAGCTAGTTGTATGTCACAACTGAGAACCACGGAGTTTCCCAAACATGGAGGATTTATGTTGATTCTTCTAGGACCCTTGCCAACCTAAAGAGATCTGGACCTTAGAACTGCTCAGGGGTTAGAGTATTTGGCTCCCCAGCCATACTGTCTGAAACTTTTAGGCCTGGGGTTTCTCTGTTTAGTACCATGTATACAGCAAGTGCTCACTAGGAGCATGAACTTAGTTGAATTTGTGAAGTCTATTAAAGGATATGGGCATCGTATTTGCATTCATGACAATGGGGTTTATGACAAGAGAAGTTTCAAGGCCATCGGGCTAAATAAAGGACCTGTCCTCTCTGGGGAGCCAGGCAACCAAAAAGATACTGCCGACCACCTCCCACAAGTTCCTGTGTTCAGGTCTCACCTGTAGTTCCAAAATACATCCTATCTACGGGCCAGAAAAGCCGGTTGTTGGGCCTCGGGCAAGAGCCCAGACAGGAAACTCCCAGTGAGAATTCGGGCAAGCCAGAGGTGAGCCAACACAGGCAGAGAGAGATAAGAATCATGGAGGCAGGGCAAGCATCCTCCAAGCTGTGTGGTGGAGACTAGCAGGGGCTGGCGCTCTCTCCTCACAGGCTGCCCAGGAGGCTGGCAGAGGTCACGGCCCTGGACCCTCCCTCTTCTCAGGATGGCTGGGGCAAGTGTTTTCTTTCTTCACCCTCTAATGTAAAGACCTGAATTTTGGCCCTTGTATCTTGAGAAGTTCCTGCCCACAGCTCCCGGAACATCAAGCCATGGTCCTGAGGCAGAGCATCTATTCACCTCCCAGAGGAGCAGCCATGCATCCATCTGCATGAATTGGAGAGACAGGGCTTTCCTACATCTTGGCAGAAACATGCCAAAATCCCAGAATGTTCCTTCTACCATCCTGTGCCCATAACCTGGTCATTCTGAGCAACTGGCGTTCAGGCTGCTGACCCCAGTGACCAGAGCCCTGACTGGATTCTGCATTTTCAAGATCTGAAGACCTCGGTGGTTCCTTTGGTCCTGAGACCTAGGCTCAGGCAGCACAAATGTCTACCCACTTTAACCCCTCCCTGAGCCGTCTCAGCCACTGCCCAGGGGCGGCCAGGAGGGTGGAGCTCTGAGTCAGAGTATAAGTTCCCAATTTCACCGTCCAGCTGGAGAGCCGCCACGATGCTTCAGAACCAGATGCCTGCTTGGGTTTCCCACTCCCTTCCAGACTCATGCCAAACAGAAGATGGCAGGTATTTGGCCTCCTGTGCCTTGAAGGTGAGAGTACAGTGGTAGTGTTGGGGAGGCTTGCCAGAGGCAGATGGCCAGTGAAACATGCCCAGGAGATGAAGAGTCTGGGGCCAAAGGGAAGCAGCCAGGTCCCAGGGAGGCTGGTGGGCATTGTGGACTAGAGCGGTTGTCTTAGGATCCTCTACCTAGCACCTGGTAAAGGTGCTTTAGCCCAGTCTGGACCAGGGCTCCTGGCTAGAAATGGAATAGCTGAGTATACGCAGAAACTTTACCAGCCGGGCATGCAGAGACTCGGGGCCATTTAGGGCCAGCCAAGCCAGCATCCAGGATAGACAGTGTCTAGTACTGCCAGAGAGAATCCACATGTGGCCTGTCTTGGTAGTGACTGGTTATTAACCCCGTGGGCATCCTAAACTTCTGTGCTTTGTGAGTGTGTGGCATGGGCTATTTTGAAGTATGAGAATTAATGATATGGCCAGTTTATTGCTATCAGTTGCCCCTCTGGGTGTGCAGTCAAGGACCATAGACCTAGACTAACTCTCAAAGTCTCTCAGGGAAATCCCTGGGTCTGGCAAGGTGTTACTTCCTGAGAACCAATCTGCCTTAGTTTTCCTGTCTGGGCAATGGGAAGATGCCCTCCATCTCTCTGTTGGCTATAGACACACTGTGGAGAGGACTATCAGTAGCAAAGTAGTGCCCTTGGCCAGCCCTTACTAAACCACGTAAGGGACTGAATGAAACCCCAAGAAGGTTTTGTCCCTTTAGAGTGGGAGATGGAGGCACTGGTCAGTCTCCAAAGAGCCTAGGTAGGAGCTCGCTGTGGCACTGGAACAGTCTGCCCTGCTGTTCTGCAGAGGACTGACATTGCCTCCTGGTTTTCCCCCAGAAGGCTTGGGTGTCTAGAAGGGCTTCTAATCAACACTTGTTCTTTGCTGACCCTCCAGAAATTTGGGCTAGGAAAGATCTACCACAGATAGGACAGAGTTTACCTTGAAGAGGAGGAGTGAGGCAGCCAAGACTCAGAGTGGGGGCTCCAGGAGACAGACAGACAGACGGACAGACAGACAGACACACACACACACACACACACACACACACACACACACACACACACACACACAAGCTATGCTGTTCCTGTTGGGTCCTAGATGGTCTATGTCTCTCAGCTGTATTTCTTGCCCTGACCACTCACCTAACATGAGTAATAAGCTAAACAGCTGTGGGGATCCCTCTCATGTGAGCCCTCCCCCAGTATGGGATGTTGCTCAGATCTGCTGAAACCTGTTCTGGAGTTTCAGATATCACTATCTGGATGGTCTGCTGTGAAGGAGGGACCATGTAGACCGGAAGCTATCACCAGGCTGCTCAGAGCTCTGCTACAATGTTTCAGGGAACCAAGAACTACACCCAGCTGTGAGGAGATGAGGTGGCCTCACCTGTGCAGCTTACCCTCAGATGCCCCAGGGAAAGGAGCTGCCATCCTCTCGCCAGGCATTCGGGCAATGGTTTAGTGAGGGGATGCCTAGCCTGGATAGGCATTGGACCCATCACTTCTGAAACTTTGTGGTCAGATTCTCCTTAGGCCCTGTCATCCAGAACCTTCTGGTAGAGATGAGGGGAAGCTGTCTGTAATGTAACTAACTAGCTTTGGACTGATTAGAAAGAGGTGGGCCCTTGGATCTGGGGAGAACCCCAGTAGGGGGAGCTGAGGGTCTTATGGTTGCCTCTGACATTAAACTGTCTGGTCATGGCCATTCTTTATGGACAGCCAGAGCCACTCTCCAGCTGGAAAGCAAGCAAACCAGCCTGGCGAGGTGGTAGGTTAGCACTGAGTCCTGGGTCCTACCTAGCTTCATCATCTCTGGCTGTGCAAGCCTGGGTGATGTGTAACTTCCCTAAACCTGTCTGTGCTTCTGAAAGTCAAGGACTATGTCTTCCTTGGAGGCTGGCCAGAGAGCTAAGTAAGACCCTCTACAAGGCACCTAGTTCTAGGGCAGGGGCAAGCACTGGGTTGGCATACCAGATGACAGCAATTTATTTCCCCCTTCGTCACCCTCCTAAGAGTCCTATCTATGAAATTAGGGAGAGGGGCAGCATTAAACTATGTAACAGGCAATCCATAGCTCTCCCCCCTTCCCTTGTGAGCTGGCAATGTTTCATGTCTTGAGTAACTCTCAGGAGGAAAGTGGAATCCTGACAAGATCAAGCCAGAGGTCAAAGCCAGGGAGGAAGCCTGGACTGTGCATGTCTACAGCCTGAGCATCCTGGTTCCCTCTCCCACATGGCTTCCCAGAAAGTTGCTGTCCATCCGTCTTCCCTGGCACAGCTGTGCTGATTGTTCCAGAGGCTGAATGAACCTCTGTACTGTTTGTCCCAAAGTTCCTGCTTTGACCTCCAAGCCCCTGAGTGCTCCCTGCTCCTCACCCAGGGCTTGCCAAGTGCCCTCTGAGCTGAAGGAGTATGCCTGTCTTTACCCCAGGGATGTATCCCCAAAGCACCTGGTGATGCGTGGAGTTAAATATTTTGACGTTCACCCTTATACCCAGTCCCAGGCAGGGGTGGCTTGTCCAGGTCTCTAAGGTTTTGGCTGGTGTACCAGGGCTCCTTAATCTGACCGGTTTCTGGTTCCCATTAGCACATTCCTATCAGCATATCAACTCAGGAACTGTACTGAGTTCTATGGCATCTTTTTAAAAAGTTTGTTTTTATTTTATTTGTAGGACTGTTTTGTATGTTGGTGTATGCATGTACAACAACTGCATGTTGGTCATGGCCATTGTTGGTACACCAACAATCGGTGTACCATATGCATGCCATCCTCTAGAAGGCCAGAAACAGGTGTCAGCTCCCTTGGAACTAGAGTTGCCAACAGCTGTGAGCTGCCATGTGGGTGCTGGAATCAAACTTGGGTCCTCTGGAAGAACAGCCAGTGCTCTTAGCCACTGAGCCATCTCTCCAGCCCCTCTATTATGTCTTTTTACTGTAGATCAGCTTCCTCTGGGGCTGTGAATGTTTGGTCATCTAATACCATTTGTGATAATCTTGTAACAGGAGGAGCAAAAGATGTACTTCTTTACCAAACAAAGGTGTGTGTGTGTGTGTGTGTGTGTGTGTGTGTGTGTGTGTGTGTGTCCCTGGTTTGCTTCCTGATTCCTGAGATCACAGGCTTTCATCACCCACCCCTGGGGGACTTCCAAAGTCATACACCTGGCTCTGTGAATGCACCTAGACCCAGGCCTAAGCCCAGAAGTCTCGTGTTCTTTCTCTGCATCTCTCAAACCCCTCCAGTGTTCCACCTCTGTGCTACTGAGATGTAAGAAGACGTAAAAAACTCCCTTTGAGGGGCTTTGGAGTTGGGGCTCTCCTAAAATTCTTTTGAGCCAGAAGGAATTTCTAGGTGAAATCTGAAGTTCAAGGTAGATCACAAGGTACCCTCAGTGTCTATTAGTAAAAAAAGTCTTCAAGGCCCCTGATGGTTGTGATAGGTGTTCTGTGTGCTCACAAAGAGAATGCTCGTGCGGTTTGTCTATACAAACACAGCAAGTAGAAAGATCGCCAAGTTTAGGGGTTAGGAGAGGGCTCCATGAGAATTCATCGTGGAAAACAGGAATGGCCAGGAAAATTAGTCTTGAGGGAAGATCAAGGCAGTGGACTTGAGAGCAGGAAGCATCTCAAGTTAGAGGTGACAGTGGGTGTGAACCCGGGACTAAGAACAGAGGTGAGTTCAAACTCTGACCCACGGAGAGCTGTGGGTCAAGGGACTCGGTCCCAGGTTCCCCATCTGTGACACAAAGCGAGTGATAACTGCCTTGTTAGGTTACTAGCTGTAGCACAGGACACTGCAGGATGCTGTGGGCTGTAGACTGAGGGGTGCCCCTGTTAGGGACCTCCATTGTGATGTGGCCAGCCTTGTAATGCAGGAAAGAACTTCTGCATGTTCATTAAGATGAGAGATGAAAAAAGAGGAAGAGAGGGGGAGGACGAGAGAGACTTGAGATACTTTAAGTGCAAGAATTGAAAGAAAAATGTGCCTAAATGGTTGGGTGGCGCATGGCTATAATCCCAGCACTTGGGAGGTGGAGTCCCGGCAGGAAGACCAGTTCAAAGCTAGCCTGAGCTACATAGGAAGTTCAAGGTCAACCGGGGTTACATGAGATCATGTCTTAAAACACCAATTAATACTCTCTAGTGATTATGCACACACATAATGTAGAAATGGTTTGTGGCTTTTAAAGTGATGTTGCTTAAAGGATGTAATTTAGAATCAGGTTCAAAGACTTCAAAAAGTTTAAAACTTAGGTAAAAAAAAAAATGAGCTGGTTTACTTCTTTTCTTTGTTTTAAACAATGTCCTGTTACAAATGAAATTATAAGACTTATGAGGTTCAGTGTTAGGGGCAAGAGGAGTAATAACTGATGTTTAATAACTGATGTTATTAAATCCAAAAACTGCTCACCTCCATTTCAGTTTTAAGCAAGCCTGGTCCATGGTAGATTTTTTTTGTTTATTTTGTTTCATTTTGTTAACACTCTTGTTTGAGATGTCTTTGGGGGAAACTAATTCCATGTAGGCAAATCTCTACTGATTTTGTCAGTTGTAGTCAGACATAAACCAGATTCCGGAGCAAAGGGCCTCTTTTCTTTTCCCATGTCCCTTGAATTTTCCTCGTCTCTCTATACTGCCTCAAGGTGGTAGTAAAACTTAGGCACGAAAATCCATAGAGAGCTGGACATGGAGGTACGTATCTGTAACCCCAGCATTAAGAAGGTAGAGGTGCCGGGAGGTGGCGGCACATGCCTTTAATCCCAGCACTTGGGAGGCAGAGGCAGGCAGATCTCTGTGAGTTCGAGGCCAGCCTGGGCTACCAAGTGAGTTCCAGGAAAGGTGCAAAGCTACATAGAGAAACCCTGTCTCGAAAAACCAAAAAAAGAAAAAAAGAAAAAAGAAAGAAGGTAGAGGCAAGAGTTCAAGGCCAGCCTGGGCTACATAGCATCTTGCCTCAAAGAAGCTGTCATGGTCATCATCATCACCACCATCATCATCATCATCATCCCACCATGACCTCAGCACAGCACCTCCCCGCTGTGGTAGCCCCATGGTCACTGCTGTGTTGGTATTGTAGGAGAGAGTGACAGAGAGGAAGAAACAGACACCCTCCCTGGCAGACACTGGAGGTAGAAGACAGCAGAGAATAGCCCCCACCAGGACTCTGGGTGCCCTCTGAGGAAGTGAGGAGTAGGGCAAGGCTTGCCAGGACCATACACTCCTTCTGAAAGGTGATGCTTGCCTCCACACTCAGCCAGTCCAGGACCTGCTCTGCCCTGGACAGGATGAGAAGTGAAGAGCTCATTTCCTAGAAAGGTCCTGCCACAGGCCACAGACCACAGGCCACAGGCCACAGGCCACAAAGAGTTAGTATTGTGTTTAGTCTTCAGTCCAACTCACAGGGCTCACATCAGAACGCTGTTTGAGCAAGGTATTGGCCCCGAAGACTTCAGAGTACTCACAGAAGGGATCCTTGGACCCACATGCAACTTTAGGGTGGACTCTTGTTCTGTTCCCACAGTGGCAGGGGACCTGTGTTAGTGAGAATATGTGTCCTTGAAGATCAGCCATTCACAGGCAAAGGGAAGAATGAAACAATCTAAAAACCTGAGGTAGGGATCCTTGAATAGATAGAGGAAGACTAGGAAGAGAGACATGTTTCTTCCATGTGATGCAGGGACACGTGGAGAGTGGGGAAACATGGTTTGGGGACATCTGGGAAGCAGAAAGTAACAGGATGGAAAAGGACAAGAGAGGACCCGCAGCTAATAAGCAACTCACAGAGGACAAAGACAGCTAGCTGCTAAGAGATGTGGGTCTGGCCTCAGGAAGCCACACGCTGGCTTCAGGTGGGTGGGATTTGAGATGAGGGCAGGGCTCTCAGGAAGTAATTAGAGCAAGAGCAAGACAGCTTCAGATGAGCATCCGGGTGAGCCGCTCAGGGTGTGCCCCCAGTTCCAGCTACTGGGCTAAAGTGCTGAGCGAGAGGCAGAAACCTGAGGGCTCCAGTCCCTGGGGTTAGCAATCCTGAGAGAGGTATCTGACAGCCATCAGTCATCATGCTGAAGATTATCCACGCTTTTGTCATTGTGAAAGACAAGCCACCACACATGAGCCAACACATCACAGACATCTATAACAAGGCACGGTGAAATGAAAGGCAGACAGATGCCTTACTGGGAGAGAAGTACAATGGCCAGGAGTCCATGGAAGGGTGACTCTGAGGAAGGGGCCTGCCAGGCGAGGGAGAGACAAACACCCTGAGCCGCAACTATGACCCGGGGTGGTAAGCTCCTGGCATGATATGCCCAGGCTTCATAGATGTCTACCACCCCTCCTAGTCATACTGTGCCTACCTTCTGAGCGAGCTGCCATGTTGGGTGGGCAAGGGAAAATTTTGTATCTGTGTGGCTGGAATAAGAAATTATTCACTGGGCAGGAGAATGGAAACAGAGAGTCTCTGGACTCCTTTAATATTTCTTCTGTGCTTGGGCCAGTACACTCACTGTCTCACAAACATTTATTATTGTATGCACATATCAGCAGAGAGGTAAAGAGATGAAAGGGCAGCACGTCTCAGCTCTAGAGACTTCCATGTAGGAGACAGAAATGAGCCAAACTAAACAATGACAGAACAGCATGGAGGTTGCGGCGAGGTGGGCCGGGAGACAGGTGTGGAGAGGTCTCCCCAGCAGCACTGGCCTCGAGGTGGTACTTGAAGGGTGACTCCACTTCCTTTTTAATCCACAGGAGGGGCCGTCTCCATGCCATCTGTTGACAGTGAGGGTCATCGGCATGAAAAATGTCCGGCAGGCTGATATGCGTAAGTATCTTCCCCGCTCCGCCCCCCTGTTTTGGGGGTCCGGATAGAGAAAGACCTGGCTGCAGTCAGTCAGGCGTACCTCTGTGTATGGAATTCCATAGACCCTGAGCCATTGCTGAGTAGCACCAGTGAGTTTAGGAGCTGCTGTGGCCGGGTAGCAGAAGCCCTTTAGTGTCATAGAACTGTCCACCAGCTCCCCTGAGAGCCGTTTCTCAGGACACCAAACCGGGCTCTTGAGCCACAACAGAGTCGGTGGCATCCAGAGCTGCAGCCCAGCCTCCGCCATGTGGTTGGATATTGAAACCACTGGGCAGGGACTCCTGGTAGACCAGCTTCCCCTTCCCCTCCATCTGTCTCCTGCTGCATCTCCAGGCCACAGGAGCTCAGGGAGCCTCTGCTTTGAGAGGAAATGAAGCCCGTGGACTGGGCCAGAAAGGCCCTTCGTGTCTGTTATGGTGTGGTGTTTAAGAAATCAGTTCTCACCTCGTATGGACCTCTGCTTGCTTGTAGGGAGAGAAACTCTATGCCAAAGTGCACATCTGTGGGAGCTGCAAAGACCAAAAAGGAGCATTGAGGTCCTAGGGTCTGAGTGGCCAGGTTATGAGCATCTGGGGGCCTGGAAGCCTGGGCTGAGGAGGAGCAACCTACGAGAAGGGGCTCTGTCTTTGGAGCACCTGCTGTGGGCTGGCCACCAGGTATCCAAACACAGTTCAGTTCTCCCCACACCTGAGTGATCATCACAGGAGCCCACTTTGTAGGTGAGGGGTTCATGATTGCCTGAGGTAGAATTAGGGTTTGATTCTAGGCCTAGAGGGCTGGTGAGGAGAGGGGACCCTCTAGGGTAGTGGTTCTCAACCTTCCTAGTGCTGTGACCCTTTAGTACAGTCCCTCATGTTGTGGTGACTCCCAACCGTAAAATTATTTCTCTGCTATTTCATAACTGTAATTTTGCTACTGTTATGAATCATAATGCAAATGTCTAATGTGCAGGATAAATGATATGATGTACGATATGACCCACAACTGAAAACCACTGTTCCCTAAGGGAAGGATGCTGTGGTCAGATCATAGACAATCAGAAGATAGATAGAGAAGGAATCTGCTGCATGATTTCCTGGGGATTGCATGACTTCCGGATACCCATGTGCCAGTCATGCTGGAGAGCAGATTGGAGGGAGAGCAGGTGTGGAGGAGTGACAGCCCTGTGGTCCCAGAGACTGCCAAGTGACAGACACGATTCAGCCCGAGCCTACAGAGCGTGAAGCATTCGGGGCCCGTGCCAGTGAGAACCGTTCCAGCAAGCATTAAGTTCGGCTTGTGCCAGCCAAGGGACCCACTACAGAGCGAGGGATCCTCAGACACCTGGGGACTTTCTCAGTACACTGTGACCTAAGGAGCCAAGAAGTGTGCCCAGGACTAGACCATCCAGCTTTCCCGCTCATCCCAGAACGGGTCTCTCACTCTATTTCTTCCTGGCAGAGGTCCCCTCTCCCCTCAGCCCTAGCTCCCACACACCTTCTTCCTTCAGCTTCTCCAGAGGTGTGTCTGTTCCAACCCCATCACCAGCACAGTCACCCAGGATGCTCATTCTCAGTTTTCATGCCTGCACCTGTATGCAAGACCTTCCATTGTCCAAGGCCCTTTCTTCCGTCATGTCCCTGCCACGCCTGTCCCCTGGAGGCTGGCAAGCAGCGAGGCAGCCTACGATCCGGCTCTACCAGTCTCTTTCCCCCTTCACCGCGTGCCCCTTGGCACACAGGCAGACTCTGGGGTTCTCTCCGAGATCCCCTGGTTTGTGTTTTTCTCGCCTCCCCTAAGGGACAAAAGGCAGAGAGGGCATCTGATGGTGCTGGCAAGGTCATGTTGCGTCTGGACTCCACAGTTGTCCCAGGCTAGGCTACAGTACTACCTTCTAGGGTTCAGTGGGGATTATCCTGACCACTCTTGCTTGGAATGACCACCTTCTACCTTAAATCCAAAATGAATGGTTTAGACATCTAGCTCATGTCTGTTTTTCTGGAGATGTCAAGAGGCTGATAGCAGGAAGTATTTAGAGGTTCAGGGATGACACCCCACTTGCCAAGAGCTGAAGAGTACCTGTCCTGAGCCAGAAGGCAGGCACTCCTAGAAACCCTCAGCCACCAGGTGTCTCCTGTGGTAAAAAAAAAAACAAGTTGAAATCCCAACCAGTACCCCAGGGCCATCAGGCAGGTACCTCAAGAGATATTGGGGTATCCGCTGGTAACCACACAGGAATGTTCTGAGCATCTGTGACGATAATTAAGTCATCTCTGCCACCTACAATTCAAGGAAGGGAACATGTCATTCACATGACCAAGCCCTCTGTCACTTCCTGGGAAACAGGGACTAGAACCTGCTTTTGCCTAGGAAATCCCAGGCCTTGAAATTCCCAGCTTAGTCACCTCTTCCGTGTGGCCCGTGTGGCAGTGTTCTGACAGTTAACTAATGTGCCTGCCTCAGACTGTCCCTGCCACTCCTCTCTCCCTGCCCTTTGCGCTGTGCGCTCCTTGTTCCCAGCCTTTAAAGTACTGGGTAGAGGAAGCTTTCTGATGAACCCTAGAGTGTGGGCATCTGACCACCTGATCGACCTTGTCCCTTCCAGGAATGTTTTGTTGTTGCTGCTACTGTCTGTTTGCTTGTTAGTTCGGTAGACGAGTCTCACTGTGGAACTGAGACTGGCCTTGAACTCTGGTTCCTCCTGCACCTGCCCTGCCAGTGCTGGGGTTCCAGGCCTGCAGCAGCATGTCCTAACTTGGTTTCTGTTGCTGTGACAAAATACTGACCCAAAGCAACTTGGGGAGGAAAGGGTTTTTGTCATCTTACAGAGTTCAGTCCTTCGCTGGGGAAGCCAGGGCAGGAACTCCAGGCAGGAACGGGGCAGCAGGAACCGAAAGCAGAGGCCATGGAGTGGTGCTGCTTACTAGACTGCTTGCCCTGGCTTGCTCAGCTTGCTTTCCTATAAAACCCAGGACCACCTGTCCAGGGGTGGTGCCGCTCATAGTGGGCTGGACCCTCCCATGCCAGTCATTAATCAAGAAAACACCCCCACAGACTTGCCTACAGTCCAATCTGATGAGGCAATTCCTCATTGAGGTCCTTCTTCCCAGATATGTCTAGGTTTGTATCAAATTAGCTAAAACTAAACAACACTCACCACTATTATAGGTGGAGTTTTCTCTCCAGGTCCTGCCAAGCCTTGGCAGTCCCTTAGCCCACTTGTAAAATAAACATACAGACGCTTATATTTTTTAACTGCTTGGCCATTAGCTCAGGCCTATCATTGTCTAGCTCTTACTCTTATATTTAGCCCATTTCTGTTAATCTATACTTTGTCACATGGCTCGTGGCTTACCGGTAACTTACATCTTCCTTGTCCTGGCGGTGGCTCCAGCAGTCTCTCCCTCTGCCTTTCTGTTCCCTCAATTCTCCTCTCTGTTAGTCCCACCTATACTTCCTGCCTGGCTACTGGTCAGTCAGTGTTTATTTATACAGAGCGATATCCACAGCACCTCCCCTTTTCTTCTTTTTCAAAAAGGAAGGTTTTAACTTTAACATAGTAAAATTACATATAACAAAACAGTTATCAAGCAAGAACTACAGTTACAATATTAAAGAAGATAACCTATCTATCTTATATTTGTGAGTTTAAGGTTTTATATCTAACTTATCTTTTATCATAACTAAGGAAAATTGTAACTATCTAGCTTCAACTACATCAAAGACCTCGGAAGGATATAATATTACCTGAGAAATGGGAGAATGCAAGCAACTTTCAGGAGTCTAGCAGGGTAGACAGAAACAGCTGACAGTCTGGACAGTCACCTCATGTTCCTTTGTAAAGTTGGGGCATCTGTCTTTAGCCCACAGAGCTAGAGTCTCTCAGTCATTTTTTTCAGTGTCCTGTAGAATGTCCGGCAGTTTTCTCTGTGAAGCAGGAACCTGAAGGACCATTTTGTCAAGCAAAGTTCAGTGGTCATCTTTCTATGGATCCTGCATGTCCAGTCGATCAAGCAGTCCAGGCAAGAACAGTTTCTTGCCCAAATGGCTGTTTTTGCCAAGGTGAAGATAAACTCCATATGGAGTGTCTTCGATGCCCATCCTCCTCTCTGAAGTAAATCTGGTGCTGTCAGGAGCAGACATGTCTCACTGTCCAGAAAGTCTAAATTTTTAAAAATATTTTAAATGCCATATTCTGTAGGTCTTTGAAGTATTTGAAGATTACTTATCTATCTGAAATATATTTATGTATACCTAGAAGACTTAACTAACTTGGCTATAAATATGATTATCATAGATGACTAATTATTAATATATTTAATTATCTGTTCTAATCTAAATGAGTTACATAAACATAATACCTCAAATGAGAATAGAAATATATACACAGTATAACAAAATTAAGTTTAAATTTGTATCAATAAACTAAAATCTATACCAATGTAAAACATTTTAAACATAAACTATAATCTATAGCAAATGTAAAACATTTTAAACAAGTTGTTGCTCTTTAATAGTAGGTTCATTAATCTACTCTTTTATCCTATCATATCTATATCCTATATATCTTTCTTCTTTAGAAAGATATTGTATTTATAATCAACCTGTTTTAAATAAAAATATTGGTTTTTCTCTGTCCCACACCAGAGGGCTCTTTTGATATTTTATTTTAGGAATATGTTTGGGTTTAGAGAAGGAATGAGCCAATTCCATCTCCAAAGCCAGCTTGGTATATTTGGGAATTTGGGCGTAGCTTCTCTTACTACTTCCTGCTAGAGGGGGGTGCTGTATCTTATAGGGACACAAAAAAAAATTTTAGGATTATGGAGTAGTCCGTGAGGGTGTATCGTCTGAGCCAGTTGCCTTGAAACGGTTCTGGATGTTGGATCATCTGGGCCATGCTGACATCAGAGACCTTTCAGGTGGTCTTGGCTGGTCAAACCTGATGTATCTTAACCTGGAACAAATCCATAGCCTCTGGCTTTCTGTGGAAACAAAAGCAGAGCCTCCTTTCCAAAGCAACATATCCTTACATCCAAATTTTGAAGTCAAGGTACCTTTAAAATATGCATATTGGTTTAACTCAACATCTTTTATGATCAAATGTTTTTCTGCAGTTAAAAATCCCAAAGACAGCACAATCCAGATTCTCTGTGTAATATTCATCTTTACGTGGCTTATTTTTATATTAATTTTACTGTCTCTTTAAAGACTTTATTTTTTAAAACTATGTATTTGCTTATATAACTGTATATATCACCTTTTTTGTCTCTTTCAAGCCTATGTATATTTTACACACATTGTAAACTATTACATCTGAATTTGTCTTATTGTGAGTCTATTGCTTTAAACTGCAGCATTTGTAAGACTGAAATGGCGCTATGGCTGCTGGCTCTGCCCACCTCAGCTTCCCAACATGGTGGTGATATGTTTACCACCAGCTCTGGGAGCCATCGTAGGTCTATGCTTTTATCCAAGCAGCGTGTAGCCCAGAAACCTCTTTTTTTTTTTTTTTTTTTTTTTTAAATACTAGCAAAGGCTAAATCCACCACACAGCAGCCTAATGTGCTGCTTACAGATACCTCATTCCCGCCATACTGCTGGTCAAACGCAAATGCCAGGAACCCGCCAGTAGCTCAAACCTGCATTTTGTGGTGTCTAGCTGCTGTATGAGACATGAAGCAGGAACCTAGTTTTGGCTCTGTTTAGAATTGCTTATTAAATATTCTCAGGTTTAAGGTGGAAACTTGAGCCGTTGGGCGCCATTTGTAGCTGGAGTTTTCTCTCCGGGTCCCACCAAGCCCCAGCAGTCCGACAGCCCACTTATAAAATAAACACACAGATGCTTATATTATTTAAACTGTTTGACCTAATGGCTCAGGCTTCTAGCTATATAGTTCTTAGATCTTAAATTAATCCATTTCTATAAATCTATGCCTTGCCACATGGCCAATGGCTTACTGGCATCTTCACATGCTGCTTGTCATGGCAGTGGCTGGCAGTGTCTCCCTCCGTCTTCTTGTTCTCTCAATTCTCCTCTCTATTAGTCCCACCTATATTTCCTGCCTGGCTACTGGCCAATCAGTGTTTATTTATACAGAGTGATATCCACAGCAACTATTCCTGGAAAGAATATTTTTTATCTTCACTTGAGATGTAAGCCAAAACACTGAGATACTATTTAATGGACTCAGTAAGAAATTTTTAGGCATGGGTTGACAAAAGAGGAGCAGTTTTAGAGAGACAAAGGCCTCTACAGGGTCCTTTAAGTCATACGTGCCGAGTGGCCTGACAGAACCAATAGGAAGGGCAGAATCCCACTGTGCAGAAAGCAGAATTGAGAAGAGGCCCAAGTGTTCTAGGCCCAAGGGGGAAGGGCTTGGGACCAGGAAAAGCGAAGGGATGGGTCCAAGAGGACCGAGCAGGTCTCTGGTGAGTCTCCCTTAAGGAGAGCAATTACACACACTGACTTGCCCACCTGATCCACTCAGGATCTCTACAGCAGGAAGTTGTTATCCATCCATTTAAAAGTTGTCTAGTGAGTGCCTGCTCTGTCCAAAGGTTGTAGGTCCTGGCCTTCTCAGTGCTCACAGTGTGATGAAGACAGTGACTGGACCTGCCCTGCAGGTACAGCAGAGCAAGTGCCCTCTCAGGAGTGGCACAGCCAAGGGGCACCTGGCAGGAGCTGGGCACTCAGAGGAGGGGTGCAGAGAAGATTCTAAAACCTTTTAAAGGGCTAGTGAGGAGAAGGGTGGGTTACAGTAGAAAAGAAGGAGCTGGGTGCTGGTGGAGCACACCTTTAATCCCAGCACTCGGGAGGCAGAGGCAGAGGCAGAGGCAGAGGCAGAGGCAGAGGCAGAGGCAGAGGCAGAGGCAGAGGCAGAGGCAGAGGCAGAGGCAGAGGCAGGCAGATCTCTGTGAGTTGGATCTGCAGAGTGAGTTCCAGACAGCCAGGGCTACATGGAAAAACCCTGTCTAAAAAAGAAAGAGAGAGACAGAGGGAGGGAGAGAGGGAGGGAGGGAGGGAGGGAGAGAGAAGAGAAGAGAAAAGAAAAGAAAAAAGTAGAAAAGAAAGGTGTGAGGGCCAAAGCGATGACTCAGCTGTCAAGAATACTCAGTGCTCTTGTGGTGGACCCATGTTCCATTCCCAGCATGTGCATGGAGGCTCACAACCTCCTGTAACTCCCGTATCAAAAGATCTGATGCCCTCTTCTGGACTCTACAAATTACTGCATGCACATTTTTGCATGTGCATTTTGCATTGTGCATATCGCATGCAGACAAGCACACATGCACATAAATGAAAGGAAGGAAGGGAAGAAGGGGAAAAGGAGAGAGAAAGAAAGAGGAAGGAAGGGAGGGAGGGAGGGAGGGAGGGAGGAAGGAAGGGAGGGAAGAGCTGTCTGGCACAAGGAGCAGTAGGTTCCAGGCCTGAAGTGAGACACATAACCCTTTGGAGACCTAAGAGTGACTAAGCTTGTTCTGGAGTCAGAGTGAGTGTGGATGGGTGTCAGCATGCGTGTGTAGGTGTATGAGTATGAGCGTGAGTGTGTGCGTAAGCATATGCAGGCAGGGTGGGGAGTCAGGGAGGGTGGAGAGATGAGGCTAAAGCTGAGGAAATAGGAAGGAGAGTCATGATGGCTAAGGATGGGACTCCTAGCCAGGTGGGAGCCATTAAACTGGGTAGTGACAAAGTCATGTTTCAGAAGCCCCTGCTCTTATGAGAAAAGGCTGGCAACATAGGAGGCAGAGAGCCTGGTGGGGAAGCTGCAGAGATGATGGTGATCTGCACCCAGGTAGTGCAGTGCAGATGAGAACTCAGTGTGAGAATCAGGCTCCTGAGTCCGTGGGAGAGAACGAGGTGGGCCTGGAGGGGCCGGGCTTTGGATCTCACCCGATGGTGAGATCATCGTTTTCTTCTCATTCTGTCAAGGTTTTGTCTTTCTGTGTGGATTAAGTCATGGTTAGGACAGGTACGTTTGCCATCCTCTTACCTTTACTCGGTGGGAGGAGGGCTGGGAGTGTCTTTTCACCAAATGGTGAGCCGTCAGAGACTAACTGTGACAGAAGCCAGAAGACATGATGCAAAAATGGGGTCACAGACACTGCAGAGGTTCTGGTGCATCGACAACATGGGCTTCAGTCCCCCCCCCCCCCCGGGGCTCTGCTTCCACTCACACAGCAATTGCTAGTGAAAATTACGAACTAGTTCGAGTCCCAGCCTACCCAGCCTCACCACCTACAGGACTTCTGAAAGTGGAAACCATCAACTTTCACTAAATTCTACAGATGTGGTTTGCACCCTAAGACTTACCCCAGCAAAGACAGTCCTGGTACCTCTTCCTCCCTCCTCCCAAGAATAACGGCATGAGGAAGCCACTTAGGCTATCCTTAGTCCTGTCTATTCTGCTACTCCTACCAGAAGAGTTACACTAGCTTCCATTTGGAAAGCCTTATATGAGTCAAAGCTGTTTCCCTTCCCCAGGACACATGGAGCAATATCAAACTTGGTTTGTTCATTTAAAGTGAAAGAAGGCACTTGGCCACAAATCTGAGGGTTCCCTGGATTGTACACCCCATGCCAGGAGACCAGTACCGTGTAGAGAACCCACTGAGGGCAGCTGCTTTGAATCATATGGAGACATGGCCCGTGCTCAATGTTTCATCTGAACCCCTTCCCACAATGGCCCTTCTCGGCTGACTTGTGGAAAGCTATGCTTCTCCTCTCCATGGCTTCTCAGCTCAGCTCTACTTTGGTTCCCTTGGTGCTAAGACCACAGGTAAAGTGAACCTTTGGAGCAGGTCTTCTAGGTATTTCCCTGACATCTGGAGCACTATGTAGCTTATCTTGTTCCAAATCAACAGGCATAGATTAGTCAGGGTTCTCTAGAGGAACAGAACTGATGTAATAAATATTAAAAGGGGATTTATTAGAGGGCCACACAGCATGTGATCTGAATAGTCCCACAGTGGCTTTCTTGTGATGGGAAAGTCTGAGAATTCAGTAGTTAGTTGTTCAGTCCATGAGGTTAGCTGCGTCATAGTCCCAGTCTAGTGCTGTAGGTCTGGAGTATTTCTGGAGAGACACTGGTCTTTAGTATATATTGGAATCCCAAAGAAGTTGGTTCCAATATTGGTGTAGGAATGCGGTCTTGTCAGTGAGGATGAGGGCAAGCAGGCAAGAAGCAAGTTTCCTTCTTCTATGTCATTTTATATGGGCTGCCACCAGAAGATGTGGCCCAGAGCTAGGGTGGGTCTTCCTGCTTCAAATAATCTGATTAAGAAAATTCCTCACAGGAATGGTCCAAAGCTTGGGTTTTAGTTGATCCTAAATTAGTCAAATTGACAACCAAGATTAACCATCAAAGTGTTTGCTCAGAGCCTGGGGTACTTCCACTTTAGGTGACTCTTGTCCATGACAAGGTCAGCAAGACCTGTCCCCATCGCATGTAACGTCTAGCCCTCGGTCTGTGTGGTTCTACAACCAAGTCAGAGAGGCTGACCTTTGCATCGGGAAAAGATTAGCAACTGAGAGGAGGCCCTGCTCTAGGAGAGATTTGTCTGAGGTTCTTTTGACTTCCGTCTCCATCTCCTCTCCTTTCTCTTCTAACACTGTTGTCCTTGGACAGTGAGTCAGACAGACTGTTTTGTTACCCTCTGGCTGCCGACTGCCTCTCGGGAGAAGCTGAGGACCAGAACCATCTCCAACTGCCGACACCCAGAGTGGGATGAAAGCTTCACCTTTCAGGTCCAGACTCAAGTAAAGGTGAGCCGCAGAGGACCACACCTGTGTGTCCTGCCCACGTGTCTGCTCCTCTCTCTGCCACCTGTCTCTCCCCGACCCTGGGTCCCTCCTAAGGCTGTTTGTCTTCCTACATGTCCTACCAACCTGTCTTCCCACTCACCCACTACTTCCCTCTTCCTATGTGTGTTCCTCTCTGAGTCTGCTAATCCTTTTACCTTCTGACTTCCCCGTCCTCATAATTGTTGTTGGTCCTATCTCTTGTTCAGAAAAAAAAAAAAAATGTGTTTTCAGTACCTTCCAGAGCATTCTCTCTGCAGGAGAATATACAGTAGGGAAAGTCATTCTATTGACCAGGTCCAACCTGATCTAATTTCAGCCAGAGGGTTTCCTCTTAAATCTGTTCTTAATTGCTTTAGTACTTTTCTCTTATTTCTATTTCCTCGGGTGTGCGCTCTTTCACTCATTAAGCCATTATTTCATGATGTTGTTTTTCTTCAGATATATGGTGGGTGGGTCTAAGTCATAGTCACATTTCTTATAGAATTCTCCTTGACCATCTTGAGTTGAGGCAGCCTTGAGACAAAATTAGCCCGGTGATGAAGGCATCTATCCTGAGACAGTGGAGGCTTGACACTCCAGATAACTATAGTTCTAATCCATGAACTATAATATAATATAATATAATCCTATATAATCCTATATATATAATCCTATATAATAGGATATATAATATATAATATAATATAATGTAATATATAATATAATCCTATTTTCAAGAGGGTTGTGATCATTATGGTTCTTAAAAAAATTCCTTTTCACAAGTTGTGGTGGATCACATCTATCATCTCAACACTCAGGAGGTTGAGACAGGAGGATTTCAAGTTTGAAGTCAGCCTGAGCAGCACAGTGAGACCTTATCTCAATAACATAAAGTACGATTCCTTTTCTATTGTGTACATGAGTTTGGTGAGGGAGGAAGATTTCCATGTGGATGTAGTGTGCCATCTTGAAATTAGTGCTTAATTTTTTGTTTTGCAGTTACTGGGTTGCTCTGGTACATATGTAAGTTTCTAGAAATTACAAGACCAACAGATCCTATATAGCTGAAGATGCCCAGAACCACACTTATATCCACTAGATAGAAATCTAGGAGGCGAACCTTGCCTTGAGTCACAGCTCCCGGGATCAGAGGTTAAGAGCCTTAGAAACTAGCCCATACCACCTGAGGCCATTGAGTACAGACCCCTTGCCACTTGGAGAGCTGCTTTGGGATTGTGCATGAGATCTTATTAGGGGCTGCTGGATTAAAGAATAGAATTCACACAACTCACCCCAATCCCCCCAGTCACTGGTATCACAATAGCCTGTGCTGCATGCTTCCCTTGGAGTACCAAATCTTAATTTCCAGGGCTGCCTTTTCTAGCTATCTGCAGCTCCCAGGTGTTCCCTGTCTTGTAGGACCTTGCTTTGCTCTTCATCCTTCCCCAGATGAAATGAAAACCCTCTCTACTTTCCCCAGGCTTTTCAAGCTTTTCAAAGGACCAAAGTCTCCTGAAACCAGAGCAGAGGGGTGGCAGTCTCTAGAGAGCTGGAGAGCAGGGGAAAGATGCTTCCTCCCTACAAACATCTCTGGCGTCCAAGCAGAAGAGTCTGTGCCCCGATTCTGCAGACCTCTTTCTCTGCTAGGACTGAGGTCCTGTCCCCTGTCCTGGGAGTGGGTCACTGCAGCCATGGTAACCAGGTTTCCACTCTTCCCCCTCCTCTAGAATGTACTAGAACTGAGCGTCTGTGATGAAGACACGATGACATCCAACGACCATCTCTTGACAGTTCTCTATGACCTCTCCAAGCTCTGCCTTCGGAATAAAACCCACGTGAAATTTCCACTCAACCCAGAGGTGGGTGCAGATCACAGACCCTGAGCCTCTAACTTCGTGAGGAATAGCCACTTACTACCTTGCTACCCTTGCACAGGCTCTTCTCTGAGCACATACACAAGCTGGGAAAAGGATATGCTTCTAGTTCAAATCCTAGCACTCCCTTGCATGGAAACGTCTTAACTCCCCTCATTTCCCACTCTTCATCCGTGCAATAGTGGCAATAGCCCTCCAAGCAGGACTGCTGTGAGGCTTCAATGAGAAAGAGCAATGAAGACACCTAGCAGTGAGTGTTGGCGATACTAAATAGAAATGTGGGCTCCATTTCCGTTTTCTTACCTCCAAGTCCTGTTTCTGGAACACCCTCGAGGTAGAGAGGGCAAGTCAGAGAAGTTCAGAACTGCACAGAACCAAGGTATTCTAGATTCAACCATCCAACAAATACCTGGGTGCTTGGGGGTGAGGTTCGGTTCTGGGCTTTGGGCATACATCAGAGGGCAAGCATCTCTACCTTTGCTCTGTGTATTCGGTTGGGGAAACTGAGGCCCAGTGAAGCCGTGGTTCACCCCCAGTTACGCAAAAGGTATGGAAGCAGAGGTAAGGGAACAGGCCTGCCTTGACAAAGCGGGGCTCTCTAAAGGCACCAGCTCAGAGCTCCCTTGCCCAAGCCCTGAGCCCCATGAGAGAGAAGACAGGCAAGCAGCGGAGAGCCGTGAGCTGAAACAGAAAACCAACACTCTGGGACAGAAGAACGCATGTTCAGGGCCAGGTGTCACATCCACACCTGAGTCCCCCGCATTACCAGCTCTTCCTGGTGGAGAGGTCAGGAAGAGCTGGGAGCAGCCATTCCTTCTCTGTGGGCCCATGGGCAGGGCATGCGGGTCTGCAGGGGTTGGAGAGAGAGGTATGCGGACATGGCCGGCAGTCTCCTTCCCCTCTCTCTCCTCAGGGCATGGAAGAACTGGAAGTCGAGTTCCTGCTCTCAGAGAAGTAAGTAGTAAGTAGCATCAGCCCCGTGCGTCAGCGAAGATCCTTGATTCAGAGCTGTGTCTGCCTCTGTGCTGCCACTCCCCCCACCCCGTCCCAGCCTCACGGCTCCCTCTGTGCTGCCACTCCCCCACCCCGTCCCAGCCTCTCGGCTGCCTCTGTGCTGACCCACCCCCCGCCCGTCCCAGCCTCTCGGCTGCCTCTGTGCTGACCCACCCCCCCTCCCAGCCTCACGGCTGCCTCTGTGCTGCCCCCCCACCCCCACGTCCCAGCCTCTCGGCTGCCTCTGTGCTGCCCCACCCCCCCCCCCCCAGCCTCACTGCTCCCTCTGTGCTGCACCCCCACCCCCCTCCCCCATCCCAGCCTCACTGCTGGCACGTGTGCTGGTTTTCTCCATGTGTGCCGGGTCTCTTGGGAGCTTGTAAAGGGTGTAGGTGCCCAGGCCCTAACACTATTCTAGTTCCACTGACGCCAGTATTCTTTTAAAGATTTATGGAGTTGGGCATATACTCAATTGGTAGAATATTTGCCTAGCATGGACAAAGTCCTGGGTTCAATCCCTAGTACTTATAAATCAAGTATGGTAGCACACACTTGAGACCTCTCTCTCTCTCTCTCTCTCTCTCTCTCTCTCTCTCTCTCTCTCACACACACACACACACACACACACACACACACACACACACACACTTCAGTGCTTGCCTCAAGTCCACAGCATTTCCAACAGGAGCTTCCTAGAGAATTCCTACCACCATGGTATGGGGTCAGGATAAGGGTTCTCCTCTTTGACCCAGAACTGTCAGAACAAACATAACCCTGGCCAGAACAGAAGAGGTGGGCGACAAACCCAAATCTGGAGGTTGGAGAAATGGCTTGATGGTTTAGAACACTTGTTGCTCTTCCAGGGGATCTGGATTCAATTCCTAGCATCCACATGGTGGCTCACAACCACCTGTGACTCCACTTCCAGAGGACCTGATGCCCCCTCTGACCTCTCCAGGCACTGCATGCATACGATATTCATACTTAGGTACATCCTGCATACATGCAAAAAACCCATACACATAAAATAACAAAATAATTTAAATTTAAAAGCCAACCCTATTTGCAAAATGTATACATTAATTAAAGCACAGAAGCTTTGTTGGTACGAAGCGTATTTGTGTCTGTTCTAGGTGAAGGGCTGCAGTCTTACTGACCTCTAACCCGTGCATCTATTTTTCCCTGGACATTCTGTTTTAAATGTACATCACTTTCCTCCTCGACAACCTACAGCTCTAGATCTAAATTGGAACAGGTCACAGAGGCTGGCTTATGCTCTGATCCCCCTGCCTCTGCATCTCGGGTGTCATTTATGGATAGATGCTACCAAGTCTGCTTCAAACCTAGTTTTTCAAGCAGATATTTCTCATGATAACTGAAAAGGATCTGCTATTTTATGACTGATATGATTTACAGCTTTTGTCGCCTTCATAAGAAACCAGCCAAGAATATTGTTACTGACAGAGAGCTCTCTTATTTTTCAGTCTCTCTTCACCAGAGATGCTCATCACCAATGGCGTGCTTGTGGTAATTATCCTTCTGGGCTCTGGTCACTCCAGAGGCCGCATGTGGCGGCTGCTCTCAGCAGAGAGGGTATTGGGCGCAACTTGGAGCCTTGTCCTTATGCTGAGCCCAGGGAGAATTAGACTAAAAGGTTAACTAAATAAGGTGCACCCAGGGGTGGGGCTACACTCTGGATCAAGGCAAGAAGAATGAGGGTATCACCCTTGCCCAGCACCCTACATCCCCAAAAGATCACCCCTTTCCTAGACTTAGTCACTTAAAACTCCAATACCTCTGCAAGCATGATTTCATTACTAAAATTATTTCTTAGGCCAGGTATGACGGCACATGCTTTTACCAGCTATCGGGAGGCAGAGACAGGCGGATCTCTATGAGTTTGAAACCAGCCTGGTCTACATAGTGAGACCCTGCCTCAGAAAAAAAAACAACAAAAACAAAAACAAACAAACAAACAAAAAACTGTTTTAACTGAATATACCCAATGTCCCAAGAAACCTCCTCTCTCTTAAAAGGCAGTGTTTGGAATGTGTGGCAAAGGCCTTTACCCAGCCTCTGCTTCTTGGAGGTTATTTCATTACAAGTTCTTATTTTCAAGGCTGAACACTGCTTTAGGTCAGCCCCAATGCTCTTGTAAGCGTGAGTCCCAGTAAACCGTGATGTGTGCCCTGGCGTTGTCTCCCACCTCTTGGAGTGAGGCACTGTGCCTTGATTGGGTTCAGAAAACCCAGCATGCTCAGCAGAAGCCCTAGTTTAACCAACACTGAATTCATCATCTGTGTCTTTGCCTCTTCCCTTCCAACTGGAAGAGAGGGGCGTGGCTTGTGCTTCGAGTCCCAGTGATCCTCTTTGCTTTGTCACAGTCCCGCCAAGTCTCTTGCCTGGAGGTCCACGCAGAACCCAGGAGGCCTAGGAAGAGGAAGAAAAGTGAGTTTCCCTGCTCTATCTAATGGCGGGTTTGGGCATGGGGGCGGGAGGAAGACGGCTTCCCAGCAGAGTTGAGGTCAATTTGGAGTTCAGGGAACCAGGTCAACTCAACCTAGTCTGGGCTGTCCTGGGTTGGGGAAGTAAAGTCAAAACTCTCAGAATCGTTGTGTTCTCAGACACCTAATCTCTTGCGCTGTCTCTGTGAAGAGTGTGTTCTTCCAGGGACCCAGATGGAAGTCCTCAGGTCTGCCAAGTGTCCTGGGGCCTGGGGCTCAGGGCTGCCCTGTGTACTCAGACAATGGCAGCGCCTGGGGCAGGTGGGCACCGCAGCTGCGGGGGTTCTCAAGCCAGACCTTCCCAGCAGCTCTCAATGCACAGCATTTTCCAGTTGGAAGAGTCCTAGCCACACACACCTCTGTCCACCACTCCCCACCTCTCTGATGCTGGACTTCCAGCTGTTCACAGGAGAGCGCTTGGCCCCACAGACACAGGCCCGAAGGGACTTGGAGGGGCTTCTGCTCCCATCAGACTGTCCGATGGAGGTCTGTTTTCTCTAGAGTGGGCTGGTGACTTTGACTTTGGAGGAGAGGGGCGCTCTTCTAACAAAGCAGAACCAAGAGGTCTAATCTTCACTCAACATCTTAGAGGGCTTTCTCTGGAGAGCATATCCGTCGGTATCCTCCACCAGCCTTGTTAAAATACAGATTTCAGGGCCCTGTCTGAGGCATTTTAATGAGTGCCTGCTGATTGTGAACCCCTCCTGGCACTTCAAGATAGGATTTTTTTTTTTTTAATTTATATATATATATGGTTTGTTTGTTTTGTTTTTTGAGACAGGGTTTCTCTGTGTAGCTTTGCGCCTTTCCTGGAACTCACTTGGTAGCCCAGGCTGGCCTCAAACTCACAGAGATCCACCTGCCTCTGCCTATCTGATGTGTCTGAGTGGTTTTTTTTTTCTCTGTGTGTATTTATGTACACCAAGTCCTTTGGAGCCCCTGGAACTGGAGTTTAAATAGTTGTGAGCCACTGTGTGGGTGCTGGGAACCGTACCAGGGTCTTTGAAAGAGCAATAAGTTAAGTGCTCTTTTTTTCTTTTTCTTTTTCTTTTTCTTTTTTTTGGTTTTTCGAGACAGGGTTTCTCTGTGTAGCTTTGCGCCTTTCCTGGATCTCACTCTGTAGACCAGGCTGGCCTAGAACTCACAGATCCACCTGGCTCTGCCTCCCGAGTGCTGGGATTAAAGGCGTGCGCCA
Source organism: Peromyscus leucopus (assembly GCF_004664715.2). Taxonomy (NCBI): domain Eukaryota; kingdom Metazoa; phylum Chordata; class Mammalia; order Rodentia; family Cricetidae; genus Peromyscus; species Peromyscus leucopus. Next base: position 96,076,122 of record NC_051066.1, on the reverse strand, counting down.
CCACCACCCAGCTCTTATAAGTGCTCTTAACCACTGAGCCAAGATAGGATTTTTGCTGGGCTAAATCGGAAGCAGAGACAAGAATCTTCTCACGGGTCTAACTGTATCTTCTTTCTCAGATAAAGACCTCCTGGTGATGGTGACAGACTCCTTCGAGAATACCCAGTGCGTCCCACCCTGCCTGGAGCCCTGCAGTGGGGATCCGGCCTGTTTCCACTACCCTAAATACTTCCAGCCCCAACTGCAAGCAGAGGCACCTGAGAGCTCTTGGAACTGTGGGGTAGGATGCAGCCACAGCCCGAAGGAAGGGCGGGGCAGGGAAGCTGGGCTGGAAGGGCTCACAGAGCAGCCACTCGGCCTCTCACAGAGCCCACTCATCCTTCCAGCTTTGCTGCTGTGGAACACGCAGGAGTGGCCCCGTCTGCCAGCCCCTCGATGGCCTTTCTGATGGCCAGGCAGTGACCCTGCCTGTGGTGAGCACCTGGGTCTGGGAAGGGGTCCCGGAGCTGTCTAGCTCCTGCAGGAGGGAGAAGAGCCGAGCCCAAAGACACATGGGGAAGGTTGCATGTGGGGTCTCTCAGGCAACATGGAATGGCCTTGTAGGCTCCGGTGGGAACCAGGAAACATGTGGAGCCTGAGCGAAGGGGGTGAAATGGTAGTATCCAGAAGTGGGATGTGGGAGGGGAGCATGCACGTACGTGTGGGAGCATGCGCGTACGTGTGTGAGCATGTATGTGTAGATTGTTGTGAACATGCATGTGTGCTGACTCCAGCCCGTGAGTGAGTCATGTAGTAAGTCTCCACCTCTTTGGGTGGGCTCCTTTGCTCTCAGTGGCTGTCTCTAACAGGCATTCCCCCTTTTCTCCTCAGGGGGAGAACTATGAATTGCACATGAAGTCCACGCCTTGGTAAGTACCCTTTTCTGTCCTACCCCTAACTCAGAGGAGCCGGGATGACGTGATGTCTCGCTGTAGCTTGATTTGATTTTCTTCAGTGGCTAATGAGGTTGAGCATCTATTCCGGAATGACTCGGCCATTAGTAGATCATCCTTGAGACATCTTTATCCAAATCCTTTGCCCATGTTTTGAGTGGGTTCTGTCTTGTTGTTAACTTAATGAGAGTTCTTTGTATATTCTGGATGCACGTATTTTGTTTTTACCCCTGTTCTGTGGGATCTCTTTGTATTTTCTCTGTGTATGGGGATGTTATTTTATGTTGTGTGTGAGTGTTTGTTTACACATATGAATGTATGCCATGCATAACTAGTGCCCACAGGGATCAGAAGAGGGCATTGGGGACCCCGAAACCGGAGTCACGGATGGTTGTGAACCACCATGTAGGTGCTGGGAACTGAATCCAGGTTGTAACTGCTGAACCTTCTCTTCCAGCTCCTCTTTCCATTTTCTTTCTTTTTTTAAATTTTCTTTTATTTTTCAAGACAGGGTTTCTCTGTGTAACAGCGCTGGCTGTCCTGGATCTTGCTCTGTAGACCAGGCTGGCCTCGAACTCACAGAGATCCACCTGTCCGGGCCTCCTGAGTGCTGGGATTAAAGGCATGCGCCACCACCGCCCAGCCTTCTTTGCATTTTCTTGGTGGTGTCCTTTGGAAAAACAAAAACAAAAAAACGTTTTTGGTTTTGATAAAATCTATTTTCTTTTTTGTCATTTGTATGTTTGATGCCAACTCTAAGAAATAATGCCTAATCCAAAATCATGAAAATTTGCTCCCATGTTTTCTTCTAAGATGTCTTTAGTTTTAGCTCTCATGTGTAGGTTATAATTGATTTTTGTATACTGTACATTTTACTTGGGGATAGCCAACTGCTCCAGCATCATTATTGAAAAGACTTTTCTTTTCCCTGTTAAATTTCAGCTTTGTTGAAAAATCAAGTGACTATATTTTTTATACTTTTTATTTTATGTGTATGAGTGTTTTTCTTGCACATAAGCCTGTGTGCCACATATGTGCAGTGCTAGCAGAAGCCAAAAGGGCATCCTATCCCCTGGAACTGGAGTTACAGACAGTTGTAAGATGCCATGTGGGTGCTGGGAATTGAACTCAGGACCTCTGGAAGAGCAGCCAGAGCTCTAAACCTCTGAGCCGTCTCTCCAGCCCCTTGTCTGTAATTTTTATTTATAGTTTGATTTGTTATTTTTCATTAGAAAAGTTACTTAATCTCACTGGGTCTCAGTTTTCCTCATCTGCAATTCAGGTTGTTCTTTGAACCCCATGAATTAATGCATGTGAAACACCGGTAATCTAGATGGTGAATGGGATTCTCAGCAAAAGTTCACCATTGCTACTATTATTATTCATTCCCATGACTGCCAGAAGAAGTTATTTCCTCATAGGAAGAGAGGTGCTGGGAGAGGCCAGACTGTGCCTTCAAGGACACTCAGCTTTGTTAGTAAGCTAAGAGAGGCCAGAAACTGGCCACACCACACACACACACACACACACACACACACACACACACACACACACACACACCCGAGTCTTAAGGGAACTGGGCCTCAGAGGATTCAGGAATATGGGTAATAAAAAGGAGGGTGGGTCTATGAAGGTAAAGACCCTAACCAAGGTTCAGAAGTTAAGCTCTGAGAATCCAGTGGGTCTCTTCCAGTAGGTAGCTTGAGGTGAGCTTGGACAGATCTGGCCGGGTCTTATATGCCAGGCCTGGACTTGATTTAAAAAAAAAAAAGGCAAACTTGAGGTATGACATGGTAGCTCGTGCCTCATCTGCCTTGAGAACTGTGGGCTGACACAGTGGGGTCGGTGTGAGAGGCCTTGAAGAACTGTGGGCTGACACAGTGGGGTCAGTGTAAGAGGCTTCGTCGGTTGCACAAATACCAGGAGAATGGTGATTCTGTGGGCAGGAAGAGCTCAGAAGGAGCAGGGAGCCCCACAGGAACAGAGGGCGAGTTTGTGGGGCTCAGGGGAGTCCTCAGTCTTTAGTCCTATCCAGGGGGGTTTACCAAAGGGATCTAAAGGACCCTTGTCACTCATATCCAGCTTTGGGATAGAGAAGGTGCCTAGGGAAACCTTTTGGAATTTTCCAGATCCTGCTGAGGAGGCAGGAGGTTCAGAGAGGCCCAGTAGTCGTCTTCAGACAAGTACCAGCTTATCGTGAGCCAGCTAAGATTCAGGGGCTTTGTGCCTGATGTCTTATTAGGTACTGAAGGTACTTCGGACCAGTAAGTGTTTTGCAGATGAGAATGTAAATGCCCAAGGTCGAAGAAGAAATACATGGCAGAAGTGGGCCCCAAAGCCACATCTGCCGATTGAAGGTGGTGGTTACAGGGTCCCCTTTCCCACAGCCCTAACTCGCTGGATGTGCGGCTCGGATTCAACCTGTGCCAGGAAGAGGTGGAGTTTCTGCAGAGGCGGAGGGTGGTGGTGACCAAGGCACTAAGTCAGGTGCTGCAGCTGGAGAGAGCCTGCGTGAGGATGAGGTGAGTACGAAGGGCCACTGCCTGGGCTGAGGGTCACTCTGGGTTACACCGGTCCCCCAACTCCGTGTTCTACTCTATCCTAGGGTGACTGCTCTACCACCTGGATTTCTGCGTTTGCTCCAGCTAGTGAGGGGGTAGTTCCAGGACACTGCTGCTTGTGATTCAGTTGTGTGTTCACCAGGGTAGGGGTGGGGGCTCCTGGGGCTGCACACACACACACACACACACACACACACACACACACACACACACACACACACGAGAGGGCTGGGGAGAGGGAGATGGAGAGAGAGACTAAGCTGTCTTACTGACACAGCATGGAGATGGGATTCTCACCCAGCCAGGAGACATTTTCAAGTTCCAGCACCTCAGGCACCCAGCCCAGCCTTCACCCACTTGCTCTTTCTTCCCTCATGTGCACATGTACCCATCCCCACTGGAAACGACAGCTGAAGGAAGCTGAAGAGAAGCCTCTTCCCCTGGAGGCAGCCATAGCGCCTCTGAACCTCCATCTTTAGTCCGGGGAACAGGTTAGCCCCCGAGTACCTTGCTTCTGAAGCTAACAAGAATGTAGGCTGAGACAGGACCAGGACTGGGACAGGACTTCAGCTCTAGGAAAGATCTTACGGTCCCCACTAGATGGAGATAGGAAGCCTCCCTTAAACCCATGTTACTTCCCGTATCAGAAATGTGGGTTGTTGTTGTTTTCTCTTACTCTCACAAATACTGCATAGACTGAGCATGTATCATGTGCCAGTTCAGGGACAAGTGCCCCAACATCACTGCCATGTATAGGTGTCAGTCAGTCACCATCCATGATCCACACATATTCCCCTCAGCCTCAGTTTTAACATCTATTAACAAGGAGCTGGGTTGAGTGCTCAGAACTCTTTTATTTATTTATTTGTTTGTTTGTTTGTTTGTTTTTTGAGACAGGGTTTCTCTGTGTAACAGTTCTGGCTGTCCTGGAACTCACTCTGTAGACCAGGCTGGCCTCGAACTCACAGAGATCCACCTGCCATGAGATCACTTCATGTCCTTGTCTGGGAAGGAGCCCTTTCTAGCAGTCTGTTCTGTGCCTACAGGTACCACAGATAGCCATCATGGCCACAGGAGGTGGCACAAGATCTATGGTTGCCCTGTATGGCCACCTGCTGGGACTGCAGAAGCTGAACCTTTTGGACTGTTCTACTTACATCACCGGCTTGTCAGGTGCAACCTGGTAAGGAACTGGGCGCCCTTGTTGGTGGAGCCCAGAGGAAGTAGCAAATGGGTGTGGCCTGGGATCTGGTAGAGCTCTGAACTTTCCCATCCCAAGTAAAAGTGATTCATGATGCCTGGAAAGCTCGGCCATGCCCAGCTGTGGGAGCTGGGGCATTCAGTTTAATTCCTTATACTCAGTTGCTGTATCTGGAAACTTGGGTTGACAGTAGGCTTGGCCTTTCCCAGTGTTAAACACAGAGCCGCTGTACACATTGGCCATTATTGGCTATGTCCTTGGGGCTGTGGCAGCAGCCCAGAAAAACATGGTGGCCAACGATGAGTGAACCTGGTGTTGCCGTCTGTCCTGGTGAGATGCAGCCACCCTCTTAGGGATGGGCCCAGTCCCTCAGGATGGGTGGAGCTAGCCCAATTGCTCTGACTTGCTTCCCTGCAGACGCTCAATACTATCCTTTCTCTGTATCTCTGTCCTGTCAGACCCCCTCAAGAGGCAGAAAGGAACAAGCAGAGCTTGCACAGGGCTGCCTCCTCCCACTCTGCTGCGACAGAAGGGAAGTGGGCACTGGGCCCCCGAAAAGGAAGCCAAGGAAAGTCAGCCTTAACAGTCCGGCATAGCACCAGGAGCCAAAAAAAAAAGTTTGTTTATATTTAAATCATAAGGAATAAAGGAGCTTGTAGGTCAATGAAAGTATTTCGATGAATGTCATTAATACAATTATCTTTATATGACATAGTCATAGCATAGCCTTTTTAGTATTTTTTTATAGTGGAAGTGGTTCACTAAAATCATCAAGCAGCCCTGTGACCACAGGAAGCCTCTTAGCCAGAGCTACACCTTACTCTGTGAGGGACTGAGCCCTGCTGTGGCTTTTCTCTTGATGGAGCTCCAGGTAGCTGTTATCAGAGGGACTGGATGTGAACTTGTCCTGGGAAACCCCTTGGCTCACATCTACTCATCCGATGCCTTGGCTAGATGGGCCAGAAGTTATCAGGGCTGCCCTCTGCACCACGCACAGCTGTCCATCAACATCCAGGAGGGAGTGGTCATAGGATATCCAGGGGGATATCACTGTCCGCTGATGTTCAAGCCCCTTGTGTACATGACATGGTATCTGCGTAATGAAGCCCTAACTGTCCTAACAAGTACCTTAAGTCTTCTAGCACCGAATCCAATGTAGTCGCTGTGTAAGTAGATACTTAGTTCCGTCTCAGTAACGACAGTCCATAGAGGCTCAGTAAACAGGAAGAAAGTTCTGGATAATTTCCTTCTGCAGTTGCTTGGGTTTCTAGATGAAGAAGCTGCAGGTCCACCCATAACTTCCCTCCTGTTATTTTACAGACAGAGAAGCAGAAGCGCTTGCCCTAGGTGTCAGGAGTCATAGGCCTGGGATTGGAATTCAGTCCAGGGCCCGTGTTCAATGGCAGCACTAGAGAAGCACTCAGCTATTAAAAGCACATAACTGCTCCTGCAAAGGATCCAACTTCAGTTCCCAACACCCACGTCAGGCAGCTCACAAGGACCTGGAACTCCAGTTCTAGGGGGAGCCAATGCCTCATACAATTTTTTTTAAGATGTATTTATTCATTATGTGTACAACATTCTGCCTGCTTGTATGCCTGCACTCCAGAAGAGAGTGCCAGATCTCATTATAGATGGTTGTGAGCCACCTTGTGGTTGCTGAACTCAAGACCTCTGGAACAGCAGCAGTCTGTGCTCCTAACCTCTGAGCCATCTCTCCAGCCTAGTCTCATATAATTCTTCTAAATAATAATTATTATACCTGACATGGTGGCCCAGCACTCAGGAGGCAGAGACAAGTGGACTTCCATGAATTCAAGGCCAGCCTGGTCTATATAGCAAGTTCTAAACTACCCAGGGCTACATAGTGAGACCTCCATCTCAAACAAAATAAGTAATGATAATAAAATAAAATATATTTAAAATGATAACTTGTTTCAGCAGGCCTGGCGGGGGTGGGGTGTTGTATTTGCTTGGACTGCTGTGTGGTAGGCAGAACAGAGAGAGAAGCTTCAGGCCCAGCCAGAATGTTAGGGGGAAAGGCTCACAGGTCCCCTGTACTAGGGAAAACATGGGGAACATACCTTTTAAAACAAAGATTAGCAAGCTGAGGGTGGTGGTGCCTGCCTGTTACATCAGCACTCAGAAGATATAGACAAGAAGATCAGGAGTTCAAGGCCAATCTCAGCTACATACTGAGTTAGAGGCCAGCCTGATCTACATGAGACCCTGTCAATAAATGAAAAATAATAAGTAAATAAAGCACTAAATGAGTTAGGGTAGCTTTTTGAAAGTACAAAAATAACAGAGAAAATTTCATGGAGGGCAGGATGCTATTTGTAGAAGAAATCTGACCATCTTCCATCTCCTTTGGAACCAGTCCTGAGAAGAAGAGGCTCCTGTTTGTATCATTAGGATCCTTAGGCAAATCTCCCTGCCACCAGGGAGCCCTCTGGAACAGAATAAAGAGGGGCCCTTTCCTATGTTGACATACAGAAGTTGGGTCCAGGCCGGCAGAGTCAGAGAGATTCAGAACCCAGCTAAGGGGATCCCTGACCTAGAGAGAAGGGGGTTGGCATTGCTCAGGGTCATGGCCTGGATTTTTTTTTAACTTTTTTTAAAGTTTTTTTTAAAATTGTGTGTGTGTGTGTGTGTGTGTGTATGCACATGCCCACATGGAGGACAACTTGCAGGAGTTGGTTCTTTCCTCTCACCACGTAGGTCCCAGGGATCAAACTCAGATGGTCAGGCTTGTCGGCAAGAACCTTTACCTTTAGAGCCATCTTACTGGCCCCAAACCAGGGCTTTGAACTCAGCCCAGGGCCTCTGTTCAAAGACTGCTCCCAAAGAGCTATAAAGTTAATGCACTTCAGCAGAGCCATGTCCCAGCTGGACTTCCTTGGAGCAGGCAGGAAACAGAGAGGACCTTGGGCCTATCCCTGCTGCCCACCCACCATAGTCCATAGATAGGTTAAGAAGAAAAAGAGGAAGTGGAGAATGAGAAAGGGGGAGAGAGATGAGGAGGAAGAGCAAGGAGAGGAAATAAATCATCTCAAAAATTATTTATGCACATGGGTGTTTTGTCTGCATGGTTGTCTGTGCGCCATGTGCGTGGCTGGTGCCTGCAGGGGCCGAGAGAGGCATTGGATTCCCTAGATTTGGAGTTACTGATGGTTGTAAGCTCTTGTGTAGGTACTGGAAATAGAATCTGGGTTGTCTGGAAGAGCAGCCAATGCTTTTGACCCCTGAAGCCCAGGAAGTAAATCTTTAATCAGCGTCCAAATCATGGGGATAAATATGGTACAACGGAAAGTGTCCAGGATCCTAGAGTCAGCCATTCCAGGGACCAAGCATTGTCCTCAGCCTTGTCTCACCATGGTTCTAGTGTTTCACACAATGGTAACTTTGTGACTTTTTTTTTTTTTTTATAAGAACTGTATGAGCTGGGTACATCAATCACAATCCTCACCGCTTCAGTTAAGGAAACAGAGGCAAAGAGTGCTTAAGTAGTTTGTCTAAGACCACATAGCATGTGAGTGGTAGAGCCTGGTTTTGAACCCAGGAATATGCGGGCCCAGAATCCTAATCTCAACCAACAGGGGATTCCTGATGTACAATAGGCATTCAAGAGAGGGAGCCATCAATTATGAGAAGTGATGTTTGCCCTGCCTCTCACCACAAGGCCCTTCTCATACTGTCTCCTCCAGGCCCTCTGCCAGGTCGGGGACTCCCCATGATCTTCTGTCCTGTCTGGACATGGGGTTGATCAGATCAGGGCTGGGATAGCTCTGTTAGCTGTGTGTATGTCTCTCTCCAGGACTATGGCTACCTTGTACAGTGATGCTGAGTGGTCCTCCAAAAACCTGGAGCCTGCTGTCTTTGAGGCCCGGAGACATGTCGTCAAAGACAAGATGCCCGCCCTCTACCCGGATCAGCTCTGCAAATGGCAAAAGGAACTCCGCCAGCACAACCAGGAGGGCTACAAGACCACTTTTACAGACTTCTGGGGCAAGCTGATTGAGTACAGTCTAGGAGATAATGTGAGTGTGCAGCCTCTCCAGGGTCCCACCTGCCTAGACTGATATCAAGTCACATTCTTTCTTCCTCAGAGAGTCTGAACCTCCATGGCCAAAGATGCTAGGTTAGGCTTGCAGGTACATCTCAGGCCATGGCCAAAGATGCTAGGTTAGGCTTGCAGGTACATCTCAGGCTGGAAGAATCATGGGGTGTCCAAATACATATTGGAGGAAGATGGTGAGGTCATCTTTCACATCCTTTTCAGAGGACTGAGACCCCCATGTTGGGCCAATCTGGGTGCCCCCCTGCATAGATGGAGCATAGCTTCTGAAACCATATCAGAACATCTGTGGGAGAATATTGGTTGTAGTATTAAGGCAACTCTATGTAGTTAAAAGGGAGGTTTATTTTGTGGGGTAACTTACAAGTAAAGGGATAGGTTACAGGGTCCGGGAAAGGTGTAGTGCAGTCCAGCGGTGTTCTCTGGAGAACTCTGCTCGGTCTACACCAGCGTCCAGGATCCAGGAACCAAGCTAACTGGCACATCCGGATCTCAGGTCTTAAGGGCTTCTGTCTCAGCCCTGGCTTGTAGGCGTGACAGTTACTGAAGCCTCAATGGGGGTAGTACTTCCAGATCAAAGCTGGAATAGCTACCCACTACAGGAGAATACGAGAAAGAAGCTGGGCAAAACTATAGAGCTGTCAATCATACTTCTAGTCTGACCCCACGTGGAGACAGAAAAGCCAAATAAAGCATTCACTGTGTGAGTTCTGTATGACCTAAGAAGGCTCACAGCAAGGACTTCGTGGGTCCTTTAGTCAAAGCTATGTGCTGTATTCTGTGTTCCCTGGATGAGTCTGCCTTGGCATCTCATCACTAGGCCCAAGGAGATGTGGCCCCAGCGTAGACAACCATAGATTTCAGGGAGCAGCAGCCAGGGCCGTTCAGTGTTGTTCTTGGTCACTGGAGGTCTTCAGGGTTCATGTTCATGGCCACTATAAGGAAAGAGACCTGGCAAGGTTCCTTCTCATTCTAAGAGTCAATAGCTAAGTGATGTTCGTGGCCACTATAAGGAAAGAGACCTGGCAAGGTTCCTTCTCATTCTAAGAGTCAACAGCTAAGTGATACATGTCCCCCAAAGAGCCTGCCTGTGTGGGATACAGCTGATGCCAGCTGTGTGGGATGTGGTAGATGGGAGTAGGGAGTCCCTAAGAGATGTGATCCTGTACATCAGGGTGAATTCAGCCAATACCCAGATCTGTCACAGCAGGCTTTAGAAAAGAACCACCTCTGGTTGTTGCTTGGCTCCAAAGCAAGTCTCCCACTTACTTCCATCCAGGCCACCAGATCTTGGCCCACTTCCAAAGGTGTCTTGGAGGCTCTGAATTCAAACCAGAACTTCCCAGAAGGAAGATGAACAGCATAATATCTTCCAACAGGTTCCCTCGGTTAGGTAATCAGATATTGTGGGCTGGGGAAATAGCTTAATGAATCAAATGCTTAAGTGCCCAAACTTGAAGACTGGTGTTCAGATCCCCAGAACCCACGTAAAAGCCGGACAGACATGGAATTCCCTGTCATACCAGCACTTGGGAGGCAGAGACAGCAGCCCTGGGGCAAACTGGCTACATAGAAATCGTTAAGTTCCAGATTCAGGGAGAGACCCTTAATAAACAAAGTGAGAAGCAATGGGGGGAACCATATGACATCACACACACGTACATATACACACACACTTACACGCATGTACACAAGTCCCCCCACACACATGCAAACATGCCTAAGCATACCACACATACACACACATCAAAAAGAAAATGGAATGAGACATTTGGAGCAATCAACAATAACTTGACTCATTTTTGTTGTTGTTTTAAGATAAAAGTCTCATATTATATAGCCCAGGCTAGCCTGGGACTCACACTGTAGCTCAGGCTGGCCTTGAACTTGTGGTAATTTTCCAGCTTCAGCCTTCCCAGTGCTGGGATTACCTCCCTGTGCTACCACACTGGGCCAGCTCTTACTCCTCTTTCGTTTTTTTAACTTAAAGAAGGTTATTTAGGTTTATTTTTTGTGTATGCGTGCTTTACCTCCTTGTGTGTACGTGCACCACACGAGTGCCTGGTGTCCACAGGGGTCAGAAGAGGAGCCCACAGATGTCCTCAGCGGGAGGAACAAGTGCTCCTAACGGCTGAGCCACCTCTCCAGGCCCCTCTCATTCTTTTAACTAATTACCCCCTGCACGCCAGGAGCGATGCTGGCCATGAGGATTCAGAGAGGAATAAGATGTGGCCTGCCTTTGAAAACCCCTCTCCAACCTGACCCCATGATGAAGCACGGGTCGGGGGCAGAGGTTAAGGGTGTTGGCTTCTGGATTCAGATAAAACGGATTTGGAATTCTTGGCCTGCTCTGCAGAACCAGGATATCCACTATTCCTTAGTGGGAATTCCACCAGTGAGTAATTAACATTTTTAAGTTAAAAGCTGAGCATGGTAGCACATACCATAACCAGTGAGGCAGAGGATTGCCTCGAATTCAAGGCCAGCCAGAGCTACCTATAAAGACCCCATTTCAAGCCAGGCGTGGTGGCGCACGCCTTTAATCTCAGCACTTGGGAGGCAAAGGCAGGCGGACCTCTGTGAGTTTGAGGCCAGCCTGGTCTACATGTAGAGCAAGTTCTGGGACAGCCAGGCTATTTAGAGAGACCCTGACTCAAAAATAAACAAACAAAAGGACCCCATCTCAAAAAAGAGAAAAAAAATATTTTTTGAGGCGGATTCTCATTATGTGTCCTTGACTGGCCTAGAACTCACGATATAGACCATGCTGGCTCAAATTCACCTCATGTGTTCTTGTGTTTCACCTCCATGCGTGTACCTGGTGCCCACAGAGGTCAGAAGAGGGGCTTGGATTCACCTGCCTCTGCCCCCCACGTGATGGCATTAAAAGCATGCAACACCACAACTGGCACCAAGAAATGTTTTGAGCAATAATAATAAACAGCAACCCACATGATGAGAAGAAAACACCAAAGCGTTCTGGGCTAGAATAAGTCCGAGCGTGTTGCAGATCTGGAGTGCAGAAGAACTAGGCCAGAGGAAGAGAAGCAAGGCTAGGAAGCTGTGAGAAGGCCTCTGCTCTTGCACTCTGGCTATGGCAGGAGCCTCTTACCCTCCAGCCCCCTTAACAGTAATATCCGGCTGGGCCCTTTCCTGAGTCTGTGGCTTTGTTTCTAGAATATTCAACTCTGTAGTGCCCAGATCTCTGGGTCCAGTTGTGATAAACACCCTGTTTTGCTTCAAAGAAGGTCTAAGGGGTGTTGGGTGGCACACACGTTTGCCACGCCGCCCAGGTTCTGGAGTCAGTGCGCAGGGTAACCACGGTCCTCTAGGACCTCAGCTCTGCCCCATCTGCACTGACTGATGCCCTTTGGGACAGTGAGTGGCCCAGGCCTACCTGCAGGGCTTGCCGCGCTGGTTCCACCACACAGGACACTGAGGACTTGGGGCTTGCCCAGACTGTCGCCTGGTTTTAGGTTTCTAAGCCTCCAGTTGAGAAAGGGAGTGGGAGAGGAAAGGGAAAAAAGAGAGAGGAGAGAGAGAGAGAGAGACTTAAATTTTAAGAGAGCCCAACACACCAAGTTAATAAGACAGAAGAAATTCCTGGCGCTGCTCGGGTTCCAGTGATGAGTGGGAAGTAATGGCGATAAAAGGGGACCGTGGTGGCTTTTCTTACCGTTACCATATCCTCTAGCCCCTGAGGTGTGAGAATCCTGAGACCCCAAGAGACAGCCTTCAATTACAGAGCCAGCCCCACCCCACTTACGGCCTGTGATGCCAGACAGCCCAAGATGATGTTATATCTTCTCCAAGCGCACCTGAGAGTTGGCATCTGGAGTCACTGCCGCTTATACAGCTGCCCGGGGTGGGGTGGGGGTGGGGGGCGCCGGAGTCTGGATGTGGGTTCAGATAGCTCTCTCGTTCTTCACTGACTGCTTGCCAGCCACCTCTCCTAACCGCCGGTGTCCCTACAGAAATATGACTGCAAACTGTCAGAGCAGCGTGCTGCTTTGTGCCGGGGGCAGAACCCTCTGCCCATCTACCTCACCATCAATGTCAAGGATGATGTAAGCAACCAGGATTTCAGAGGTAACACCGGCGGCTAGTGACTGGGGCAGGGTGGGGGTGAGGGGCTTCTTGGCGGGTACAACACACACTTTGTCCATCTCCACATCAAGAAATAGTGCCCCACAGCTGAAGAACTCTCCTTCATGAACGGGGCTGATTTCCCATGTTCCTTAGCTTGCTGGGGCTTATCTGATGGGTCCGTGGGAAATGGGTGAAGGATGAAACCCTAAATTTTTGTTTTTGTTTTTAGGCTGCCCAAAAGGGGAGCCTAGAAGGTTTAGTTTTTGTCCCTGTTTTTCCAGCTTTAAGGAGCAAGCCTAACAGCTTGTAGAGCTGTTTAGTCCAGCAGCAAATGCCCCCTTGTGTCCCACACCGGAATTGCGGCTTGCAATTCCAAGCTCCCCGTGGCCCTGGAGCCAGCACTGGAGGGCTGGGGGAAGAAGGGCTGTGTTTATAGCTCCCCAACCTGAGACTGATATTGCTCCCTGTGTACAGAATGGTTCGAGTTCTCCCCCTACGAGGTGGGCATGCAGAAGTATGGGGCCTTCATCCCTACCGAACTATTTGGCTCTGAGTTCTTCATGGGGCGGCTGATGAAGAGGCTCCCTGAGCCAGAGATGTGCTACATGCTAGGTAACTCTCTAGGATACTCAGCCCCAGAGCTGGCCAGGCCGAACTTTGACAGGGCAATGACAGAGAGAATCTTGTCCCAGCGCTGATTGCCTTGGTTAGCCTTGAACTCTCGAACTTCCTGGTTCTGCCACCTCACATTAATCCAGGAGGGACTCCTGAACCTACTTCCGGTTTGTGACTGCCCTAATCTTCCTGCAGCCCTTTAGGCCCAGAGAGACATCAGTAAAGGGACCCTCCAGGACTCTCCCAGCACCCTGGTCTCCTGTGGTCTGTCTAGATCTAGAAGCAGCCTGGGTGTGGAAGGCTGTTAGAAAACCACAGTCCTGCCTTTCTCCCTGTCTGCCTCCAGGCAGCAGTGTGCCTGCGTCCAAGGAAGCCTCAGCCCCTCAGATCCCAGGCAGAGGGGGACCCCAGCAGAAGAGGCAGAGCCGCTGGGAAAGCCTAGCACAGCTCCCTGGTCTTTGCTCCCTGGTTCCTCAGAAGCCAAGTCACTGAGTACAGAGGTCCACTGTGACATCCAGTCTTTGTTCTTCGCTTCAGAGTCTCATCTGGGGGGAAAAAAAAAAAAAAAAAGAAAGATCTGTCTTTATGGCTTCAAGAACAGCTATTCGCCAATTGGTGGTGGCGCACACCTTTAATCCCAGCACTGGGGAGGCAGAGGCAGGCAGATCTCTGTGAGTTCAAGGCCAACCTGGTCTACAGAGCAAGCTCCAGGAGAGGCACCAAAACTACACAGAGAAACCCTGTCTCTAAAAAACCAAAAAAAGAAAAAAGAAAAAGAAAAGAAAAGAAAAAGAAAAACAGCCTTTTAAACTTCTTTTATTTAAATAGGATGTCTATATTCCACTTACCCCAAAGCAACCCATTCCAGAAAGTCTAACTCGAGTCCCATTTCTTTTATGAAGTCTACACAGAAGCCCATCACTGTTGTAATTTTTTTTATTCTTATTATTCTTTACTCTTTTGGGGAGCCCACCACCCAGCTCCCAAATAAATCACATGAAGGCTTACTCTTTCTTATAAATGCCTGGCCTTAGCTTGGCTTGTTCTTGCCAGGTTTTCTTAACTTTAAATTATCCCGTCTACCTTCTGCCTCTGGGCTTTTTCCTTTTCTTACTTCTGTATAACTTAACTTTCACTCTTACTCTGTGACTGGCTGTGTGGCTGTGTGGCTGGGTGGCTGGCCCCTAGAGTCCTCCTGTCTCCCTGTCTCCCCGTCTCCCCCCCTCTCCTGCCCTCGCCCTCACCCTCCCACTCTTAGATCTCTCCTTCCATTTATTCTCTCTCCCTGCCAGCCCCGCCTATCCTTTCTCCTGCCTCACTATTGGCCGCTCAGCTCTTTGTTAGATCATCAGGTGTTTTACACAGGCACAGTATCACAGCTCACAGAGTTAAACAAATGCAGCAGAAGCGAATGCAACACATCTTTGCACCATTAAACAAATGTTCCACAGCATAAACAAATGTAACATCCACAACATACAGCACACAGTTCTTTCTCTCCCATGAGCCCCTGGTCTAGAGCCCATGTGGTTCTGAAACCTGTAGTTCAACTTGAACCCTGGTTCCTCACTTGTTAGCTGTGTGAAGTTGCCTAAACTGCCTAATTCCTCTGGATCTGTTTTCTCAGGTCCATGTGAGAAATTTAAATAGAGAATATAATGTTAGTATTGGCTTGTTATGATAGCCCAGGTAGGCCCAACGTTTACGATATAGCCTAGACTAGTTTCAAATTCTTGTCAGTCCTTTGCCTCAGCCTTCCTACTGGGATTATAGATGTGAACCACCACATCTGGTTTTATTAATATTAATATTTTTCATAGTATCATTACATAATTTTTTATAACCTTATAGTATTATTATATAAATTTTCCATTAAAAAATAAGAGCTAGCTTTGTGTGTATCAAGGCTTACTGCATGCCAAACACTGTCTTAAGTGCTTTCTCAGTGTGAGCTGATGCAAAGCTTGGAACTGGGTTTGAACTCAAAGCCTGCCCTTGCTGGCTGTCAGCCCCCTGCTGTGGCTGTCTTGAGCACCCTCCTGCTCCCTGCACTGAGGGAAGGGAGAAAAAGACTGGCCCCATCAGACATTGCCTGGAACTGCTCAGTGGGAGACAGAAATCCAAGTCACACCCACAAGCAGTCTGGCCTGGAGTAGGCATCGAGGCTAAGGCTGGACCAGTGGGATCTGGGTGTGGGGGCAGGGAGCCTGGGGAGAGTTGCTCATGGCTTCTCTGCTTCTCTAGGTTTGTGGAGTAGCATCTTCTCCCTGAACCTGCTTGATGCCTGGAATTTGTCCCACACCTCCGAGGAGTTTTTCTACAGGTGGACAAGGGAGAAACTGCATGACATCGGTGGGTGACAGCCTGGTTCCCCTCTTGGGTAGTGGATCTATTGTGTATGGATCATGAACTAAGGACTGGTTGCCTGTCGCTGTTTCTACATCATCCCCGGGATCCAGACAAGGGAAGGCAGTTGGGCTATAGCATTTTCCTTCACTGGTGGCAGTGGGGGGGGGGGGCAGGGTGGCTATAGGTGGTACTTATGCCGGGGCCCAGAAGGATACCTCCAACATTCGGAGAGCTGATGGTCCTAGGGATCTGTGAGCACAGAGAAAAAAACAAACTTCTGGGCTCACCATCCTCCCTGGAGCCTTCCTTCCTGGGTATCCTCTCTCCCTCTCCATGTCCTCCCCACCCTTGTCTCATACCTCTGTCCTGAGTCCTCTTGGGTTCAGAACCAGGGCTTGGACAAAGAAGGCTTGAACTGCACTTAAAGTGGTTCACTCTCATGGGTCAAGCAGTCAGGCGCTACCCCAACTTCTGTAACCTGCCCTCCATCCACCCCTTCCCCCCGCAGAAGATGATCCACTCCTGCCTGAAATCCCCAAATGTGACGCTAACCCCTTGGAGACCACAGTCGTGATCCCAGCATCGTGGCTGTCCAACACCTTCCGAGAAATCCTCACGCACAGGCCCCAGGTGTCTGAGTTCCACAACTTCCTGTACGGGATGCAGCTGCACACTGACTACTTGCAGAACAAACAGTTCTCTAGGTGGAAAGGTACGCCCACTTGGGTGCTTCTCCGGGGCTGGCTCTGTTGGGAGGAAGAAGAAATCGGTATTGAAGTCGCCATAGAGAAAGATGGTCTCCTCCGGTCACGTTAAAGGGTCGAGCTGGCTTGTGGGGAAGGCGGGGCTCGTCCACTTAAGGCTGAGGGCTTGAATGCATCCGGCTCTGCCAGCAGGGGGCAATGCAGGCATTAGTTAACTGACTAACCGCATTATGGGAGCAACAGTCGCAGCTGCAGAAGAAGTTGGCCCCGATGTACAAATGGAGAGATGTGAGCTCTTCTGGCAATCTTTTGGGAACACCTTTCACTGTGAGTGGTGCCCCCATTGTAGCTGAGCAAGTACAGCCTAGCTCAGCCTCACAGCCCCAGGCCTTAAACCACACTCTCATAGCTTTGATTCTGTATGCCTCTCCTTGCTAAGGCTTTAGGGACAAGGTCTAGCGTGCCTCCTCTCCTACCACAGGGATTAATCTTTGATGTTTTATTTGGCCACAGCCTGCAAAGTCCTTCGGTCTGAACTATTATTCTTGTCCTTGCTGTCTGGAGCCAAATGGACTCTGAGTCCATGGGTATCCCTAGTTGATAGGATGTTAAGCCCCTGCTTCTCCACAAGCTCTACAGATGAGTCATGGCAGGTTGTGTGCATAACCCACAGAAGACTTGCTAGAGCCTCAAGAGCACGCTGCTATGTGTCAGCCCACCCAGAGAAGTAGGACTCCGTGTCCTAGAGAGAATGTGGGAGGCTAGAGGCCCAGGCTGAAGAGAGCAAGCTCCAGGCAGGGTATTCTGGCCATATCAGTGTTTCCACCCGACCCGTAACTGATGTCAGGGCCCCAGGTACGATGTTAACCAGAAGGCTTGACTTTCAGACACAGTGCTGGACACCTTCCCAAACCAGCTGACACAGTTTACGAAACACCTGAACCTGCTGGACACCGCGTTCTTTGTCAACTCCAGCTACGCGCCCCTCCTTAGGCCAGAGAGGAAAATCGACCTCATCATCCACCTCAATTACTGTGCGGGATCCCAGACCAAGGCAAGTATAGCAGCGGCAGCGCCGGCCGCAGCTGCTCCCGAGCCGTCACAGAGCCAGTGGCGGGACCTTAGAGACCGGTGCAGCTGTCACGTGGGCACACTCTGAGGCTGCATGAGGGGAGCGAAAGTCGTGCAGCAGGATGCAGGGCCGGAGGACCAAACCTCACCGGCAACCAGCTGGCTCTCACATGCTGGGACTGGGGAGTTTGTTTGAACTCAATCATGGCAGTTTTATTATTGCTTTTAAGCATCTGATGCACTTGGCCATTTTTTTCAGCTGAAAACAATCTTGATGAGTTTATAATAATATCTTGTTTTCCAAATAATCTCAGTGTCCATGTAATCACAGGGCCTCCATATGATTAAACAAGTGACCAGTGGTGGTATTATTATTATTAGTTTTCTCTTTAAGGGAAAACTCTGGTTTTCAGTTTTTCTTTGTTTATTTTAGATTGGGGGGGGGGTGACTTTGATACAATCCCATCCTGAAGCCAGGGAAAGAAAAGGAATTATAGACAGATGGCTGGTATGGAAGCAATAATCATGTCCTAGGTTTGTCAATAAACAACAGTGTGCTTCCCTACCCAGGCTCACACCTGGTCCTTGCACCAGCTCTCTGTGGTAGACAGGACAGCCGCTGTTCTCCCGAGGTCACAGAGGAGGGGACCTAGACTAAGTAGCTAGCTGGAGGGGCATGCAAATAAAGCCAGCTGTGGGACTCAGGGCTCTTTGTGACCTTAAAGGTATTTTTCCAAAGTCCAGCCCTTGGACACGGTCACCTCCAAAATCTCTGAGTGGCAGTCAGGACTCCAGGCAGCCAGGCCCAGCGTCCGTCCATCAATCTCACAGAGGCCACCCGTGTGTCCCCAGGTCTTTGGGTGAAGTGGCCGCAGCAGGGATTCTGTGTTTTCATTCAGGGAAGGAGCTTTCGTCTATATGGGCACCAGCCTGCTCCCTGGGCCTTTTGTCCTGACCTGGCTTTCTTCTAAAAATACCACCCATTGGCCAAGCAGTTTGGGACCAGGGTTAGCTAGGAAAGATCAGGAAAACAGACCCAGGAACTCTGTGTGGCTCACCCACACCCAGGCTTCCAGTGCTCAAAGTGTCCTCCCATGACGTTTCAGCCCCTGAAACAAACCTGCGAGTACTGCACGGAGCAGAACATCCCCTTCCCCAGCTACTCCATCCAGGAGGATGACAAAAGCCTCAAGGAGTGCTACCTGATGGAGAACCCCCAGGAGCCTGACGCCCCCATTGTGGCTTACTTCCCACTCATCAGTGACACCTTCCAGAAGTACAAGGCTCCAGGTAAAGCTCCCTCTATGGTGTGCTCCCAGCCTCTGCTGGAAACAGACAAAAGCCCCTGTTTTCAGACATGTAGAATCTTCTGATGACCCCAAAGGGGAGGCCTGGCTTAGTCCTAGTCTGAATCCAGAGAATTCCCTCCATCCTCCCCATGAACTTACAACATGGTCTCCTGCTCTTTTTTTTTTTTTTCTTTTCTTTTTTTTTTGGTCTCTCTGATGTTTTAGTCATTTAACCATTTACTGATACCTAGCTATGTGGAATCCTGAAATGGATAAACTATGCTGTGTGTGTGTATGTGTGTGTGTGTGTGTGTGTGTGTCCATGTGAGTGAGTGTGCATGCATATAAGTGTATTTGTATATGCAAACATGTCCTTACAACCTACCATAATAAGGATCTATAGCAAGTTCTTCTGCCCCAAGGTGTAGAGCGGAGTCCTGAGGAGCTGGAACTGGGCCAGCTGAACATCTATGGCCCCAAATCTCCCTTTGCCACCAAGGAGCTGACGTACACAGAGGCCAATTTCGACAAGTTGGTGAAGCTCTCGGAGTATAACATCCTCAATAACAAAGACACGCTCATGCAGGCTCTAAGACTGGCAGTGGAGAAGAAACGCACGAAGAGCCAGTGTCCCTCCTAGGCCTGGGGGAGCCCTGTTCATCCTGTGTCTGCTGCTGTCGTCAGGAGCGTCTGCCCACAAAGCCTGACCTCACCCACCGCTGTCCGTCCCTGCTCTCCAGCCAGGGCTTCAGGCAGCTTGGCCTGGGCTTTCGAGTGAAACATTACAAAAGGACAAGGAAGAGAGAGAAAGGAAAGGAGGAGTCTGTCAGGTTTTATACCCCGGGAGTTTCTCTCCACTTCCCAGCCTGGAAGGTGCCATGTGCGCAGGCTCCCACCCAGTCTCAAGTGTAGAATGTCAATGTGTGGCCACACCGAGTGGCTGGTTCCCAAGAGACCTCACCCTTAGAGCTGCAGGCAGAAGTCCCTAAGCCTCCCTCCTCCCATGACCAGAGAAATGCCCAGGAAGACCGAGATCTGCTCTTAAGTTCCTCCGGAAAATGCTTTGTAAATTTAAGGTGATTGCATCCTTGGAATTTTTGTTGTCAATAGTATTTTGTGGTTTATTTTTATTTTTATATTTTACTGTGATGAAGAGAGTATTAGTAGAAAGCCTGGCCTCTGCCACAAACGAAGTCAAACAGATGACCAACCCATGTCATTGACGCCTCTTCAGCTGCCAGAGCCCTGGGCTGGTGTGCATCTGGCCCTGACCAGGACCAGGTCTAAACACCCAGCTCCAGTGAAAGCAGGCGCTGCCAACAATGCCGCAGAAACCCACAGAATAAGGATGTAGGATGCTGTTCGGGAGGCCTGGGCATGTAAGCCCATTAAGCCCAGGCTGTAAGCAAGGGGCACCAGGTACCAGTCCAGTGCATGAAGCTGATATCTCTCTGGCTTCCAGGTGGAGTTAATCATTTCTAAGTATGGATCCTCTTATTTATCACAGAAAATGCCACAGCCAGTTTCTCTAAGTTCTTCTACAGTGACTCGGAGAAAAAGGTTAAGAAGGACAGCCACACAATGGCAACTTAGGACTCTGAGGAAGACCTCAGCTTTGGAGGGGAGTCTCTGGGGGACCCCTGAACCCAGAGACACCCAGATCCAGGCTTCACGAAAGGACAGAATGGGAGCCCTGGGGGTGAGAAAGTGGAAGGTGAAGGGCAGCTAGGCATGCGGCCTGAATGGAACCCAGCGTGCCTGGAAGACAAGGCCCTCTTTCTGAGCCACGTGATCCCTCCACAGTCCTTGGTTGTTGAGAGATGAATGGCACCCAAGATTTTCGTGTGTCTGTTTTAAATGGGCTCCTGTTTCCATCACTGCTATTCAGAGTGTGACTGGGGCCGGCTGTAAACCCAGTGCCATACTGACAGGAACCTGTACTGTGAAGAGCCTGGTGCCCCCCTCTCCTGCCCCCAGGTGACTCCTGTGTAACGTGGGGGAAGAATGGATTCACTGCACGTTTCCATCAGCTCGGAGAGCAGGAGCCCACAGACTCCTTCGAGGTGTTGATAAGCTAGGCTTCCTGGCCTGCAGAGCTGGTCCCTACCCGTGTGATGCCGATGTGAGTGGGCCGCCCCTCACCTCCTCTAGCCCTCCACAGGAGGAGCTGGTTGCCTTAGCCTCTCCCTGACTCATGCAGGGAGCATGAATGATCAGAGAGGGCTGGAACAGGACCTGCACTTGGCCAGGAGACAGCAGTCGTGCCTTGGACTCGCCGTAGCCTGTGACGTGTGTAAGATCACTGTACCGTTTGAGCACAGAATAAAGCGGTCACGAGGGCGAATGTTGGTCCATCTGCTTTCATTGTCTGGTGCTCCCCAGCACTTCTGACCCGGACCCCATCCTCTCCCTGCCCTCACTTCTGCCCTCATCCTGCAGGTCTTCCTTCTCCCTGGCAGTAACTAGAGGGGGCCTGGTCCACCTGAGCCTCTTCGGGAGCTGTGTTGCTGCTCCTCGGGTGGCCGCGCTTGGGTGAGGCCTCCCCTGTTTTTATGAAGCCTCATCAGCTGGGGAAGTATACCTGAGGCAGGCCAGGGTGCTTCAGGCCAGGGTGCTTGTACTCGGCAGGAAGAACTGAAGGAAGCCAGGTGACAGCCTGCACCAGAGGGGAGCGTGTGCTTGTGCACAGCCTGCACCAGAGGGGAGCGTGTGCTTGGGCACAGCCTGCACCAGAGGGAGCGTGTGCTTGTGCACAGCCTGCACCAGAGGGGAGCGCGTGCTTGTGCACAGCCTGCACAGAGGGGGGGGGGGGGGGGGGGGGGGGGGGGGTGAGCGTGTGCTTGTGCGCACAGAGCGCGTGCACGTCAGGGGGGGGGTGGCGTGGGAGCGGTGCTTGTGCACAGCCTGCATCAGTGGTGAGCGTGTGCTTGTGCACAGCCTGCACCAGTGGTGAGCGTGTGCTTGTGCACAGCCTGCATCAGTGGTGGTGAGCGTGTGCTTGTGCACAGCCTGCACCAGAGGGGAGCGTGTGCTTGTGCACAGCCTGCATCAGTGGTGAGCGTGTGCTTGGGCACAGCCTGCATCAGTGGGAGCGTGTGCTTGTGCACAGCCTGCATCAGTGGTGAGCGTGTGCTTGGGCACAGCCTGCATCAGTGGTGAGCACGTGCTTGTGCACAGCCTGCATCAGTGGTGAGCGTGCTTGTGCACAGCCTGCATCAGTGGTGAGCGTGCTTGTGCACAGCAGGCTGGAAAGCGGACCCACCCTCACTCCCGCCTGGGAGTCTCCCCCAAGCTCTAGCACATTGGTTAGAGTCAGGCTGGGGTGCCTAGCTTCAGCACAGAAAGACTCAGGACGACCTGGAACTGTGAGCACAGCTGGTGTTTTCAGGAAGGAGATTTTAACACAGGAGGTCCAGGGAAGGAAAGAAGACACACCCCCGTGGGAGCCCGGGCTCCTGGAGGGAGAGAGAGCAAACTCTCTTAGCACGGGCCATGCACACAGCTCATTGGCTCTGGAGTTACATCTCAAACGGCTGCCGAGAACCCCCTTTTCCTTCTCCCTCCCCAGTCTCTTTTGAGATGAGACACGAGGTGGCCCCAGAGATGCACTGGATAAAATTATAATCTGGTAAGGTAAAACCAGAAGCCAGGGCCAGCGAGATGACTCAACAGGTAAGGCCAAGTCAACCACACCAAACCAAACCTCGCACAAGCCTGGCCACCTGAGTTCAGTCCCCAGAACCCACACGAAGGTGTGGAAGTGTGGACTGTGGCACGTGGCACATACACACAAATGTGGCATGCACACTAACGTGTTTCTATTCCATTAAGAGGAGGGGGTGTAGGGGACGGGGACGCAGAAGCCACTAGGGTTAACAAGGAGTTGAATGTGCGTCTTTCCTTTGTAAACGGGGTTTCTGGTGAGATTCCATGAAAACTGCGGGTTTGTGTCTGGGAAGGGAGCAAGGTCTTAAGCAGTTGTTCATTGTGTGGGAATTCTTGCTCTGATGCTGATTAGAGGCTTCAACTTGATGCTTGGGTGGGAGCTCTTTTTCCTTTCTCATGTCTCCAAAATTTCCCCCTCTCTCTATCCTACCTCAGCAGGGAGGGAACCATGGAAAAACTTTCCCGGGCCATGGTGGCGGAGGAGTCCCATGCCCACAGCCCTCCTGGGCCCCATTGTACCTGAATACTGTCAGCTCCTGTCTCTGCTCCCAGAGCCCCGGGCTGCCCACAGCTTCCTTGACCAGCAGGCCAACTTGCAAATAACTGGAACCTGTTAGCACTGTCGCTACTGAGACATAAGAAGGGGCCAACCAATGATTAAACTTCAAGGAGCTCCCTTCCAGCCCTCCATGGGAGGGCCACATGGAAACTGATCCTCACAGCCTCTGTACACAAGGGCACCGCAGGTGCACACAGCAGGAGCAAAGAGGCCAGGCTAGTGATCCCCTCCCTCCTGGTTTCTACTCAGGAAGAGGGAGTCCCTCCGCGGCTCCTCCTGCTCTCCTGGCGGCTGGTGTTCTATGAGGTCCTGTACCTCTGCTCCTCCCCCACTCCACCCCACCCCATCCCACCCCACCCCACCCCACCCCTCTCCGGGCAACTCCATACTCTTCTTAGCAATCTCAGCTCCACCCATGTAATGGCTGCTTCTTTTTCAACAACTCAACACTCGAGTGCCAGCTAAGCTAAGGCAACTCTCCCTTGTTCTAAACAAAGGCATTCTAAGTCTCTCTCTGCTAACGTCGTTTTTACTCTATAACCTAAAGATCTAAAATTAAGCCGCTCAAACAAAACTGAAGCTCTTCGCTTCTCAGAAATCTGGGCCTCTTTCAGCTCTCCATGCCATCCTTAAGACTGCCTTTCGGCTACCATCACCACCCGTGCCCCACCCATCATGCCTGTCTTCTGAGCAGCAGGAAAGATCAGGGGTCTTGGGACTTTTGGACTATGACATTACCAAATCAGGCCTAGCCTGTCTGCATCTAGACGTCTTTTCTTTGAAAAAGAACTCAACTCTTATCTAAAGAGAGGGATTACCAGTTGTTTCAGTTCTGGTTTTCTAGTCTCTAACTTTGTAGCCTATAGCCTAGCCTGGAACTTACAATGTAGCCCAGGCTGCCCTTAAACTCATAGCTATTCTTCTGCCCCAGGATCCCAAGCACTAAGATTATAGGCATGTGCCAGCACATCCAGCCTTTTCCAGTCATCTATTTCTCTGAGTGAGGACATCAAATAACCACTGTGTGACTAGGGTCGGAGTCTGTTGGCTTAAGGATCAGGAAGGCAGATCAAAGACAGCTTCTCCACTCCATGTTTGAGGCCTCAGCATGAGTGACTTGAGGAGAAGACTGACGGCTTGCATCTGAAAAGAAGAACCCACTTCAAGATGGCTCTTTGGGCCAGTGTAGCTAGAGTTTTCCTGCCTTGCCCACAGTCAGGACAAATCTTTGTCACCTGCCAGTCCCACAGCCGCTCAGACCCAACCAAGTAAACACAGAGACTTATATTGCTTACAAACTGTATGGCCGTGGCAGGCTTCTTGCTAACTGTTCGTATAGCTTAAATTAATCCATTTCCACAAGTCTATACCCTGGCACGCGACTCGTGGCTTACCGTCATCTTTTCATGCTGCTTGTCAGGGTGGCGGCTGGCAGTGACTCCTTCTGCCTTCCTGTTCTTTTATTTCTCCTCTCTGTTAGTCCCGCCTATACTTCCTGCCTAGCCACCGGCCAATCAGTGTTTTATTTACTAACCAATCATTTGCCATACAGACTATCCCACAACACAGCCAAGTGCAGACCATCTCAGACACCTGCACTCAGGCCCATGGTCCTGATCATCCTCTGTGCGGACCTGCTGGGTAAAGCCACGAGGAACCCGAGAACGGGCTCCCACAGGACATACAGAACATCCCACAGCAGGCCAGTGAGCTGGTTCAGTGGGCAAAGCGCTTGTCATGTAAGCCTGACTGCCTGAGTTCAATCCCCATAACCCACATAAAGGTGAAAAGAGGGCTGACTCCAGAGAGTTGTCCTCTGACTGCCACAAACATGCCAGGGCAGCCATGAACATACATGCATACATCATGCACATACACAATAATGTAAGTGAATAAATAGACTTAATAAGTTTTTTTCAGTTAATCTGGTGGTTTTTTTTTTTTTTTTAAGATTATAGTATAATGACATAATTTCTCCTTCCATTTCCTCCCACATACCTTTTCTTGCTCTCTTTCAAATTCATGGGCTCTTCTTTGTTTTTTTTTTGTTGTTGTTGTTTGTTTGTTTTTGTTTTTTTAAATGATGGCTTCACTCACTTCTCTGACCTGTGTTAGGAAGTCCAGGAAGGTTGGACAGACTCACCGAGCTCTCAATCAGAGCACCTTCCTGTGATCTTCCCTGTGGCCAGTCTCCTGGGTGAGGCTGAGATGGTGGCATCTGCTGGTCTGTGTGACTAGGTACAGAGCACAGAGCTGTGCTTCCACAGAAATCTATTGGGGGAAGTCATCACAAGCCAGGCCAGGGACCAGAGAACTCACCTCCAAATAAGAGACAAGTCAAAAACAAAAAAAAACAAAACATGTGGCAATGTTTTAAATCATAGCCTGTAGTATTTGAATACTTAAACACGGCCTTCGTCCTCATCTACCAGGTAGACATCATGTTCCAGGTTCTGTTGTTAGCATGGTTCATTCTACAGACAAGCTGTTGGTTAGGAATCGCAGCTTTGTCTCTGAAAAGTGGTGACTCTAATGAAGTCCACAGGGATGAGGTCTAAGGTCCCTGCACAGAGTTCAGGAGCCTGCTTCTGCTGGCTCTTTGCTTTTCAGTCCCCTCTACAGTTCTTGGCCTCCAAATCATAGGAGAAAAAAAAAAAATCAAGAGCCAGGCATGATGGCACACACCTTTAATCCCAATACCCTGGGAGGCAGAGGTAGGCAGATCTCTGTGAGTTCAAGGCCAGCCTGGTCTACAGAGTGAGTTCTAGGACAGCCAGAGAAACCTTGTCTCAAAACACCTCCTCCTTAAAGGAAGAGGGGGAAAAAATCAATTTTCTTCCTGTTAAGAAAACTTCCTGGAAGCCCTACACCTTGGGCTCAAATAACTCTGACTCAGAACTTAGTCTCATGACCACACTTGCCTGCAGGGAACTTGGAAAATTTAGTTTTTTACCTAGATGGCAATGTGCCTGAGTACAAAGTCAGAGTCATCCTGCTAAAGGTGCCTTCCCTTAAGTACCTGCAAGACACCTCTGCCCTCCTAACTACATTCCAAGTGACCTCAGTGACGTAGAAAAGTGGCCACAGAGAGAGCAGAACAGGGGTTGAGAGGGATGGGGGCTTTCTTCACAGGCCAAAGGAGCTGCTCTCTCCTCCAAGGCCTTTAAGGCACTCTGCAGTGGAAGGCGCTGGCCTTCATAATCGTCCATTGAACACATTCAGCAACCAGCCATTGAACACAACCCAAGACAAGCCCGTGACCAAGGAGTAAGGACAAAACCCTTCCACGGGAATAACGATAGAACTTTGACAAATATTACATTTGTCTCCCATACACAGACTCCATATGTTTTAATTCATTTATTTTTGCCACTTTATGTGCATTGGTATTTTGCCATGGATGTCAGGTCCCCTGGAACTATAGCTACAGGCAGTTGTGAGCCGCCATGTGGGTGCCGGGAATTGAACTCGGCTCCTCCAGGAGGAGCAGTCAATGCTCTTAACCACTGAGCCATCTCTCCAGCCCCCAGAATGCAGATTTAGAAAGAAGTATGAAGGTAGACTAAGGACGATTTAGGAAGAGGAAAGAGTACAGTGGAGAGAAGCGGAGGGACAGGAAGGCAGGAGAAGATGAATGTGAGCCAAGTACACGCTGTGATGTACGGTGTGACTATGTCCTCTGAGGACCTGATGTTGGATCCTCAGCCTCCCCACAAAGGCTAGATGCTTAAGTGCAGGACTGTAACTTCAGGCGGGGCACTGGCCAGGCAGCCTAGTGAGTCAGTGAGCTCCAGGTCCAGTGAAAGACCTTGTCTCAAAAACTAAGGTGGAAAGCAATGGAGGACACTTGACATCCATCTTTGACTTGTACAGACACATGCACACCTGCAGACGTGCATCCACATGAACACACACGTACCCCACATACACAAAATATAATGGGAGGCATAATTTTATACAATGACCACTGTGCTAATAAAGTTGTACAATTATTTTTTAAAAAACTATTTTCCCATACAGCAGAGAGAGTGGAGAATCTTATCATCAGGCTACGTTTTTTCCCCAGGATTATCTAGCACAGCACATGTCCAGGCCTCGCTGTAGAACCGCAAGTTGTAGGATTAGCTTGAAAAAAAAAAACAACTGACTTCGGAGGAAAAGCTGAGTGGAGCCGGGACGGTTCAGTGGGAAGAAAGCACAGCAAAGGAGAATGGCAGTTTAGAAATGGATGCAAGAGGACGATGGGGAGGACCAGTCACCTCTCCTCTAAGTCAAGGACTTAGCGAGAGCAGGAATGCGTGGGGCAGCTGCAGGAAGCAGAGGGAGAGAAGGGAAGGGCGGGCACCATGGGTGCTGGGTGGGGAGCGAGGCATGCAGGCATGCACGGCAGGACTTCCTTTCCATTTCTTTTAAAGGACTAAAGGCAATTCATTTATGTTTCTTCCTTACTTTTCTTTCCTGCTTGTAAAGCAAGAATGCGATTGTTCTGTAAAGTTTGAAAAAAGTTCTAAAGCCCATAAAGACAAAACTAAGGTTATCTATTCCCACACTCTGGGAGCATTACTATTTGGGGGTTCATCGCTTCTATCTTTTTCTTGAGTACTTTAAAATTCTTTAAACAAAAATATGAAATCCTGTACAACCACTAAAAAAAAAATTAAAGTTGTAATTTTTTTTGTTTTGTTTTGTTTTGCTTTGCTTTTTTTAAGATGAAGTTTCTCTGTGTAACAGCCCTGGCCAATCCTGGAACTCATGTTGTAGACCAGGCCGGGCTCGAACTCACAGAGATCCACCTGCCTCTGCCTCCTGAGTGCTGGGATTAAAAGTGTGTGCCACCACTGCTTGGCCAAATTGTAGTTTGTAAAACACCATACAGGACTGAAGAGATGTCTCAGGAGCGAAGAGCATTGGTCATTCTTCCAGAGGACCCAGGTTCAATTCCCAACACCAACACCCACATGGTGACTCAATCATGTGTAACTCCAGTTCAAGGGAATTTGACACTCTCTTCTGGCCTTTGTGGGTAGCAGACACACATGTGGTGAACAAACACTCAGACAAAAACACCCATACATATAAAATTAAGTTTATTTTAAAAAAGACCCTGAACCAAAAAGCAAAATACGACACAGTACCATACAACACAAGATTCATCATCTTAAGCCAATTCTGAGTACAGATCGGCAGGAGTAAACATTTTACATTGTTGTGCAACAGCTCTCTGTAGGTTTTCCAGCTTACAAAATGGAAACCCTACCCACTGAACAACACCCTATTCCCTCCTCCCCGAAACCTCTGGTGACCACCACTCTAAGTCTGCTTCCTGTTTCTATGAACTTGACTATAAAAACTGGTCACAGTTGTGACATCCTACTCCAGTCACCTTTCTGTGGCTGGTGTCTTCACCACAGAATACCTTCGAAGATTCACCCATGCCACATCATGTGCCACCCTCTGAGCTACAACCCTAATCCAAAATACTCTGGGTTTTTCAGATCACTCATCTTCTTTTTATGTGTCACAACATCCAATAGCTGCATAGGAAGCCGCCATTTGTTTAACTCCGTGGGGAGACAGCTAGTTGCAGTGTTTTGGTATTATAAATGATAATAAACATCCTCTCAGATAAAGTTTTATTTTCATTATTCCTCAGGATAAATACCCTCTGGTTAGTTTCTTCAACATGTAATTCCTGAGTCAAAAAATATA
Source organism: Peromyscus leucopus (assembly GCF_004664715.2). Classification (NCBI taxonomy): domain Eukaryota; kingdom Metazoa; phylum Chordata; class Mammalia; order Rodentia; family Cricetidae; genus Peromyscus; species Peromyscus leucopus. The sequence goes on along the minus strand of NC_051066.1, from coordinate 96,047,299 downwards.
CCAAGTTTTGGCAACTCATCAAGGAATGACTGACATATAATCACCTGCATGTATTGAAAAGTCCGTAATTTGGGGGTCTGGGGAGATGGCTCAGTAGTTGAGAGTATTGGTTGTTCTTGTCAAGTACCTCGGTTCGATTCCCTGCACCCACTTGGTGACTTACAACCAGCTGTTAACTTCAGTCTCTGGGGAGTCTCATGTCCTCTTCTGGCCTCCTCTTGGACTGCATGTGTGTGGTACACAGATACACAAGCAGGCAAAACATCCATACATGTAAAATAAAATGTTTTTAAAGAAACATAATATGATTAATGTCCTATGTGTACAATGTGAAACTATAACCACAATCAAGGTCGTGAAGGTCATCTTTCATCCCCCAAAGTTTTCTCCTTTGCTCTTCTCTCTCCTCTTTATAACTCTGCCTTCTTCTCCTCCCACTAGGTCATGTGATAGGTGTTTTTACCTTTCCAAGGAACAACCAAACATCTCACAAAGATGGCGGGTCATTTCCCATCTTATACAACTGCCTTGTATAAGGCAGTTACAACTTCTCACCAACAATTTGTATGGTCTTGATAATTTTACACAATCTATTAGGTATATTGTGATGCTTTTGTGGTTTCAATTTTCCCTTCCCTAATGACTAATGATGTTAAAGATGTCACACTTTTGTGGCGTGTCTGTTGAACCTTTTTCATTATTAAAATTTGTTTTTATTTTTAAAACTTTCTCCTTTATTTTTTATGTTTTACCTTCCTGTATGCGTACTATGTGCATGCGGTGCCTGCAGAGGCCAGAAGAGGGCGTTGGTTCCCTGAGTCGACATGTGGGTGTGCGTAATTAAACCTGGGTCCTCTGGAGCTTCTTCTCTTAGTCACCAAGCCATCTCTCCAACCCCTTGTTATTAAATGTTTAAAGGTCTATGCATTCTGGATATAAGCCTTTGTGAAATGTTATCTGTAAATATATTCTCCAACTCTGCACCTTACCTTTCCCATAGTTCTTAAGTTTGACGAAATCCAGTTTATCAACTAATTTTCTTTTATTGGATGTCCCTCTAGGGTTATCTAGAAAAAAATTCCCTACCTTACAACCACACAGATTTTCTCCTATGTTTTCTTTGAGAACTTTTATAATTTGTAAGTTTTACATTTAGCTCCAGAACTCATTTTTAGTTAATTTGAACATAGGGAATGAGGCCTGGATCAAAATTCATGTTTCTCTATACAGGTATCCTATTGTTCTAGAACAATGTGTGGGTCGTGTTTGGTGGTGGTGGGGATGGAACCCACTGCTTCATGCATGCTAAGCATCTACGTTCTAAACTGTTTATATAAAAGACTTTCTCAGCCAGTCTTGGTGGCATAAGCCTGTAATCCTAGCACTTGGAGGCACAGGCAGAAGAATCGAGAGCAGTTCAAGGTTGTTCCCATGTCTCTGGTGAGTTCAAGGCCAGCTTGGGTGCACAGGACTCTGCTCCAACAAGAAAAGCAAACAATTTGAATTATCCACTAAATTGCCTTTGTACTTTGTCAAAAATCAGTTGGCCATGTATGTGTGGATTTCTTTCTAGACTCTGTTCCATTGATATGGTGATTCATCACTAAATGATGGCATGTTCTGAAAAGGCAATGTTAGGCATTGTGTGAGCATCATGGAGTGTACTTACATAAACTAAAATGTGACGTCCTAAGTCAAGAAAACCTTACAAAAGCCCGTTGCCTGCTGCTGAAATGCCATTAGTATATGCTTATTGGATAATTTTTGCATTAATACCACATTGTCTTGATTTTTTTTAGCTTTATTAGTGTTAAAACTAGGTAATATAAGAGCTCCATTTTTGTTATATTTTACATTCTTTTTGTCTGTTCTGGGACCTTCACATCCACTATATGAAATTTAGAATCATTTTGTTAATTTTGACTAAAATAAAAACCTGCTGAGATTTTTATTAGGATTCCATTAAACGAATTGGGGAAAACTGGTTTATTGTTGAATCTTCCGGCCCAGGGACATGATATAGGTAATGTATATCTAGGCTTCCATTTCTCTTAGAAATATACTGTGATTCGTAGCATATAGATCTGGTACATTTGATTAGATTTAGCTCTAAACGTTTGTTAGTTTTGGTGCTGTTCCAAGGGATGCAGATTTTCCACTTCAATGTCCAATTGTTGTTTCTAGCATGCAGACAGAGCTGGCTTTTGTATCCAGAAACCTCACTAATAAATTTACCTCATAGACCAGCAGCTTTTTGTCTGGATATACCATAGTTTATCCATTGTCTACTGAAGGCCGCCTTGGTTGCTTCCAGGTTTTAGTGAACAAAACTGTCATAAACATTCACGTGGCACCGGCCACACCTGGACGATTGTTCAAAATGCGGTTTTACAACTACCTCACGAATCAACTCTGCATTTCTTCCAAGTTCAAGAAGTAATTCATGAGCCGGGTGGTTGTGGTGCACTCGGGAGGTAGAGGCAGGAGGATTTCTGTGAGTTCGAGGCCAGCCTGGTCTACAAAGCAAGTTCCGGGACACCAGGACTCGGTTACACAGAGAACCCCTGTCTCGAAAAACCAAAAAAAAAAAAAAAAAAAAAAAAAAAAAAAGCAATTCATACACGATCTTTCTCCAAATTTTATACACACAAGAATCACCTGAGCTCCATCTCTCAACATTTTAATTTAGTAGGAGTAAACTACTGTAAACTGTAGTGAGAACTAGAGGTCTGTATTTTAACAAGCCTCTCTGGTTATTCCTATGCAGCCGATCTCATTGACCACGCTGAAAAGGCGCTGGAGCGTTTCTCGCCTAGGATGCACAGGTGATGGCCAATTATTTCTACCAGTGTCCAGGTTTTAAACTGGAAAGGGGGCGGCGAGGAGCTGACAACAGCTGTGGTGTATGCTAGTGCTGAAATTAGATTGTAATAATGAGGGTTCCATGCGATAGAAAATCAAATAAAACCAAGGAGAAAAGGGGCCTTTAATTGATCCAGAATTCAGTGGAGGCAGGAGAAATATCCACGCAAATAGACTGAAGTTTATTTCCTCTCCTTCAAAATTTGCCAGTTGTATCAGTGAGCCTGAGTCTCTTCGGCTGTAAACCGGGAGGTAATAACCTGCCAGCGGAAAAGGAACCCGTCCGTCAACTTTCTGAAATTTCCGTCTCCAGGATCCATGTCCAAACGCTTAGGATGAGTCGAGTTCCAGAAGGGAGGCCTCGGGTGGTTCATGCCTGCCAGCTAAGACTTGCCCGGAAGCCGACGCCACCTGGCCAGAAGGATATACCCGGGCAGACGCGCCCGTGCCACCCAGCCTGGGCTACTCCCTCTCCTCGCCTAGCCCTCTAGCCCGATGTCGTCATCAATAATTCATTAAGACGCGCCTTTCCATTGGCTGGAGCCTCCACTCCTCGCTGGCACACGCCCAATGAGGAAGGACCTGAGAGCGCTTCTGCATAATGAGCGCCCGCCCCGTGACGCAGCGGCTGGTGATTGGTCGTCGCGGCAGCGGGGGGGCGGGCCCGGGGGGGAGCGGGCGGCGGCGAGAGCTACCCGGGCGCGGAGAGCGAGCGAGCCAGCGAGCGACGCAGGGTCTGCCAGGAGCGCGGCGGGCGGCGAGTCGGCGGCATGTTCAGCTGGATGGGACGGCAGGCGGGCGGGCGCGAGCGCTCGGGCGGCATGGACGCGGTGCAGACGGTGACGGGCGGCCTGCGCTCGCTCTACCAGCGCAAGGTGCTGCCGCTGGAGGAGGCGTACCGCTTCCACGAGTTCCACTCGCCGGCGCTGGAGGACGCCGACTTCGAAAACAAGCCCATGATCCTGCTGGTGGGCCAGTACAGCACGGGCAAGACCACCTTCATCAGGTAACTCGCCGCGCAGGCTCGCTGCCCCCCGCCTGGGCACCGTCTGCCCTCAGGTTACACGCAGAGCTCGGTGGCCCGTCGCCTCTCCCCACCCCGACGAGCGTGCGAGGCTCCCCTGAGCACGGTGCTGCGAGCCCCCCTTCCTCGCTGTTGCAAAAAGGCCTTCCTTGAGCCTGTCACCCTGGCCTGGGAGCCCGGGAGAGGGAGGGAGGGAGGGCGAGGCTCCAGAGAGCATCATCATCAGTACAGCCTAGGGCTGGAAGTGAGAATGGAGGTATGCGGGACCTAGTTGGAGAAGAAGTAAGCTTCCATCACAGTGGCAATGAATGAATGAATGAATGAATGAATGCCACGGTGGAGGTATTGCCATGTCTTTACGTGCCACCCTCTGTCACAGCAGCTGCCATCCTTCAGCTTGATGGTCTATAGGAAGTTAGCCTGCAGTGTGGCCGCCTCACCAGCCTGTGGAACGAAGGGGAGTGTCGGGTTACTGTTTGCTAGTTTCCATTTCTTCACCCTTGACAAACTGAAAATATTTGTCACGCTCGCTGTCCCCGGAAGCAATAACCGTGCTTGCCCTGCGGTTCCAGTCACGTAGCTCCCTCTGAAGTGACCTGATGAGAAATACTTTACAGTGAAACAGACTGCTCTTTTAATAAGGCATCTTATTTCTAAAGCAACCAGCATATTAAAACTCCTTTTCAGCCGGGAGGTGGTGGCGCACGCCTTTAATCCCAGCACTCAGGAGGCAGAGGCAGACGGATCTCTGTGAGTTCGAAGCCAGCCTGGTCTACAGAATGAGATCCACAACAGCCAGGGCTACACAGAGATACCCTGTCTCACAGAACAAAACAACTCCCTTTCTTTGAGGAGATTTTTGTTTTGTTTGGGGAGGTTTTGTTTTGTTTTGTTTTTTTATTTTATTTATTTATTTATTTATTTATTTATTTATTTATTTATTTTTGAGTTTAAAGCTCCTGTCAGTCGAAGCAAAGTGACTCAACATTTAAGATTTGGATCCAGAATTTTGGAAATCAGAACACTCTCTTCATCATTTGTTGTTCAACAGGTGTTCAGAAAACTGCATCTGTCTTTGGGGTGCATGCCATTTCTGTCATAACGGTTTTGTGACCTACATGGTTCCAACAAATAGAGTAGTTGTTACCATAAGAAATATGTTAAATCCAGGCCCGTAGATACACTGTGAATGAATTCAGCAAAGGAAATACACTGTGTTTTGAAATATAAAAGGAAAGTGGGGAAAATAATGTTGAAATTGTTTCATTTGATGTTTTTTATTAAGCTGAAGATAGTGTTGGATATATTACCTCAGAAATGAAGGGAGATATGTATTAGAGTAACTGGCTCCTTGAAAGATGATGAGTATCTTGCTATGATGGTGCTTGCCTGAAATCCCAGCATTTGGGAAACTGAGGCATGGGGATTATGCCTGCCAGGACTGCCTGGGCTACATAAGCATTCTAGGCTAACCTAGGCTACACAACAAACGATCCTGTCTTCAAAACAAAACAGCAGCGATAAGAACAAAAAACAAAACGTAAGAAACCAAACGATGACAAACAGCTGGTGCATTTTCGGTCTCAGTAGCAGCAGTTGTGAATGATTGGGATAGTAAAGTACCACAAGTGTGGGAGAGAACTTCTTAAGCTTAGAGCAAGTAAGAGAATAGCGTTGTTAAGAATGTTCTGATGGCAGGTCCATAGCAGCACCACCATTTCCTCCTCTTTATCTTTGCCATGGGCTTCACTGTACTGATTCATAGCTAGGGAGCCTCTCCTCGATGCTATCCCAGCCTCGCCTAAAGACGCTGTCTGTAGCCTGGCTAATAAGCAGGCCTGAGATAGTACAACTCGGAACGAAGGGATGTGTATTACTGTTTCCGCTTCAGATTATTTTGTTATATTCTCATTCTTCTCTGCTTCATTGATTAGGAGGAGTTTTGTGGAATAGTGTTACGACAGGTTCTGAGATTTGACTCATGGCTATACTTCCCGGTTAAGCATTTCTTAGTAGCTGGAACTCAGTAGGAGCTACAACCCAGGGGTAAGGGAAGAATAACCTTAACCAGAAGCTTGGACCAAGTGGCTTTGCCATTAAACCAAGGGCCCAAAGTGGACCTGGGGCTTAGAAGATCACTGTGGACAGGGAGCTGGCTGAAGCGACACTTGTGGCACCTGAAATTGGTTGTAGAGTAGAGTAGGAAGAAGTGTGGTCTCTGGGAGGAGAGCCCCAAACAGGGCAGCTGTCCTGGAGACATGGGCACTTTTGGAGTAGCAAACAGGAGAGAGAGCTATGAGAGCTGGCCTTCCTGGACCCTGCTTTTGGTAGGTCCTGGGTGCTTTGCTTCTAGCTGTGAGCATAAAGTGCTCATTCAGACTTGGGGAAGGGACCTGTCTATAACGTCACTGGTTCTTTTCCTTCCAACCAGCACAGGACTTGCTATCATGGAGGGAAATGTTCCTCTTCAATGTAGGGTACAACACTGACTTTGCTATGACCTCACACCTTTAATGAAACTCTGTTTCTCTCTCTCTTGCCTTGGAGAAACTAGGAGTCCCATTGTATGTGGTGGGCCAGGACATTCATCAGAACAGACAGCTAAGTGTGCCCCTTGCTTGATGGAAAGGTCTCCTAGGTGGGATGCCTGAAGAGCCTGGGGCATCAAGAAAATATGCTCACTCCTTGATGGGTGATCACCAGGAGGGGCCGAGTGCCAGGAAGTGGGCAAATTAAAAGAGTGAGGTTGAGGTTGAATGGGAAGAACAGATTGGTACAATCTCCTGTAGGTCATCGCATTGAAAGGCTAGAGGAGGCGGCAGATGTGGTAGAGATATTTGTCAGTCTCTTAGGGTAAAGGCAGAAGAGCCGACAGCTCTATTGTCTGCTTATTTCATTTCCCAAAAGACAGGATATAGAGTAAGAACTGTTAAATAGTCTGCTTCTGACAGGCAAGGAGAAACTGTCTGGAGAAGAAGGGATCGGCAGTGGTGAAAGTGACCGTATCATCTTTGACTTTAATACCGAGGAAGAGCAGGTGTCGGCCTTATCCAGGATTATGTCCAAAGCTTGAAAGGAAAGGGAAAGTTTCATGGGTTGGTGCAGCAGTTAAGAGCACTTATTGCTCTTCCAAAGAACCTAAGTTTGGAGTTTGGTTCCCAGTACACATATCAGGTGGCTCACAACCACCTGTAACACCAGCCCCAGGGAATCCAATGACCTCTTCTGGACTTCATGGGCATCTGCATTCACAGGTGCACACATACCCCATACACAATTAAAAATAAATCTATTAAAAATTCAATTTCAGAACTTCCTCCAGGAAAAAAAAATCACTGGGCCCAGCTGCTACAAAGCAAAATCATTCCACTGTGAAACATGGGAGGCTCCCCGGAAATCAATTAGAACTACAAACTGCAACTTCTGCTCTTAAGGGTTCTACTTCCTCTCTTCCTCCTGTACCCTGGCACCTTCCCCCAAGAAAATGTATTCTAATGAGGAGGAAAGAAGAAGTGACTTTAGAAACTACGTAGGCTGGACTGGGTGGGGCCAGCTCAGTGCTTACCTAGCATGTGTGAGGTCCTAGGTTCAGTCCCCAGAGCTAAAAAAAAAAAAAAAAAAAACCAGTAGGCTTTAAAGGGGCAGAGAGCAGGGCATTAGGTGGGGAAAGACACAAACTGCATCCTGACTGGAAGAGAGTGAAACCATTGGCAGACCACATGGTCTTTTATATTTAAAAAATCTTGATAAGAAACAGAAATCTATTGCATTTCTATAGACTTGAAATGAACAGTTTCAAAGTGACATTAAGCAAGCAAAACTGTTTGTGATAGCATCCAAAACAGATAAGTATAGACACCTGGGAATACGCCCAACAAAAAGCAGTGCATTGAAAACTAGAGTCATTACTAAAAGAAATGAAGGAAGACCAAGTGGAAAACCACCCGCTCTCTGCGGATTGGAGGCCACGGTAAGATGGCAAGGCTCCTGGACTGCTGTTTGTTTGCTGAGGCAGAGTCTCAGTGTATATATTGGTGGCCTGGACCCATTATGTAGCCCAGGATAGCCTCAAACTTGTAGTAGTTCTACTTCTGCCTCTGGGCTTCTAGGATTACAGGGTGTGCCACCATACCTAACCGGTGTACCTGAACTGGTTGTCAGATTCAAATAATTTCTATTAAAATCTTTGTGTTTTTTTTTTTTTATTGTTTGTTTGGGGCAGCAGCAATTGACAGGCTGACTCTATAATTCTTGGGAACTCAGGATTGCAAAAAAGCAGTCCTGAAGAAGAACTCACATTTCCTGATTTAGGATTTATCATGGAACTACTGACAACTGTACCGTGTGGCACTAGCAGAGGGACAGACAGATTAGTGGGACACCGCCCCTGAAAGCCCCAAGATAAACTATTTATTTCCTATTTATGATCAACTGATTTTTGACAGGATACTGTGACAGTTCAATGGGGAAAGATTAGCTTTTTCAGCCAATGATGCTGGGACAACTGGATACGCATGTGCCAAAGCAGTGAAGAGAGATTGGTCAAGGGCATGTGGTTTCTTTTCGGAGTGATGGAAGTGTTCTGAAATTGGGTAGTGGCACTGATCATACAGCTTTGAGAGCGAGCCAGACATGGATCTGCTCTTTAGGAGAGTAGGTTTTCTGACATATGAATTGTATTCCAGTTGGGATTGGGGGTAGCTCAGCCGTGAACGCTTGCCTAGCCTGCACAGGGTGCTGGGTTTAATCACCAGAAATGAAAAATAAAAACAAACCAAAAAAACATTCTTCCAGAATGAAGCAGCCTGTAATTTCCATAATTTCCACTAATTTCCATAATTCTGTAACTAGTGCCAGTCAAGTAACTTGCGCATCTGTATGTGCTAATTTAAAATAAAAAAAACATATTTCAGAGAGAAAACAAAGTGGAAATGAGCTGAAGGAACAAAAGAACAGAGAGCTAGAGAGTCAGTGGATGCTGAGGAGCACAGACAGCTGCCGAGGAGCCCGGTGGTTTATTTCTCCTGTGTGTCTCTTGTCAGTCAGTAGACATTCATCACTCATAATACTTAAAATAAATGTATGACAAGGATTTCTTTTAAAATCCTTAATAAGGACTGGAGAGATGGCTCGGTGGCTAAGAACACTGGCTGCTATTACAGAGGAGCCAGGTGTGGTTCCCTGTATCCACAGGGTGGCTCACAACCATCTATAACTCCAGTTCCAGGGCATCTGACACCCTTTACTGGCCTCCACTGGCCCTGTATACAGGTGGTATACTTATATTTATAAATGTAAAACACTCATACATAAAGAAAAAAATTAATGCTTAATATTATTATGTATTAAACTTTAAAAGTACTATTTTAGATTTAATGTGTCAGTTGATAGAGTGCTTCTCTAGCGTGCAAAGGCTCTGGGTTTCATCCCTAGTACCACATAAAATAGGTGTGATGATACATGCCTATAATTGTGGGAGAGAGAGAGGCAGCAAGAGCAGAAGTTCAAGGTCACCCTTCTCTGCCATAGCAAACTTGAGGCCAGCCTGGGCTGAATAAGACCCTCTCCCTCTCTCCACCCGCCCCACACACTTACATGTATATGTAGGATTTAGTAGGGAAAGGAGATGGAAACTCCAGCATTTTCAGCAAGTTTCTGGTTTGAATCCCATGGGTTCATATACCTATCCGTGTAGAGAGAGAAGACAAAACATGGAATGGGGTCGTCAGCCCCTCATCTACAAGGCTGAAGAGTAGGGAAAAGTGATGCCTCTGGATGCTGTTATCAGAAAAGGAAGGGGTTGCTAAACAGGCTAAATATTGCAGAACCTCACAGAACCTACAGAAACCAGGGGAGGAGAGGGTCCAGAGAACCAGGTAATTCTTGGGGAAAGGATTGAAACAGAGCATATATAGGTGGATCAGCCATCAGGAGCCAAAGTGACCCTGGCAAGAGCTGTGTCAGAAAGTGGTGACTGACGGTGGAAGCCGGGTGGCATTGGGTTGAGGAATGTGTGGGAGGCATGCAATACAGAAAATCCTCAGTGGCAGGGCACTGGAGTGGAGGAACCACTGTCAGAGACATTTTACCGGCTTGCTTAAAGAAGAGCATGACTCAGCCGGGCGGTGGTGGCGCACGCCTTTAATCCCAGCACTCGGGAGGCAGAGCCAGGCGGATCTCTGTGAGTTCGAGGCCAGCCTGGGCTACCAAGTGAGCTCCAGGAAAGGCGCAAAGCTACGCAGAGAAACCCTGTCTCGAAAAACCAAAAAAAAAAAAAAAAAGAAGAGCATGACCTCAACACAGTTATAAGTGGACGGAAGGGGGAGGGCTGTGGGGAAAAAGAACTGGTCCCCGAGAACAAAGTGGAACTGGGGCTTGAGGAAGGGTGGGAAGGCTGTGGTGCGGTTGCTGGGTGACATTGGCGACAATATTCAGCACAGCCACTCATTGTATCAACTGCCTGCAAGTGGCCGAGTATCAAGACAGGTAGGTGTTGGTGGAAAGGACTTTTTTGGTGGGGTGGCGGCAGCAGGTTTGTTTTGTGGCCCTGGGATTTGAAAGAAGGAGGCTGCAGGTGCCAAGCAGTAGTCTGCTGCCGAGCCATGACCTTAACCCAACAAGAGATTTTTTTTTTTAATTTAAAAATTCTCATTTAGACAATTACTTCTGAAAGACATCTACTATACATTTCAAACCTTGGGATTGTGACCAAGAAAGTGTTGGTTCCTAAGTCTGGCTGTATATCTGAATCACCTTTCAATATAAAGATCCCTTGGTCCTGTCTGAGATATCACTTGGAAGGTGGCTGCCAGAAGGTCCCTCTGATTCTTCTGCAGCCTTATCCAGGGAACATCTGAGAACCGTTGATACCAGCCAGTGGGATTATGACAGCTGAACCATCAAGCCTTAAGCTCAGCCTTGATCCAGCAGAGGGAGACTGACTCCAGTGAACTCTACACCTGTTCCTGCTTTATCTAATCACATTTTTGGTAACGACTCAGATAAAGACACAGAGGTCCTGCTGGAGATTACATGATACATACAACTCAGCAAAGTGATGTTTTTTCCCCATTTAATGTAACCTGTTGAAAATTTCTAATGTCACTAGTCTTCAAAAGTAATTTCAAGGGCTGGGAAGATGGCTCAGTGGGTAGGCACACTTGCTCTTGTAAGCCTGAATGCCTGAGTTCAAATCCCCAGCACCCACATAAAAAGGTGGACATGGCTCTTGGGTACCTCTGACCTCAGTAGTGTAGAGTAGAGATGGGTAGCTGAAATAACTAACTAGGAAGCTTGTGGTCCAGTGAGAGACTTTGTCTCAAGTCAATAAGGTAGACAGAGGGAGATGCCTGAAGTACTGCATCTCACATGTATGTATCACCCACTCCAACCCATGCAACATAAATGGTTGCATCTTTCAATATCACAGCTGGAGGAAGCATTTGTTTCTAATCTTGCACTGTTGTGCACAATTCTATAATGAATAATTTTTTTTTTCCTTTCTGCACTTAAGGACTGAACCCAGGGCCTTGGGCTGCTAGGCAAGCGCTCTACCACTGAGCTAATTCCCCAACCCCAAATACTTTTGATCAGAAGACTTTATTTCCAGTTTTTTTTTCCTAGAATAGCCTGAGCATAAATACTGCATTTGAAACAAAACAACAAAAAACTAGGGAGATGGCTTGGGCGATAAAGTGCTTATCATGCAAGGCGTAAGGACCTGAATTCCAATCACCAGAACCCACATAAAAATGTTAGGCATGTTGTTGTGCATTTGTAATCCTAGGATTTAGAGGGGCAGAGACAGCTGGATCTCCAGGGCCAGGCAGCTTCCTCAGTGAGCGCCAAGCCAGTGAGAGAACCTGTCTCAAAACTAAAGGTGGATGCTCGTGGAGGAACGTCACCCAATGTCATCCTCTGGCTTCCACAAGCATATGCACACAGGTGTGGGTGCACCTGTATACACACATGCACACATACCTATGTACACATGCAAAAACACCTCACTATTTTTCCAGGCTTATGCATATTACTAAATTGTTATATCTGCCAATATCCGTGGATACATACTATTTTTCAGAAAGGGTACTCCCAAGTTAAACTCCCACCAGAAATGAGGATCAGGATCACAGTAAATTTGCTTTTTTTTTTTAAAGCTGTTAATGTTGAGCATACAAAATAGTTACTAATTTTATTTGTTTGTGAATTCTGTGAACTTTGCCCAATTTCCATTTCAAGTGCTAGTCTTTTTCATGTCAATAAGTTGGATATTTTCCCCAATTACACTTACCAATAACCTGTTATAATTATTATAAGTATTTTTCCAGTTAGAGGTTTGCTTTTACATTCTAATGAGAATTTGTATGTAAATGTATTGAATATTTATGATCAAATCTAACAATTTATATTTTTGATATATTACTTTATGGTAAGAAGAGTCACTTGGGAAATAGTCATTCATTATCTTTTGTTTATTTTTTCAGTATTTGTATTTCTTTTTGCATTATTTGTTTTATGATTCCCGGGAGGGTAGAGGGCATGCATGCCAGGGTACGAGGGTGACGTTAGAGGACAACTTGCAGAAGTTGGTTCTCTACTTTCAGTGTGTGAGTTCTGGGGATTAAACTCGGATTCTCAGGCTTGGGGGAAAGTTCCCTTATCCACTTCCTGAGCCATCTCAGTAGCCTCTATTTTCCTCTTAAATAGGCTTGGTTTAAAATTTTATGTATTTAAGGCCAGGAATGGTGGCACAAGCCTTTAATCCCAGCACTTGGGAGACGGGGCAGACAGATCTTGAGTTTGAGGCCAGCCTGGTCTACAAAGTGAGTTCCAGGACAGCCAAGGCTACCCAGAGAATCCCTGTCTCAAAGAAGAAAAAAAAAAAAGTATGTATGTATGTATGTATATACACTCTCTGATCCATTTTAAAAGTAAAACTTGTCTTAGTGCTATTAGTTGTTTTTGTCTTTGGCCATTTTTAACACTACTATTAAATAATACTAGCTCTTCCTCCTATTATGTGAGGCTTCTTCATAGGCTGTTATTTAATAGTAGGTCTATTGAGACCTTTCTCTTTGTTATTATATTTATGAATATAATAATCCCAGCACCATACCATATTGAAACACTTTTTAACAAATGCTAACTCCGGATCCTTCTGAGTCTCTTTATTTTTCAACAACTGTTAATTGTTATTTTCTATTACTTGTTGAGAAGAAATTTAAAATCACATTGTTAGGTGCTTCCTTGAAAAAAAAAAATCCCACTGGGATCCATTTGCATGAGAACTGTATTTTATCTAAGTGAGACTTTCGTTTCTGCTCTTCCCACTTTGGTGGGACCTTCTCTCAAGGTGACTGCTTCACTTCTCAGGCCCTCGGCAGCTCTTAGAAATGTCACCCTTAGGGGCTCCAGCTGCTGCCGCTTTTGTAAGGTTTTTCCCTCTGTTATTTATGACCTGCTGTCACTAGTGTGTAGTAAGGTAGCTGCGGAGGTTTTGTTTTCATTCTGGTCATTTGGCTGAAGGAGTATTCTGACATCTTTTGATTAGACAGGCCTGTGTCTTCTGGATCCATAACTGTCAGTTACACTTGTGATGACGTTGTTTCCTCTTGTCTGAGGAACAAACTGAGAATGGAGCATGCCTGTCAAATTCTCATTTTAGTGATTTTGCCTTTGTTATTTCATGTAGAGTATTCATATCTCATGAATTAATCACATGAAGAGTTTTTTCCATTATTAATTTTTAAGGAATTTTATTTAACTGAGTAGTGTGGTAGCATGCACCTTTAATCCCAGCACTCTGGAGGCAGAGGCAGGTGGATGTCTGTGAGTTTGAAGCCAGTCTGGTCCTTTCCAGTCTAGACCATTCCAGTCCAGCTAAGGTTATATAGTAAGATTCTGTCTCAAGAAAATTAGATAGAGAGATAGGTAGGTAGGTGGATGGATAGATAGATAGATAGATAGACAGACAGACAGAAAAACAGACAAAACAGAATATCTGTGAGTTTCAGTTAAGACCATCTGATCTTTCCTTCATACCTGTACTCTGTAGAATGATTATTAGAGAGTATTAGTATTCACAGAAAAAGAAAAGTGTTCTGTAGTAAAAAAAAAAAAAAAAAAAAAAAAAACACTTTTGGAAATACTGTATTCTGCAAAGCCCTTATGAAGAACTACAGTGCTCTAAGATCAAAGAATTTACAACCTAAGTCTGTCAGATTATAAATTACAAATCATAACATCAAAAACAATGAATGTTCATTGTGTGATTGAATGAAAAACTAGAAAAATCAACAGTGCTTCGAGAAATTGATTTGATTCCAAGAGATTTCTCCACCCTCCTGAGAGCATGGAAGGAAGGCACAGGTGCTGATATCATGTTGACAGCTGATGTTCAAAGCACAGCTCAACCCCAAGTAGTACGAATTCCACTGAGAGCTGGAAGAGCCATCAGAGGAGTAAGATTTCACCCAGCAAATTCCAGTTGTTTGGTTCAACAGGGTAATGTCCATTCCATTGCTAGGCACAGCAATTTCTAAAATAATATCACCTAAATAAGCAATCCTAATGATAGTAAGGCAGATTTCATACTTTTAAGAAAGACAGTTTTGCCTGGTATGGTGACGCACACCTTTAATCCCAGCACTGGGGAGGCAGAGGCAGGCAGATGTCTGTGAATTTGAGGACAGCCTGGTCTATGTAGCAAGTTCCAGGACAGCCAGGTCTATATATAGAAAGACCCTGGCCAAAAACAAAACAAAAAACCCTAAATAAAACAAAAATAATAATAAAACAGAAGTTTAAGGAAAAAAAAAATGGAATTGGAGATTGAATTATTTATTTCCAGACTGATTTGGGTGTTGGGGACCAAGCCCAGGGCCTTCCTTATACATGCTAAGCGCCCGCTGTACCACTGAGCTGCTTCCCCTGGCCCAAGTGATGAAAGCTGCCTAGCTACCCAACAGTTAGGAAATGGCAAACTAAATTGATGCCACCTTAGAGTAGCTTCAGCCATTAAGCTGAGAGAGAGTGATGGTTTATGCCTGGAATCCTAGCACCTAGGGGACTGAGACAGGAGGATTACTATGAATTAGAAGCCAGCCTGAGCTACAGAATTAAACTCTGTCTCAAATAAACAAAAAAAAGAAAAAGAATACAGTCTTTAAAATTTGTGTCAAAAATTTTTTAATGGCATAAAGAAAAACTAATGGTGAAAAAAATCTATATGCAAAATTGTTTAGGCAGTTTATAATTTTAGAAGAAAAATTATATCCACAGAAAAAATACTGGATGGAAATATATCAAAATGTTAAAAATAGTGGTGCTGGAAAGATAGCTCATTGGTTAAGAACACTGCCTGCTGCTCCAGAGGACCTGGGTTCAATTCTCATCACCCATATGGCAGCCCACAACCAGTTCCAGTAACTCCAGTTCCAGGGCATCCAGTATCCTCTTCTGGTCTCCTTGGACATCAAGCACTCAAGTGGCGCACAGGCACGCTTTCAGGCAAGAGACTCATACACATGAATTAAAACAAACAAAAAACATGATTTCCAGTGTGTCACGGTGAAGCCCACCTGTAATATTAGCACCAAGGAGGATGAGGAGGCAGGAGGATTGCTGTAAATCAGAGCCTAGTCTGGCTACATAGTAAGACCCCATTTCAAACATAAAACCAAATAATTTCAAGTTCAAGACAAGTCAGAATGGAAGGACTCTTTCTTCCAAATCCTCCCTTTGTGAAATAATGGGTCAAATATTAGCAATAAAAATAGGTTATATGAGAATCCAAATATTATAAGTTGAAATGTTTTAAGACTCATTCTCTTGAGTTAAAAATGAAATTTTTCCATTGATCTCAAGATTGTATTTTCTATTATGTTTCTTTCACACTTGTGTGATTTAAAATTTTAGTATGTAGAGGGTAAGAGGTCCTTGTGCACATAGATAAGCACTTGGGAAAACAGGCAAGTTAAACATGGCAGCCTTGTCTCTTCAAAGGAAAGAAATGTTTGCCTGTTTTCCACCTGAATGCTGGGAATGGAATATTTTATAACTTGGTGATCTTTACTAACTGTAGGGCCAGTCTCACCCGAATGCCCCAGACTATTATGTTGATCCCAGACGTTCCCCTAGATCTTGAGCGTTGCTTCTCAGTCAATAAAACCCATCCTTCTGAGCGGGCCTTGGTGGTGTCTGTGTTGTCTTAGGCCAGGCCAATCCTGACTCCCACAGGCGTTATGTTCACCTCAGTCACTCTCCCCAGACCCTGTCTGGAGCACTGTTTCTGAGTCAACAGAACCCATCTTTTGGAAGAGGCCATGTGTATTTGTAAAGAGTTTCAGTATAAATGTGTCTTAAGCTTTGTTGTACACATGGGACTGAGTTAATTATCAGGAAACTTCTTTTCTGAAATTGTGCTGTGCTTAAATATGGCTAAAATAAACTGCCAGGTTTAGTAAACTCTTTGAACCAGCACCAGCTACTGAGTCCTCTTGAACAAGAGTTTCTTCTTGCCTCTCATGATTGTTCTCTGCTGGCCAAAGCATTTGCAGAGACCCCCACATTAGTAGAGCTGGGCATGTAGTACAGTGCCAGAGGATTTGCCTGGTGTGTTTGAGGACCTGGGTTCAATTCCAAGTACTACTTACAAATGAATAAAACCTTAATAAGACTCAAAAGATTGAGGCAACAATTGGTGTTAGTTTAATTCTCCCTCTTTTCTTATAAAGATTTATTTTTATTTCATGTGTATGTTTTGCCTGCATGTATGTGTGTATATCACATGCATATCTGGTACCCTTGAAGGCTGGAAGAGGGTGTTGGAATCTCCAGGCAGACAGTTGTGAGCCACTATGTGGGTGCTGCGAACAAAACCCCAGTCATGCAAAAAAAGTAAGTGCTCTTAACCACTGAGCCATCTCTGTAAACCCAAAATTAATTCTTTTTAAAAATGTTTTGGTAGGCCAACAAGATGGCTCAGTGAGGAAAGGTGCTTGCTACCAAGCCTGATGACCTGGGTTCAATCCCCAGAACCAACAGTATGGAAGAAGAGAACCAATTCCTGAAAGTCTTCTGGATTCCACTTACACATGTGGCACATACTCATACACCACACACACACACACACACACACACACACACACACACACACACACACAGAGTAAATAAATTAATTTTAAAATGTGTTTAAAACATAATAATAATAATAATGAATTGAAACTGTGCAGATGCCAGGATGTGCATGAATGTTTCTTTAAATACTTTGTTTTCATAAGCTGTGTCTGTAAATTTTAGCTTCAGAATGTAATACTCAAACAACACCTCAAATATATGTGGCATATTTTTAGCATACTTAACTTATTGCAAACCTGCTTAATAAGATCTTCTGTCTGAACATTCCTTGTGACTCATAGAGCATTTTCCTGTAAATGCTCCCATTGGTGGCTGACTCAGCCTCTCTAATCCTGATTTAACTCAGTTAACCTGTTTGACCTGCAGTTTAGTAGTTTATTCACCTGTAAAATGGGGGTGAAAATAGTGCTTGCCCATAAGGTATTCACCAGCTGAGACTATGTAAAGGCGTTTTACATAAAGTCCCCAGTGTTAGGTAGAGTGTGTTGCTAAACAAAATAAAGGAATATGGAAGTACCAACCCAGAGAGAAAGCATGATAAATACCCACGTGACAAAGTTCACAGCTGGAATTTGGGGTATTGTTGAATAATGTACCTCTTATTTTTTTTTTTTTTTTTTGTTTTGCTTTGTTTTTAGTCATTCTTAAACCCATCTTTGAGAAAATGGTGCTTGGGTTACAGTAAACGACTTTTCATTATCCTAAGGTTTTCTTTCTTCCCTTTGAAGTTCATTTCCCCCTCTAGCCTAAGCAGTAAAGAAAAGACACCATCTACGTGCAGTGACCTCATCAGACCAGGACACAGAGAGGTCAGGTCTCCTGCCACCCTCCCCACTTCCGCCCAAGCACATGGGATCCAAATGTCTGGACCTTTTCACGTTGATGGCTTGGCTCAAGACCTTGGAGCAGTCATCGCTAGACTTGGCAGGCCTCTCTGAGAACACAGGAAAGGGGGCAAAGTGGTGCCAAGGACAGACACCAAGCCTCTAGGGCACAGGATGCCTGTGGAGTGGCTGCGCAGCTCTGTACCACGCGGATTCTTTCCTGTGAGGCTTCTTGTGTTCCTTTCAACTCTTGTTACCAGAGATAACACCTCAGAGTCCCTGGAGCTCCTGCTTTGGTAAAGCCTCTGGCTCAGCCTCACATTAAAGTAGAAAGTCCTTATTCCCAGCACCATATCCTGGGGTGAGGGTCCTGAATGTTTCTGCTTGTCTGAGAAAGGCACTAGTGCCACACCAAGTTGAAAGCTCTGAAGACGGCACACATCTGAGAATCCGACTGCTTGTATTCTGTCTTCACTCACTCACTAACTTAGGCAAGTTGCTTGGCCTCTCGGATAATCTGTTTTCCTACCTGTAAAATGAAGATAATGTTATCACTCACTTGAGAGTGTTGTAGGAACTAAATGAAACAGTTTATGCATAAGGCACAATGAATACATAAGGTATAGTGCATCCGTAAGGCACAGTGCATGCATACAGAGCGTCAGTGCATGCAATAGTACATGCATAAGGTTTGCTGCATACATAGGGCACAATACATGCATATGGCATGGTGCATATATTAGGCATGGTGCATGTTTTCAGTAAATGATAGGAGTTATTAACCAGATTTTTTTTTTTCATGATTAGTCTCAACTTATAGGACATCTCAAAGCAGTGCTTCTGTTCTGGGTTTCTGCAACTTCACAGAAATGTGAAAACTTTGGGTAAAGTTAAGTAGCAGTGACATAAAGAAAAGGTTTAGAGTAAGGCCTACTAATATTGCTAACTAATTTTTATTTTGTTTACATAAGAAAGAAGTTTCACTTCTCCTCATAATGACAGCAAAATTGTGTTTGACTTCTGACACTCAGTTCTTTCTCTCTGTCCCCAGAAATAGTCACAGGCTGCATTTGACTAGTCAAGATGTATAGAAACAAAGATGGTGTACTGTTGGAGTGGGGAGCTGCAGAAACTCAGGTAGTTTCTTCCCTTGACCCTGGGTCATTCCCAAGACATCTGATGTACCCTGATGGCTTCTTACACAAGGTGCCTGGGGACCATAGAGAAGGTGCTCCACGTGCAGACACTTTTCTAGGCGGGGAGCGAGTTCAGCAGTTGTCCAGAATGCGTAGGAACGGTGAGGTAACTGAGTAATGCTTCTCCAAAGGAGGCACCTGTTACGTCAGTGGGCCCTAGATGTCTACTTTTGGTTTTGGGTCGTTTTGTTTTGTTTTTTGAGACAGGGTATCATCGAACTTAGGTTGGCTTCAAACTTGTATGTAGTGGAGATGATCTTGAACTCCTGATCCTCCAATATTTTAATAATTGCATCTGGGTTGGGTAACCCAGGGGCAGCTTTTGGTCTCTTATTTATGCCATCATGCTAAGCTTTTCCTTTCCTTTTCCAGATACTTACTGGAGCAAGATTTCCCCGGCATGAGAATTGGCCCGGAGCCGACCACAGATTCCTTCATTGCTGTGATGTATGGGGAGACCGAGGGAAGCACCCCTGGAAATGCCTTAGTCGTGGATCCCAAAAAGCCATTCCGAAAGCTTAGTCGCTTTGGAAATGCTTTCCTGAACAGGTAAGGACCAGCAGGCTGCAATCTTTGATTAGGTTGTTTAAACTTTTCTTCAAATTATTGCCTATCACTTATGGAGTCAAACAGGACAGAGCATGTGTTCTGAAAGAGGAAAGTGTGTGTGGGGTCAGTCAGTCATATTCTAAGACTGTCAGGCGACACGATTACTTACATCTGTTCTGAGTGACTTCCCTGGGATAGCTGAGGCCCAAAATGGACATTATGGCTGCCCAGTATGAGGGCAAATGTCTAATGATGCGGTTTGCACAGGCTAGCTCAGGTTGCCCAGTTCCTGTCACTAGCAGTGTTAAATGGCAGTGTTAAATGACGGCCACTTCTCGGGTATGGCACCCAGGGCTTCCCACACTCCAGAAACGTAGCCCAGAGAAGACCGACATCCAGATTCGGTCTTTTGATTCAGGATCGGTTGCCTCACCTTCCTGAATGTCCCTCTGACTTTTCATTCCTATGCTTTGAGCTACTTCCCTATTCCCTGGAGCAGAGCAAGGCTGAAATGGGTGAAAACAAAACGTTAGCTTGTCTATGTGGCCATTATTTTCCTAGATGGAGATGGGTGTGGATTGCTCGGCCTGGACTGGAAGTGTGCTTTGCCCCGTTGTCTTTCAGTCGACTTCCCAGTAAGCTGAGATGTTGGGGAGAACACAGGGCAGGTTTGCTGCTGCAGCTCTGCTGTAGGATGAGATCCACTGGCCTCCTTTCTGCTCCACTGTGTTCCTCCCTCTTCCTTCCCTCCTTCCCTCCCTCCTTCCCATCGCTCCTTCTTTCTCCCCTCCCCCAACAATTTTTCTTCCAGTTTTATTTTTAATTATTTTATTTATTTCCTTTAGTTCTAATATCTATGAAAGAGAACATGCAAATCTTTTCTTTTTGTGTTTAGCTTATTTCACTTCACATGATACTCCTGGTTCCGTTTTGCTACAAAGGACAGGATTTTATTTAATGGTCAACTAACACTCCATTTGTACTGGAGCTAGGGATTGAGCGAGCGTAGGGCTTCCCATGTGCTCTACCTCTGAGCTGTATACCCAGTCCTTTTTTTTTTTTTTTCGGGGTGGGGTGGGGAGTACTTGGGATGGAGTGCTCGGGAGATGTTGCCCAGGCTGGCCTTGAACTCACTCTGTAGACCAGGCAGGCCTTGAACTTGAAGTCATTCTGCCTCTGTCTTCTAGTAGCTGAAATTGCAGCAGTACCACAGGCCTAATTACCGTATTTTCTTATCTCATTCTTTGTTGGTGGGTACATGAGCTGCTTTCGTGTCCTAGCTCTAGGAATAGTGCCACAGTAAACCTAGCTGTGCAGATTTCCCATGTGTACCAATTTCATTTTCTTCAGGTGTATTACATACACAGGAATGACAGAGCTGGGTGATAGGCAGTTCTTGGTTATTTGAGGATACCATATGTTTTCTGTAGTGGTTATCCCACCTGACATTCACCACAGTGTGTAAAGTTTCCTTTCTCCTCCGCATCATCCCCAGCATTTTTTAATAATATCCATTCTAACTGAGGTGAGGCAGGATCTCATCGTACTTTTGGTTTTTATTTCCCTAATGGTTAATGATACTGAGCATTTTTACATGTGTTTAACTGACATTTTTTATTTCTTTTGAGGTCATTTGACCCCCCTTTTTTTATTGGATTCCTGGTTCTTTGGGAGTTATTGTCTTTAATTTTGAGTTTGTTCTGTAGTCTGGATATCAATACCCTGACAAATATTTTCCCATTATGTTATATAGGTTGTTTTTTTTCACTCTGTTGATTGTTTCCTTTGCTGTGCAGAGGCTTTTTAGTTTGAGATAATGCTATTTGTCAATTCCTATTTTTGTTTTTCTGTGCTTTCATCTTTATTTGGACGATTAAGTTCATGGTTGGGACAGTTAATATTGTTAAAATGTGTCTGTTTTCTTTTTAAACCCTTTCCTCTTCTTTCCTGCCATTCCTCCACACCCCTCTTCTCCCTATTTTCTGAGTGTGGCTTTGAAGAAGGGGAGCGAGCCTTCAGCTAGCAGTGGAGACCAAGTGCAGCCTGCTTAGGAAGAGGAAGTGGGGCTGGCACTGAGGAGACTTGAGCAGCACTTCTCCTTTCTAGATGTTTCTAAAAATAAGAACATCCCTTGCCTCTGACTGCTGCCTGTCCAGAGCCTGAGAGGCTCCATCCGTGAGGACTCTGGGGTGAGCGCTTGCACAGTGCCTGTGCTAAGGAGCCCAGGCAGCCTCCAAGTTCCGGCTGTGAGCAGATCCCTCCTTTGAAAGCTTTCCGATGCTGCTGTTACAATCCAAAGAGAGCCGCTGAGGGCGCCAAGAACACTGGGTGGGTTAGGCGGAAGTGTGCAGGTGATGCAGATGGAGAGGATCGTTCTTGTTGCTAACAGTGACTGACAGAATGCTGTCCAGAGGACCTCCCCTGCGGATTCTCTTCTTCAGGAGGGGCTTGTGTCTTAACTGCAGAACTGCGGTGGGTGGCAGCTTTTCCCTGTGCAGAAAGAGGTTAAACCCAGGGGAAGAACCCAAGGTCTTGAGGGTCTTAGGACAAAGTGAATGAACCAAGTCCAAGGAATTGGGACAACACACACACACACACACACAACACACACACACACACACACACACACACACACACACACACACACCAGGCACTTTCTGGGAGCTCAGTATGTGGGGCAAGTGACTGCTAGGCTTGTTCTAGCACTGATCTATCTAGAGGCCCAGGCATAGTGCCCTTCCTCCTGGGAGGCTGCTATAGAGTCCTGACATTCAGTGCTCTTGACTTTTCTTTTGTGGTGGTTGTGGTTGTTGTTGTTATTATCATCATCATCCTGACAGGCCTTTAAAGAGAAATTCTCATTTAGCGAAGTGTATACTTTTAAGGGAATATGCAGGAAGAATGATTATTAGTTTGTTTTACTTTGTCAAATAACTTACTTTCCTAAAATAACAACTTGTTTTTAAACTCAAACTTGGAACAGATGAATGTGGAAGAAAGTATAGAGGAAAGATTTTGAATGGCAAGGTTCGGTATCTTAGAATTTAAAGTGTGCTAAAAATAATCCATGCATTATACAAATTGAGTATTAATTGAGTCCAGGATAATAGAAGAACAAAAAAACTATCTAGCATGTATTCAGCACTGCCCTAAACTTCACTTGTCTATGCAACATGGAAAGCTGAGATACGTTAATTTTAAGTCCTCATGAAGATGCATTATAGGGCTGCTATCATTATCCCCAAGCAGTGATGAGGAACTGATGAACAGCAAGGGTAAGATAATATCTTTAGGGTCACTCAGCCTAGTGGCAGTGTTGTGATTGGAACCCAGATCATCTGGCCTCAGTCCTGGAAACCACAGTGCTGAGCTTCCCAATGGTGCAGTGTTTAAACTCTGCCTACTACGACGCCCATTTAACTATAAAATAGCCCTGCAGTGAAGACAATGGAGAAGATACTATCTACCAAGGTACAGTTCACATAATGTTATCGGTACTTGTGGGATTAATAGAGAATAAAGTGGCTGTAATGAGTCTTTTTCTGTCCCACCAACCAGTTCTCAAATAATGACACAGAGACTTTTTATTAATTATGAAAGCTCAACCTATAGCTTAGGCTTGTTTCTAACTAGCTTTTATAACTTAAATTAACCCATTTATATTAATCTACTCTCTATCATGTGACATTACCTCCCTTCCATCTTTCATCTCCTGTTTCCTCTCTGTGTCTCCTGGCATCTTCTGCATGGCTAGATCCTTTCTCTCTCTGGAAATTCCACTTATACCTTCTGCCTAGTTATTGGCTGTTCAGCGTTTTATTACACCAATCACAGCAATATATCTTCACACAGTGTACAAATATCCCACAACAAATGGCCAGTTCACAAATAAGAAAGCTAAAAGCAAAGAAGTGATTTGCTGAAGAAAAGGTGACCAGGAAGAAGCAGAATTCAGGTCTATCCCTCTTCGTACCATTTTCCACCCTGTGCCCCAACAATGAGGAATGTCTGCCCTTCAAGCCATCCTGCGGGCTGTGCCTGTGTGAGGCTCACAAGTACAGGATGTGCCTCATGGAAATCCACAATGCCATGACAGTTAAGTGGTGTCTGCATGATAAGGCAGCTGCCTCACACAGTGCATAAGAAAGAGCATTAGTTAGGGTAGGGTATTCGAATATGCGTGTTTATGTGTGTGTTTGCGCGCGCCCTGCGAGTGAGCACGATTATAGTGATTGTAGCAGCCCTCTGGGACACAGCAGGGTTAGCGCTAAAGGCGGGAACTCTTAGCATGACACATTTTCTGGAAACTAGGTCAAGACGTAATAGGAAGGAAAACCAGTTGTTTTCTGGGTAGAGCTTTCTCCCTAGGTCTTGATGACTTCAGCCATTGCTCCCCAGGGCGTCTTTAAGAGTTAAATATCTCACAGGGTGCTTCAAGTCAGGTGATGCCTGGAGGATGAAACTAACTTCCCCATTAAGCAAACCTTGGGGACCTGAGTCCCCTAGGCTGGTTGTTGAGAGACTAAAGGATCAGTGACCCATTTCAAAGAAATGGAGATGAATTCCTGAAATGACAATTTGAATTAGGAAACAGCGTACTTGAACAGCACAAGGGGGAGTTACGTTTAGAACGAAAATGAGTTTGATGGAAATGAGGCTTTAAAAATTGGCCCGCCTCAAGTTCTTTCCACCAAGCTGCTTCATCTGAGGGAAGTCCCACAGCACCCAGTTTTGGAGCATGAGTTGATATTCCAACATGTATCAGGAGGCAGTTGACTTCACAGAGAAGGAACAGACACTGCCCACAGCACCCTACATGTGAGTCCTGAAAGACACCAGTGTCTTCAGTCAGTTCAGAAGCATCAGGGATTGGGGCCTGACATTTTCCTCCAGCAGTCTGCATATAAATTAGATGCTGTGAGTTTCCCTCAGTGTACTTTTCAAAAAATAGCAGTATTTTTAATACAGATAGCCTCAGATACTGTTTTTAGTTTTAGCATCTAGTATAATTTCAAATAACTTTTTCACAAAAGAAATTCATTTATTTTACACTCTTTCTCTCTCTCCCTACCTCATACACACACACACACACACACACACACACACACACACACACACACACACACACACGCATTTGCCATAATTCCTTAAGTTTTTCCCAGTAATCTTTCACCTTAGTGATTCTGAGTCACAAACCATTGGTCCTTTGTTTTTGTTGTTGTTGTTGTTGAGACAGGATCTCACTATGTATCTTTGTCTGGCCTTGTACTCCCTTTATAGGCCAGGCTAACCTGAAACTCAGATATCCACTTGCTTTGGCCTCCTGAGTGCTGAGATTAAAAATGTGTGCTACCATGTCCAGCTACAATCTATTGAGGTTTTTTGTTGTTGTTGTTTGTTTGGGGTTTTTTGTTTGTTTTGGGGTTTTTTGAGACAGGGTTTTTCTGTGTAGCCCTAGGTGTCCTGGAACTTGCTCTGGATGTAAGGCTGGCCTCAAACTCAGAGGTCCACCTGCCTCTGCCTCCCAACTGTTAAGATTAAAGGCATGTGCCACCACTGCCCGGCTTGTTTTTGGGTTCTTGTTGTTGTTGTTTTGTTTTATATATATGGATGTTTTACCTGTATGTGTGTTTGTGTACCACATTCGTGCCTGGTGCTGGCAGAGTCCAGAAGAGGTCTGCAGATCCTCTGGAACTGGAGCTGTAGCCACCATCTGGGTTCTGGGATTCAAACCTAAGTCCTTTGGTAGAGCAGCCAGAGCTCTTAACCACCAAGCCATCTCTCCAGATCCCAAACCAGTGTTCCTGATTGACAGCTGCCTGTATGATTTTGGTTCTGCCATTTCAGAAAATGCACCTTTTTCCCTTGGTTTGGGCAGATCCTTCTGGCTTTCCTCCATAGCAGTTGAGAGAGGGGCATTTATGTAGTCTAGCTGTGAACATCACTTCTTCCTGGCACTGGAAAGTGAGATCAACCATTTATAGTGGGGCTGTGTGATATTTAGTTGCTTGGGTCTTTTTGTAGATTTTCTGTTTGCATCCTGTAATCTCTGGGGTTGCACTCATTAGTGAGCAGGCACGATCAAAGGAAGTATGAAATGCTCTGTGCCCCCTTCCTGTTGTGATTGAGCTGGTAACAAACCTGGTTGAGTTGCACAGAGAGGCTTAGAGGCCTGTGCAGGTGAGATTGCCCAGTCCACGCCTCCTGTCTGCTGTTCATCACTACCTAACCCTCCACACCATCAGGTAGAACACCGGCTGACACGGGAGCTCCAGGGCAGTGCCGCGTCAGTCCTTTCTTTCAGGGCACTACCCTGAGTGTGGTAGAGACTCAGCAGTGATTCCAGTGTGTGCCGTGATAGTAACAGCCATGTGGTTAAGACGCGCCCAGGACTGCCAGCTTCCGCCTCAGCTCTGTCCCTTGTCACCAGTGGGCTATGACAAGTGAGAGCATGTGGCCCTCCCAAGCCCCAGTCTGCCCTTTTGTAAGGCCTCTCAGATCGCAGTAAAGATTTAATTTAGGAACACAC
The DNA here is from genome assembly GCF_004664715.2 of Peromyscus leucopus. Lineage (NCBI taxonomy): Eukaryota > Metazoa > Chordata > Mammalia > Rodentia > Cricetidae > Peromyscus > Peromyscus leucopus. The sequence goes on along the minus strand of NC_051066.1, from coordinate 96,021,178 downwards.
AGAGTAGAGCAGGCCTGGCACATGGTCAATGCTGGTGTTATTATTACCACAATTACTACAAACCGAATTGTTCCATTGAAAAATCAGAATCAGTATTAAGGTGCTGGCCAATTCTTTTACAAGTCTAGTTTTTTTTTTTTGTTTTGTTTTGTGCTTTGAAAAAAAAAAATGGAGAGTCACATGTAGCTTAGGCCGGCCACAAACTCAGTATGTAGCTGAAGATAATTCTATCTCCCGATTTTCCCCATTCTACCTCCCAGGTCTCCCAGGTGCTTGGATTACAGGTGTGACTCACAATGCTCAGTCCACCAATTTAGTTTTTTAATTTTATATATATTTTATTTTATCAGGAGAGGGTTGGCCATACTTGCTACTGTGAATGTGTGGAGGTCACCGAACAACCTGTGGGAATCAGTTTTCTTTTTCTTTTCTTTTTTTCCGAGACAGGGTTTCTCTGTGTAGTTTTGGTGCCTGTCCTGGATCTCGCTCTGTAGACCAGGCTGGCCTCGAACTCACAGAGATCCGCCTGGCTCTGCCTCCCAAGTGCTGGGATTAAAGGTGTGCAGTACCACTGCCCGGCTAGTTTTCTTTTTCTACCATGTAGGTCTTGGGGATTGAACTCAGGTCATCAGAAGTGGCTGCAAGCACCTTTACCCACTGGGCCATCATGCCAGCCCAAATTTATTTTTTAAACATTAATCATTAACCTAGAATTTTAGCTTTGGGTGGCAATTCTAAGTAACCTACTACTTTTACCTCCTTGTCTTCCTGTGAGGCAGAACTGGTGACCTGCTTTGAGACCTTCTGATGCCTGCCTTTTCTTCATCCTCTGCCCCTTTGCTACCCTTGACTTTCCCCAGACGTGGAGTTGGGGGTCCAGTGAAGGATCTTGATTGTGTCCTTCTTTTCCCTTGGGAAGCAAAATTCATCCGGTCAGCGGGAGGGACCTGTGGGAGCTGCGAGATGCCCTGGATCTCTGCAGCACACCTGTCTTCTGTGTGAAATAGAGAAGGCCAGGTGATTTAGCCACTCCAGGAAAGAGGGAAATCCGTCTGGAAATGTTCCAGCCCAAACCTGCAGCTGGGGACTGCCAGACCTGCCTGCGGTGAGGCACGACAGATCTTGCCTTCCACATTCCTTTCTCAGGGTGGAAAGGTTAGTGGCAGATTGCCCTCCTGGTGTTAGGGGCTCCTGATTACAGTAGAATGTGGTTTTAGGAACATGCCCACGTGTGTAGACCTAACCTTGCAGTAGCTGCTGTGGCACCCTGAGGGCCCAGTGCTCTTACTGTTTGTATTCCCTGCCCTCCTGCCCCTGCCACACCCCTTACAGTTTCTCTGATGGAGTGGAGCCTGGTCCTGCACACACGGCCTCCCTCAGCAGCCCCTTCCTTCTCTGGTCCCCTGGAGCCCGGCTAGTCTCCTTGTCTTGGGCAGCTGCCCTTGCTGCTCTGTGAAGACAGCTCAGCGCTACCCTCTCTTGCTCTGTGGCTCACACACGTGACCCGGGAGCTGTTGACATGCTCTTGCTCTACATTCCAGGGGTGAGCACTGAAGGAATTTTAAGTCCTTCTGTTAGCCTCACACTAAAATCTAGGGATTTTGTGTTTTGGAAAAATTGATACCGAGTGTGAGCTTGTGGTTTTGGAGAAATATCAGCCTCCCTGTGGGAACAGTTTGTGTAAAATAGTTTCACAGAGGTACAGCATTGCCACCTGTTTCAGGATAGACTGACAAGAAATGGTGTCCACCGCCGAGTTGTGCTCAGATTTCTGTTTCTCCCTCAGTTCTAGAGAGCAGAATAATAAAGTCAAGTTCTCTCTGGAAACTTAACAAATGGTGTTGGTGGTCCCTGTGTGTTCTGCTCACATCCCTGCTCTGCTCATATTGGGCAGTTAGACTGAGGTACAAGAGAGGCCAGAGGGAAAAGTAAATGAAAGGTTTCTCTTACATGTATTTGGCTTTATTTTTTACGTTATGGAGATTTTCACCTTTATGCACTGAGTTCTGCTCACCTGACTTAGGAGGTACTAGCTTGTCTCCTGCAGCCACACATTATTGCAAGACCCCACGATGTCATAACTAATCTGTGCTTCAAAGAGCTGCCTTTCCTTCACCTCCTGAGCTGATTGGCAACTACAGAAAAAGATGTGTGACTACGTCGTCCAGAGCCCCTTAAAGGACAGTTCTCATGAATGTCAGTGATAGCACCTTGGGTCTGGGTGCCCTTCCTGCACACAGGGCTGCTCTGACCACAGCTGTGGAGGCTGTGAGACCTCCTTGTCCCGCATTCCCAGCATGCTTACTTTCTGAGTAATCTCCACCATTTCCACTGAATGGAAGAATTGAGCTGTTCCCAAGTGTTTCCAAGCCTCTGCCCACACAGATACT